>NC_056744.1:392773471-393108471 GCF_019279795.1 Protopterus annectens
CTTATGAAGTAGCTTTTCTCACTAATATTGGTTTTAAGGATACCATTTCATTAAGATCTGGTGCATGGGTCGCAGCTAGTTTTATTTGCCTCTTAATTTCCCTTTCGTCTGTATAATTCCTATAATCTCCCCCTCTGGGATTTGGTCTTACTCACTCCACAATACCAAATAAAAACTGAACAAAATTTGCACATACTAATGAATGTTTATATGGGTATTATTTTTATTTCTTGTAGCAATCCGGTACTGGTGCTCTTATATTCTGTCCCCAAGATGCCTTGCTGTCTTGTTATATAATAAGCTGGACAGGTTTTACAAGCTGCCAGATATATCACCCCAGATGTTTGACAAGATAGATCACCCCTGATGTTTGACAATCTCCTTTTTCAAAGAAAACCTTAGATTTGAAAATGTTTTGCAGAGTTACCATGTTCTTAGCTTGTATGAACTTGCATTGTGCACAAGCACCACATCTTGTTGTACCACTATTACCCACTACCTGACTTTTGTTAGTAATTTCAAATGCCCCTTTTAAATTAAGCCAAGTTTTGTATACAAAAGTGGGTTCCTTCCCAACAACTGAAAATATTCTAGGGTTATTTTTAAGAATGGACCAATTGTTCTCAAAAATCTTTTTCACTTGTTTAACTTGTCCACAAAAAGGAATAACCATGGTCCTATGAAATTGTTTCTCCTCTTCCAAATTTTCTTTTTCCTGTAGTACATCATCTAACAGTGGTTTAAATTTTTTACCACTAGTTGACCTTTGACTATATTCTTTTTTGATGGTGGGGGTGATTACTAGTATACTCTAAATAGGAATTACTTAATGTGGGTTTTTTTTTTATAAACATTGGACTTAAATCCTTTACTGATTTTTGTATAAATGTATCCAAATTGTTAATGCTTTCTACACTACTGATGTATATGAATTTCAAAAAAACAGATGAATTATTAAAAAATTCCACAAATTCTCTCTTAATTTTTTCCGTTCCTGTCCACATAATTAATCCATCATCCAAAAAACGTGCGTACATTTTAATATATCTAAACCACTCACTAGGGAAAATTGTAGATCTGAAGTAGTTTACTTCATTTGGTCATCAGCCTGTGGGATACGGATCCATATCGTATCAGAGCCAGCAGCTCCAAGCTCCAGACTCCTCCCCTTATCCATTATACACCTGCCTTCCATCCCCAGATCTCATTTGCCGCAGTTTGTTACACATCGTGTCTTCAGAGCTCCAGCTGTCAGTGGTTGATTTCTTACTGTAAGTCTTAAAAATATCCTATTTCTTTTAGCCAAGTTAAGTTGGTGTAGGGTACCCTTTCTCACCCTATTGCTTTGGCATTGAGTGTATGTTTGTTTAGTTAGTTAGAGTAGTTTGTCTGTAATGCCCCTCCCCCTCTTTAGTGTTCTAGTGTGGTGAGTGGATATCTGTCTGTTAGTCTAAAGAAAGAAAGTTTTTGCCTGCCTTTTTTAAGGCTTCTTTCTTGTCTTGTAGGATGGCTGAAAAGCTTGTCTTTAAGCACTGCACAGTGTGTGGCCATAAGCTTTCCCCAGCAGATGGCCACACTCTGTGTGTGTTGTGCTTAGGTGTGGCCCACCTTAGTGTGGATTGCTCCATTTGTGCGGGGTTCAATCCCCGAGCGTTAAAAGATAGGAAGGCCAAGTTCGCCCTCAAAGGTCTTCTGCATCCTACTGATCCTCCTTCCTCATCTTCGGCTTCATTCACAGCGGCTGCTGTGACAGCCTCTCCTGCTTCTCTTCCTCTGGCCTCCCCTCCCTCCCAGGCTGGGACTCAAACTCCCGCTTCTAAGCCTGTGGTAGTGGAGCAGAGTAGAGGTAGAGAATGGGATAGAGAGTCGAAGATGAAGGAAAAGAGGAAGAGGTCCCTGGACCACGCTTCCCCGAACAAGTCAGCATAGATCCGTGACTCTCCTCTGCTCTGGTCTCCAAGGTACTCCCCAGAGCCGGAGGAGGCACATCCAGTCTCCCTGGCCTCGGTTCCCCGTCCGGCCAGGTCGGAGTCCATGGCCTCGTCACGGTCGACCTGCTCCTTATCGGACATGGATCTGGATAAGATGATGAGCCGCTTTATCCATACACATATCCGGATGGGCCTCTGAAGGGGGGAGCTCACTTCCTTTTTTTCAACCTATTTCTCCTTCCCCGATCCGACCTTCGGCTTCGGAGATCTCGGATCCGAGGTTGGCCTTGGTCAGGGGGTCGGCGACGACGGTCCTTGTTTCCTCGACGCCAACTGCTTCCTGGAGCATCTCGGATCCGAGCCACTTTTGGAGCCGGAGCCTGGGTGTCGGATCCGAGGGAGTGGAACCTTTTCCATCGACTCCGACCTTGTCGGGTCAGGTTCCCTCCCTCAGAGCTCCGTCCACTTTTGGTCTGGCTCTGATTCTCACTTCAGACCCGGGCAGACCGGCCCCCTTATTAGCTTCCCAGGAGGTCTGCTCTGCTTTTGCATTCGATGTGGTAGAAAGGGTCCTCTCTACCGGATAGAGACCCCTGACCGCCCCCATGGACTCTGCCTAGAACCCCTCGTCTTTGTCTGCAATCCCCATTGTCTTACCAGAGAGACAGCCCATGCCAGAAGAGCCCCAGGTGGTTTCCCTGGAGTAACAAATGGCTTGCGAGCACTCCCCTGAGAGCCCCACTGGAGATGTGCCTCGCAAGCATGCGTGCAAGAGGAGGCACTTGGACTCCCCCGAGTCCCTAACCGAGGACACCGATTTAGATGATGGGGAGGGCTCCTCAAGATCATCTCCTGAGGTTGTCTCCTTTGGAGTCATCATGGAGATCCTGCGCCAGCGGGGAGGTTGGTCTGCCCCCTAGCCCTCCTCTGATGAGTCTGTGTTCCTGGTGGCTTTCGGCACGGGCCCGTCTACTTCCTGGGTGTCCCCTCCCGAGATCCTTTAGTGGATTCGATCACCTTGTGGGAGTGAAAGGAACCAAATGCCGTGGAGCCGACCCCCAAGCACCCCGATAATGTTTTAAGTTCCCCATTGACAGGCCTTCCTGGAACAAGGGCCTCACCAGTGGACGCCATGGTGGTAGCAGAAGCCACGAAGAGGGAACTATCTCAGGAAAGTTCCTTGGTCCACCCTCCTGACCGAGAGTCACGAATGATGGACTGCTTATGGAAGCGGGTGTATGCTTCAGCTACCTTTTCGATCAGGGTGCTGAATTACTTGGCCCATGTCACTAGACTCCAACGAGACCTAGTAAAGGAACTGGAAGCGTCTCCACCCATGTCGCAGGAGGACAAGGCTTCGTTCTCTGCCGAAATGGCCACTCTGAAAGTGGTATCAAATACGTCCATGCGACTCCTCTACCATGCTATGGAAGGAGCGGCTAGGGCGGCTGGGTCCGGCGTGTCCAGGAGGCGTAACGCCTGGCTCAGGTTCTGCCAATTTAACAAAATCTTTAAGGCGTCCTTTGCCATTGCCCCTTATGACGGCTCAACACTTTTCTGCAAGACCGTCAAGGAGACACTAGTCCAGAGTTAAAAGGACCAGAAGACACTGTCTGCTGTCGGGATCTGCTTCTCTAACCCTCAAAGGTCTTTTTCCCGTAACCAGAGAGGGCAAAAGAAAGTGTGGTTCTGGAAGTCTCAGTATTCCCAGGACACTCAGGGCTCTTCTTCCCCTAGAGGCAGAGGGGGACAGAATTGACTCCGGCCCAGAGGCCAAAGGGGTCTGCGAAACTTTGGGTCTCGAGAGCCATTCTTGGACAGACCCAGGCAGCTGAGGGGTTGCCCGGCTGCTCTACTCTGGAGGCAGTCTGGGGACGATTGTCTTTGCACCCAGCAGCATGGGAGTCCATAACAATGGACAGCTGGGTGCTTCAAGTCATATCCAGAGGATATTCTATCTCCTTCGTGGGTTGCCCCATATCTCCCAAACACCTCCCGGATGTCCCCCCCTCGCAAAGGGAGGCAGCAGCATAGGAAATTTCCAAGCTGCTAGGCAAATGAGCCATCATTATCAGTTTCGAGCCCTACCCTCTGGTCTCACCACAACCCCCAGGGTGTTTACCAAAGTGATAGTGATTGTAGCGGCTCACCTGAGGCTTCAGGGGATTCAGGTCTGTTCATACCTGGACGATTGGCTCCTCACTGCTCCCACCAGGCGTCTACTTTCCCAAACAAGGGATTACTTTCTGACACTTGCCCTGAGTTTGGGTATCACAATCAACACATCCAAATCTCTACTAGAGCCTGTACAGGTAATAGACTACATTGGTGCCAGGATAGACACACTCCAGTGCAAAGTGTTCCTGACATCGGAGAGAGTTCAAAACCTTAGGATGCATGTCTCCCTGATTTACCATTCCCACCTCCCGACAGCGGAATCGGTGTTGAGGGCTCTAGGCTCGATGGCGGCAACCATAACCCTTCTTCCGTGTGCTTGCCTACACATGTGAATTCTTATATGGACTCTAGCTGTTCAGTGGTCCCTGTTGGAATTACCACTAATCTGTCTTATCCACCTAAGTCAAGTGTGTTGGTCGTCTCCCATATGGTGGATGAGTTCGCCGGACATTTTGGAGGGACGACCCTTTGTTCCAGCCCAGGCCCAAACCACAGTGACCACGGATGCCTCCCAACTCAGTTGGGGAGGCATTGTTCGGGCAGGACAGTCCAAGGCCTATGGTCCCCCATAGAAACCAGCTTGCACATCAGTGCCCTAGAGATGAGGTTGGTCCTTCTAGCGTTGCAAGCCCTTCATGCCTTTCTTCCTATGGGGAAGATTGCCATTAAATCAGACAACTTGTCAGTAGTCTGGTATGTCAACAAACAGGGAGGGACCAGACCTTACCCCCTTTGTCGCGAGGCCATGAGAGTGTGGGAATGGGCGATCTCCGCCGGTCGCTTTCTCATCGCAATGCACATTCCGGGAGGGTCCAACATTCTAGCGGACAGGCTAAGTTGGACCATTCTGATGCCTTACGAATGGTGTCTGAATCTATCAGTAGCGGAACAGATCTTTACCGAGTGGGGTCAACCTTGTTGCGATCTCTTTGCATCTCCTTCCACCGTGAAGTGCAGCAGGTTTTTTGCTCTGAATCCCCTGCCGGGGGAGTCCCCCAGAGACACACTAGTTCATGCTTGGTCTCCCGGTCTTCTGTATGCTTACCCGCCAGTTCCTCTCATTCCGAGGTTTCTGCCAAAAGCTTGTCGACTGGGAAGCAAGGTGATCCTCATTGCCCCAATGTTCTTTGGGTTTCACTGTTGCAGTCATCACATTTGGGTTATCTGCCTGCAGGTAGCTCTCAGCCGGCCTGAATACCATAGTCTTCGGATTTCTGTGTTGGATGCTGTCACTTCTTCTATGACATCAGGTCATCAGAGGTATAAAACATGCAGCCGATGCCATTACATCAGTCTTTTTTGCCATACGGTGCCCGAAACAGAAGCAGTTTGCAAGTGGCGGTCAGCCGTCTCCGGAAATTTTCGTTTTCGAGTTTCAGACCTGAAGTCTTCAAAAAAGATAAGTACCCCGTTGGGGATCCTTTTTCTTGCTCTAACCAATGTCAGTAAAAATTAACAATTGCCTTGCCTGTGGAAAGCAAATAACTCATAGAGATTTTCATTCTTACTGCATCCCTTGTTTAGGCCCAGACCACGACGTCCCTTGCTGTTGGTTTTGTGCCTTGTTCAACGCCTGAACTATTCGCCATCGGGCTATTTTTGCAGCCAATTACTTTCGTATTCAATCTCAGTACTCTGAAATGACTTAGTCAAGCCATCCGACTACTGATCTTCCGAAAAAACGTAAGGATAAAGACAGAGACAGACCGCATAGGTCCAAAACTGCCGACGACGCTTCCGTTAAGCTAGTTGCCATTCCGCTGGTACTCAGTGAGGCACTTTCGCAGCCCTTGATATCCACTACGTCAGATTCACAGGCCTCTACTGAGATCCATTTGGAGTCAGGTATGCCGCGAGATGCTTCTTCGACTATGGAACCTGTGGGTATCTCTACCTTGGATGGGTCTGGAACAGCTGTGCAGGCACGGGCTTCTTAGGGTGTATTCAGGCCTACAGACATTCATATTAAACCAATGCCATCATTTCCATCCAGAAGTTCGATTTCCTCAGGCCAAAATCTCGCACTACGCCTAGAAAACCACCGACCAAACCACAGGCTCAGGCCCATATGCCTCAAAAACAAATGTTTAGAATGGCTGAAGACCTTATTACCTTAATTAGGGGAAGCCAGCCTTCCCCCTCTAAGAGACTTAGAACTGATTTTCTTTCTGATTCTTCTGATCAGGAATCTGATATTTATACCCCTTCTGATTACCAATATTTGCCCTTATCTATTTATGAGGATTCTGATGCAGAGGATTCCATTCCCTCTGCTTCCCCTGCAGAAGATTTTTCTTTCGGTGAAACTTTGCATACTCTTAGGGAGCATTTCCACTCTGAAAGCCAGGATTACTCTGAGTCCTTAAAAGAGACTTGGAGAATTCTTATTACCACCTCAACACAGGCCTTTAGCTATTCCTCCTGTTCTGGACATTGTAGATGATGCTTTCTTTGAATCTAGCCTTACCCCAGACACTTTACCTCCAGCTCCCCGAAAACCTGACAGGTACTACAGAGTACCTGACTCTCACAAGTTCCTCTTCAAGAATCCTTCTGCAGATCAAGAGACCCATTTCGCAAGGACCAAAAGGCATTAAGGCTACTGCTGCCAAAAATCCTACCCCTTCTCATAGAGATTCTAGAGCCTTAGACAGATGGGGTAAGAAGGTATACACTTCTGCTACTTTGGCCATTAGGGCTTTAAATTGCCAGTTTCATATGTTAAAGTATCAGCAGCATATTATGGGACTACTTAAACAGAAAATGATGTTGATTCCTGACTGTGCTGAACACAAAGAATTGTAAGATTTAATGCATTCTGCAGAACAAGTTGGTTAACATACTTTGCAGTGTGGTTTTGATGCTTTAGAAGCATCTTGCAGGGCTGCTGTCTCTGGGTCTGTACTTAGAAGGCATGCTTGGCTTAAGGAGCAAACATTGCCAGATCATCTTAAAGCTAAATTACTGGATGCTCCCTTAAACCAATACCGCCTTTTTGGCAACAAAGCAGAAGTCCTCAAAAGGATGGAGGAAAAAGCTAAATCTATGCAAACTGTTAAAGATTTCCTACAAGTACAGCCTCCCAGATTCAGTAGGCATTGGCCTTCAAAGAACTGGTCATTTCCAGCTCCTTCCAGGCCTAACCCCAGGTACAGCAGACCACCTAAAGGTACAGTCTCAGGCTACGCACAGATCTAAGCAGTGGGGGGCTCCTACTTGCAAAGCAGGGAGTAGTAAGCTACTCCCCTATGGAAAAATGGCACAATGACTTAACCTTTCCAAGCCCTGCTCAACTACCTGCTCCCTTAGGAGGAAAGCTCGCCCTGTATGCAAAAAACTGGGAACTCATTACCCAGGACAAATGGGTTTTGAACATAGTTTCCCAAGGATACAGATTCCACTTCCACACACTACCAACCCCAAATGGTTGGTCAGACCTACCCCCAAATCAATGAGCAGAGGGCCAACAGCAGGTTCTCTCTCTTCTCAGTATCAGGGCTATTCAACCTGTCACAGCAGAACAAAGCAGACAAGGTTTTTATTCAAGACTTTTTCTGGTACCCAGAAAAGAGAACTCCTGGCATCCTATCCTGGACCTCTCTATTCTCAACACCTTTCTGGTGGTTCCAAAATTCAAAATTCTAACTCTTCAACAGCTTCTTCCTATGCTAGCCAAGGATGCCTGACTGGCAACCCTAGACTTAAAGGAAGCTTGCCTGCACATCCCAATAAGAGGATCCTGCACACAATACCTACATTTCAGGGCAGGCTCCATGCACTTTCAGTTCTCTGCACTTATCATTGGCTTATCTACTGCACCCAGCTTGTTCACAAAGTGTCTAGCTCCAGCCATTGCATTTTGCAGGCAGAGAAACATTCAAGTTTACCAATACTTGGACAATTGTCTGATTCAAGCAGAAAGCCAGGACTTGCTATTACAACACCAGGCATTCGTAAAGAAACTTCTAACCTCACTGGGGTACATCAACGAAAAGAAATCTCAACTAGTACCCTGCCAACAGATTGTATTCCTGGGTGCAAGCTTGAACACAACTTCCCAGATGGCATTCCTCACTCTGGAGAAACAAGTTTATTTGATAACCTACTTCAAACTATTGGCCACAAAACCCCAGCTGTCTGAAAGGAAAAATACTGCATGCTCTGGGGTTCATGGCCTCTTCCATTCTACTAATTCCGTATGCAAGACTGCATATGAGGAAACTCCAATGGTATCTAAAAAGCCTATGGTGTCAACATTCTCAGGACCTGAAAACAATGAATGTTATGCAGTCCACTCTCACCTACATTCTTACCTGTGGGTTCGGAGCCGAACCTCTGCTCCAAATCGGACATACTCTAGCTTGAAGTCTTCAATTGGCTAGAGGCTAAGAAGTATCCCATGCTGCAACGCGCCTATCCCCAGATCTCGTTTGCCGCTCGTACAGCTCGGACGTGGTCTCGCTCTTGACCCTGGCTAAGTACAAATTTTCGATTTATTTTTCAATATTTTAGCTCCAAAAGCTATTTTCTTAGCTAGTGTGTGTTTTGCTTCTGCTGGTTGTGTGACTGGTTCTGTTGAACTTTTCTTGGTATCCCGTTTCCTTCTTTGGTGTTTACGGGTAGGCCCATTTCAGTTAGAGGACCTAGTTTTCCCCTGTTTTTGTGTAGTAGACCTGTTAGCGGGTTTTTTGTTGTGTGACTGTTTTTGGTGCCCTTATTCCCTGGGCTAGGCCTGCTTAACTTAGAGGACAAGAATCCACGGACTTGACCAACAGAAGATTTATTAAAAATAAACAAATATAACGAAAAATCAGATAAGCGCTTTTGTTTGGCGCCTGCCAAACTTTTTCAAACAGTTATCACATCACTTCCTGTTAGCTAAATAGTATTAATCAGTGATGTAAGCAATTAAAAAATTCAAACTATTAAAGAAACAGCACGTTACCCTTAAAATGAACCAATTTTCTGTATATCATACTAATGACAAGTTAATAGTGAATGAATGTATGTTTATAAAACGACAACGTAATATATACGCATGTGTTCAAAACCTATATAATAAGTATATATGTGTGAAATTAGTATAAATCACATATATCAAAACAATACATTTAATAATTTTACTTTTGTTCTTATACTAATGAAATTAATGTATATATACACAAAGCTTAACTAAAGAAAACAAAGAAGTGCGTGCATGGAGTGTATATACCTTATCAATAAACCTTTTTGTCAAACACAATCAATCACTGACTCAAATTTCTTTCGATTGCAACAGTTCTAAGTATAAGTACAAAAAGTATACAATGTATACTGAATGTTACTTTTATTTCCTATATTGCGCTTAATATGCTCATCGCTGAAAAGGTTAGTGTTATAATTCATCTTAAATAAGACGAAATAATAAAACACCAGCTTGAGTAAGAAATTAGTATAATGATAATACTGATGATGGTGTGTAATGTGATGATTATGACAATAAAACCTAAACAACATAACCATATAAAAAATATATATGAAATATATATATGTTAAAATATGTATATATAAAAAAATAATGTCGAAGTAAATAAAATAATATTTAACAGTATAAATAATGAATGTAAATATATGTTTAATTATTGTAAAATAAATTATGATAAATCATAAAATCTAGGTGTTAATATATATTATATGTGAAACTAATATTTATGTAATTTTGTATGAATAGGTTTATAAGTAAATAAACATAACATTACATCAATGCATAATAAATTATAATAAATTAGAAAAAATACAATAAATATGCAATGAGTATGTCGAAATATACTGAAAATACTATATATAAATAGGCCTAGTAATATATAATATACAATATGTAATATCAAATATGTAGTGAATTAAAAATGTTAAAATTGATTAATAAGTTTGTATTTATGATATTAAATATTATGATATTAAATATCTATATATATATATATGTACCAGTAAGTGTACATAAAATATATAATAAATTTATCTTAAAAGTGCTTTTAACTTTAAAATACTGGCTATAGATGTTGCGTTATTCAAGCCTGGCCAGTTATGTGCATTTAGTTTTAATTGCCATTCAAGTTCAAGCCTTTCTAGTAGTAGTTGCCATGCACCACCCCTAATATCTACCTTTAGGACGTCCAGAACCACAAATTTAAAATTATGAGATGTGTCTATGCTGATATGTTTTGCTAAAGCATTAAATTCATTTCCATCTCGTATAGCTCTTATGTGTTCACCTATACGCTCTTTGAATTTCCTTTCCGTTTTACCTATATAAAACGAGGTACAATTGCAACATAAAGCACAATATACAACTTTTTCACTGTTGCAACACGCTTTTTTCTTTAAACGAATCTTGATGTCATTTATCATTATTTCGTTTGTTTCGAACACATAAGAGACTTAAACAAACCTCCTTTTAGACCAATTGTGGATGCACAGGGTTCCATAACCAATCCAGTAGCAAAATTAATTGACAGTAGCTTAAAAACTTATATACATGCTGAAAAATATTTATTGAAAGATTCATGGGATTTTTTGTCAACTATTGGTTCTATTGAATATAATGAAAATGACATTTTTGTTACAGTTGATGTTAAAGATTTGTATTCCATTATTCCACACGACACAGGGATGGATTGGTTTAATTTGTTTTTATACGAAAAGGGTTTAATTCAAACCAGAATTAATTTATTTGACCAACTTTTAGATATTGTTTTAAGGAATAATTTTATATTTTTTAACAACAATATATATTTACAAAACGAAGGAGTAGCCATGGGGTCCCCATGTGGAGGACGTTATGCGAATATAGTAATGCACGTGGGAGAAAAAATACATCTTTAACTCATTATTTTTTAACTATTACAAAACTTATTTGCGCTTTTTAGATGATGTATTTATTTTATGGTGTGGAAACTGTGAGAAATTAGAAGAGTTTTTAACATACATTAATTCAACAACCACTTTTTTAAAATTTACAGCACCAACAAATGTCAGTTCTATAGCCTATTTGGATGTATTATTAGAAAAAGACATTATAAAAGGAGAGTTTACATCTAAAATATATTGTAAAAAGACTTATAGTAATAGTTTCCTGTATTTTAACAGTTGCCACCCCTATACTCAAAAACGAGCTGTTTTAAAAGGCCAATTTGTTAGGGCCTCCAGAATGATTAGTAAAAGAGATGATTTCATAGCTGAATGCTTGAATTTATGTGAAATGTTTAGAAATAGAGGATATCCAGACAAATTGATAAATAACATTATGTACGAAGTAGTAACTAAACGAGATAGTCTACATTTTGTACCTTTACTCAATCAGGCTGCCATGGCCACTTCTAACACATTGGGTACAAACATCACAGGAAATTCCGATAGTGAAATCAGTATCCAAGAATCTGTCAACATCATTCAAAACAGCACTGAAACATCAACTATTGCAGAAGTTAAAAATTTTACAAATAGATTTATTACCACTTTTAATTCAGATAGTGGTTTTATAAATAATATTATAAAGAAAAATTGTCAGCTCATTGTGGCTGATCCATCATTACACTACCGTTTTGACTTTACTCCATCTATAGTATACAGAAAGGGTATGAATTTGAAAAAAATGTTTGGAACATAAAGTAAGTACAAAATATGGTAAAACATTTAGATGTGGTAGATGTAAATACTGCTCTTATGTGTTCAAAACAAACAAAATAATGATAAATGGCATCAAGATTCGTTTAAAGGAAAAAGCGTGTTGCAACAGTGAAAAAGTTGTATATTGTGCTTTATGTTGCAATTGTACCTCGTTTTATATAGGTAAAACGGAAAGGAAATTCAAAGAGTGTATAGGTGAATACATAAGAGCTATACGAGATGGAAATTAATTTAATGCTTTAGCAAAACATATCAGCATAGACACATCTCATAATTTTAAATTTGTGGTTCTGGACGTCCTAAAGATAGATATTAGGGGTGGTGCATGGCAGCTTCTACTAGAAAGGCTTGAACTTGAATGGCAATTAAAACTAAATGCACATAACTGGCCAGGCTTGAATAACGCAACATCTATAGCCAGTATTTTAAAGTTAAAAGCACTTTTAAGATAAATTTATTATATATTTTATGTACACTTGTACACTTACTGGTATATATATATATATATATATATATATATATATATATATATATATATATATATAGATATTTAATATCATAAATACAAACTTATTAATCAATTTTAACATTTTTAATTCACTACATATTTGATATTACATATTGTATATTATATATTATTAGGTATATTTATATATATAGTATTTTCAGTATATTTCAACATATTCATTGCATATTTATTGTATTTTTTCGAATTTATTATAATTTATTATGTCTTGATGTTATGTTATGTTTATTATTTACTTACAAACCTATTCATACAAAATTACATAAATATTAGTTTCACATATAATATATATTAACACCTAGATTTTATGATTTATCATAATTTATTTTACAATAATTAAACATTTATTTACATTCATTATTTATACTGTTAAATATTATTTTATTTACTTCGACATCATTTTTTATATATACATATTTTAACATATATATATTTCATATGTATTTTTTATATGGTTATGTTGTTTAGGTTTTATTGTCATAATCATCACATTACACACCATCATCAGTATTATCATTATACTAATTTCTTACTTAAGCTGGTGTTTTATTATTTCATCTTAAGACGAATTATAACACTAACCTTTTCAGCGATGAGCATATTAAGCACAATATAGAAAGTAAAAGTAACATTCAGTATACATTGTATACTTTTTGTACTTATACTAAGAACTGTTGCAATAGAAAGAAATTTGAGTCAGTGATTGTTTGTGTTTGACAAAAAGGTTTATTGATAAGGTATATACACTCCATGCACGCACTTCTTTGTTTTCTTTAGTTAAGCTTTGTGTATATATACATTAATTTCATTAGTATAAGAACAAAAGTAAAATTATTAAATGTATTGTTCTGATATATGTGATTTATACTAACTAATTTCACACCTATATACTTATTATATAGGTTTTGAACACATGCGTATATATTACGTTGTCATTTTATAAACATACATTCATTCACTATTAACTTGTCATTAGTTTGATATACAGAAAATTGGTTCATTTTAAGGGTAATGTGCTGTTTCTTTAATAGTTTGAATTTTTTAATTCCTTACATCACTGATTAATACTATTTAGCTAACAGGAAGTGATGTGATAACTGTTTGAAAAAGTTTGGCAGGCGCCAAACGAAAGCGCTTACCTGATATCTGATTTTTCGTTATATTTGTTTATTTTTAATAAATCTTCTGTCGGTCAAGTCCGTGGTTTCTTGTTTTTCTGGTTTTAGTCTGTCGTTACTCTTATTGTCTTAACTTAGAGGACCTAGTCTTCCCTGTGGTTATCCCACGGTCTCTAGGCCGTTTCAGTTAGAGGCTCTACTTTCCCGTGCTCTATCTTGGTTATTTTTGGTGACTTTGGTGAAGGTGTCCCTACTGATTTCCCCTGTGTGTGTGTTCTTATTATCAGCATGTCCAAGGATTCTAAAGAACATAGTCCTTCGGGCTTTAAAAAGTGTGTCAAATGTAATAATAAGATGTCTTTGACGGATGGGCACTCATTGTGTGTGTATTGCTTGGGGGCTATTCATCTACAAGAATCCTGCTTGTTCTGCGACGCTTTCAGTCCCCGTGTGCTGCAAGAGAGGAAGAACAAGCTTATTTTAAAAGTATTGCTGAAACCTTCCTTTGAAGAACACTTGGAGAGGTCTTCTAGTTCCTGATCCTCTCCTTCCAAACCGGACAAAAAAAAACAGACAAAAAATCCTTAAAGAAACGCTCTCCGGCTCTGTCAGTTTCCTCGGAGCCGCCAGAGAAAATCACTAGAACTACAGTTGCTTCTTCGGCTCCACTGGCTTTGCAGCCGACAGAAGACAGTGCATCTATGATGTCGACATCGGCTCCCAGTCTATTAGAGCTGGTAACAGATTTATCAGTTCGGAACCGGTCTCTAGTTTTTCGACCGATTTCTCCAACTCACAGGTCTCCCTCTGCAGGAAGATCCAGATCCCCGACCGTGTTCTCTAGGACCCTTTCCGATGACGATGTTGATAGAGTGGTGAGGAAACTGCTCCAGTCATCGGTGCTGGCTAAATTGCTTTCGGCTCCGGCCCGGTCGGCTCTGGGGCCCCATCCTCCCTTCATCTTTGGCTGTTCCTCCTCCGAACCTTTCTTCGGAGCCAGAGCTGTCGGATGCCGAGAGGTCAGTTCCAGTAGCTCCTTTTGGCATCTCAGCTCCAGTCTCTGTTCTGACCCTGTCGGCGCAGTCCATGGGGTCCAGCATTCACAGTTCACTGGTGGGAACCGAGGGAGGTCTTGGGTCGATCTTCGGTTTCGAGCCTTCCTCTCGATGCTTCGGCCGGGGGGATCAGCTTTTGAGGTCTTGAGGAGTGTGTTGGCCAGGTCGTCAGCTGCATCTTTCGGCACCAACACTCTTCCCCCTCTAGCACCAATATCAGTCTCAGATCACCCTCTGTCTAGGGACAGTGGAGACCTAAGGCCTCTAAATACCTCCATGAGTGGTCCCCAGCTTTCTGAGGCCTCCCCAGATTTTTTACCTGAGGAGCCCCCCAGAAAGAGTGCGTGCAAGAGGAAGCACATTGACTCCCAAGACAAGTCTCTCACATCTGACACCGACCTCCAGGAGTCAGAGGGGTCCCCCAGGTCGTCTTCTGACGATATTTCTTTCTCAGATATCTTGGAAATATTGAGACAGAGAGGCGACTGGCCCTGCAAAGCCCCTTCTGAGGAGGAGTTCATAGGTTCATAGGTTTATACTAGGCTATCTGCCCTAAGGCATTTATAAGCCTAGCCCAAATTTTTGTGGCTTACGCCACCCCTTATATGAAAAAATACTGTGCCCATTAGTTTGTTGTGCCTCTGTCCAGCAGTGACACAGAGATGATTCCCGGGGTAAACCTACAATCTCCCATCCACAGGTCTAGATTTCTCTTGAACAGAGTCAGCGAGGTGCTCTGCCTCACATGGACCGGGATTTTATTCCACAGCATAGGGAGTCTCTGAGTGATAAATCTATCCCTCCAGCACATCCTATTTATATCCGTGCTAAGGTTTAAGTTTCTTGCTCTAGTGGTTTTGGTGGATTTGGATTTTTTGAGGTGGAGCATGTCCATTAATTCCGGGTTGGACATAGCCTTGTATGTCAGGCACATGTCACCTCTGAGCAGACGGTATGCGACTGAATAGAGCTGGAGTTTCTTCAATCTGGCAGCATATGACAGATTTTGGAGTCCCTTTATCCTTTTGGTGAGGAACTTTTGGGGTCTCTCCAATTGCTGCAGATGTCTGGTGAGATACATCCCGAATGGGGCATTGTACTCGATCATTGGTCTGATAAGTGAAGAGTACAGGGAACAATGACCTCACTAGATCTGGATGTGAATCCCTTCATGATCAGGTGGGCAATGTAGAAGGTCTTTCTAACCACTTTAGCAATGTGAGTGTCAAAGAAAGGCCACTGTCAACCTGGGTCCCCAGGTCCCTGATAACCTCTTCTGTGCTTAGTGGATTGCCACCTATATGGTAGCTTGGGGTTACCTTGTTTTTCCCGAAGGGTATGACTATGCATTTTTTGGCGTTTAACTTCAGGCCATGGCTCTGGCACCAGCTGTCTGTTTCCGTGAGTCCCTTCTGAAGGATATCCGTGTCCGATGCACTTTCCACTATGGCGCCCAGTTTGCAGTCGTCTGCAAACTTTGTCAGCCAAAGTCCTCCCATGCTGGCCTGTACTTCTGGGAAGTAGATGCCAAACAATAGGGGGCCAAGGACCGAGCCCTGTGGGACACCACTTGTAACCGGCTTGGAGTCTGACACAGCGCCAGCAACTCTAACCCTGTGGGTTCTGTCCTTAAGCCAGTTTGCAACCCATCTTGTGACATATGGGTTTACATTTAAGCTGGTAAGTTTTTCTACAATACCCGAGTGGGGTATTGTGTCGAAAGCCTTTGCAAGGTCAAGGTAGGCTGTATGGACTGGTTGGTTTTCCTGAAGACCTTTGGGTCCCAGCCCTCTGCCTCTTGGGTTTCTCCCCTGTTTGACGAGCTCCTCGACCTCATTTGTCGAAAGGTGTGGGAAACTTAAGACACTGTGGAACCGGTCCCTAGGAGACCCAACAAATTTTTGTCCGCTGCCTCTGATAAAGATTTTCTTACAAAAGGCGTTCCAGTAGATGCCATGGTGGTGGCAGCAGCCACCAAGAAGGAACTTGCAGAAATTTCATCTACCGTCCATCCCCCTAGCAAGGAGTCCAGGGCTATGGACAGGTATGGGAAGCATGTGTTCTCTTCAGCAACCTTTACACTGCGGTCGCTGAAATATTTGTCGTGTTTTACACGGCTCCAGAGAGATCTCCTAAAAGAGCTGGGAGATTCTCTACAGGGTAACGTTTCTGATGCTGTGGCTCAGAAGGTCAATGCTCAGATGTCTACCCTAAATTCTGTTACCAACTCCTCCATGAGGCTGATCTCTTACGCAGCTGACGGAGCGAGCAGGGCTGCGGGTTCCGGAGTCTCTCTTAGGAGACACTCCTGGATGTGCCTGTGCAACTTCACGGAGGCTTTCAAGTCTACCTTCACCAATGCCCCCTTTGACGGTTCATCCTTATTTGGAACCAAGGTGAAGGACACTCTCACTAGGTGCGAGCAGGAAGGAAAAACCCTGTCTGCAATAGGAGTCTGTTTTTCCATGCATTCTAGACCTGATCCCAAGGGCCAGTAGGGTGGAAAAATGTGGTTCAGGAAGTCGCAGAGGTTTTTCACGACGCACAGAGTGATTCCCCATCCAGAGGCAGAAGGAGGGGGTGGAAGTTCAGGTAGACTCCGCCCTAGAGGCAGAGGAGGCCCGCGTAACCAAGGGGACCGCGATTCCTTTCTTAGTTTCCCCTACCAGCGCTCCTGTGGGGGGCCCGACTGTGCATCTCTGGAGCCAGGCGGGGGTCGCATTTCTCTATACCCAGAAGCCTGATGAGACATCACCCAAGACGAGTGGTATTAGAGATAATTTCCAGAGGTTATCGTATTCCCCTTCTTTCTTATCCCCCTCCAAACAAAAGAATCCCAGACGTTCCACCCAGTCAAAGGGATTCCGCAACTTTGGAAGTACAAAAGTTGCTGTCAAAGGGAGCCATCCAGCCTGTCCCCTCAGACCAAGTAGGATTGGTGACTTACTCCAGATTCTTTTTGGTGCCGAAAAGGGCAGGGGACCTGAGACCCATTTTGGATCTCAGCCGTTTGAACCTTCATGAAGAGAAGTCCAAGCTCCGCATGGTCGTGTTATAGTCATTTCTCCCTTTATTAGGGAAAGATGTGTGGATGTGCTCCATCGACCTCAAAGATGCTTAATACCATATCAAAATGGACAGGGCATCCAGAAGTCACTTACGCTTCTGGCTGGGAGCCAGTCATTTTCAGTTTCATGCCCTGCCTTTTGGTCTCATCACAGCCCCCAGGGTGTTCATCAAATGCATGGCAGTGATAACTGCTCACTTGAGATATCAGGGATTCCAAGTATTTCTGTACCTGGACGACTGGCTCCTGTCTGCCACCACCAGGCATCTACTGCTACAGTCCAGGGACACCACTGTTGCGCTGTGCCAAAGTCTAGGAATTACTTTGAGTTGGGAAAAGTCTGCCTTGTTGCCCTCGCAGCGTGTTACCTTTATCGGCGGCGAATTAGACACGGTGCTCATGAGGGTTTTCCTACCAGAAGAGAGAGAATTCAGGTTTTACAGCAGCAGGTCTACGCTTTGCTACCACTGAAGAAGGTCAAGGCAAAAGTGGTCCTCAAGTTTTAGGGACCATGGCTGCCACGATTATGCTAGTTCCTCTTGCAAGACTACACATGAGGCTTCTTCAGTGACTACTTTTTGCCCAGTGGTCTCTACAGCATCTCCGGCTCTCCCATCTTATTTTGATTACAGACAGGTGCAAGCAGGATCTGCGCTGGTGGCTTCAGACCAGCAATCTCAACGCGGGTATGCCTTTCGTTCTTCCTTCTCTGGTTGCCACGGTGACCACGGATGCCTCCCAGATCGGGTGGGGGGGCATTATCTCGACAGGACAGTCCAAGGCACATGGCAAGAACACAAGATCCATTTGCATATCAATATCTTAGAGATGAGAGCAGTACTATTAGCGTTGCAAGCACTTCAAGGCTTTCTTCCTCATGGGACAATTGCAATCCACTTAGACAACATGTCAGTGGTATGGTATCTGAACAAACAGGAAGGAACCAAGTCATATCCCCTTTGCAGAGAGGCATTTCGAGTGTGGCGGTGGGCAGTATCTTCCCGGCACTTTCTAGTGGCAACTCACATACCGGGGAGGCTGAGCAGAGCTATTCTGATGCCTCACGAGTGGCCCCTGAGAGAACAAGTGGCGGAGCGGGTTTTCCGCAGATGGAGTCAGTCTTGCTGCGATCTATTTGCCAGCCCCCTCAGTGCCAAATGCAGCATCTACTTCACCCTTATCCCCCACGAAGGGGGAGGCACCCAGGAATGCTCTAGTTTACAATTGGCCTTCCGGTCTTCTCTATGCCTTCCCGCCAATCCCCCTGATAATTAAGGTTTTCAGAAAGCACAATCCTTGGGAAGCAAAATTATACTAATTGCACCACACTGGCTTCGTCAGATCTGGGTTTCTTTTCTCCACCCTTATCTAATGAACAATCCGTAGATTCTGGACCCAAAGCCAGATCTGTTGACTCATATGTCAGCGCAGTTCCACCCCTCCATTCAGACCCTCAGGTTGATAGCATGGCTGCTCCAATTCCGTCCCTAGTCAGGCTTCATGATTTTTCTCCGGAGGTGGTTCATATTCTGTCTTCTTCCCACAAGCCTTCTACTAGGAAGATTTATTCCAGTAAGTGGAAGAGATTCTCTGTTTGGGCTCATGAAAGGCAGATTGATCCCTATACAGCTCCCATTTCATCAGTTTTAGAATTTCTTTCTCAATTGTTAAACCAGGGATCAGCTGCGGCAACTATAAAAGTGCAGTTGGCAGCCATTTCTACTTTTCATGTTGCTAATGAACCCAATCTAATGGCGCACAGACTTTGTAGGGCTTTTCCGAAAGGGACTATGCTACTTCGACCTCCAGTCTTTGATCCTGTAATGCCATGGGACCTTAATTTTGTGTTACAGCGGCTTACCTCGCCTCCTTTCGGCAACCTGTGACATTACATTTTTGTTTTGGAAGACAATCTTTTTGATAGCCATCACTTCAGCTAGGCAGGTCTCTGAACTCCAAGCTTCATCGGTTCGGCCGCCTTACTTGGTATTTCACAAGGATAGGGTTTTGCTAAAACTTAATCCTTCCTTAATGCCTGAGGTTGCTTCGGTGGTCAACCTCAACCAGTCCATTGAGCTGCCTGTATTTTTCCCTAAATTCTCTAACAGGGCAGAATTTAAGTTTCATCAGCTAGATGCCCACAGACAATTGCGTTTCTTTTTACATAGAACAAAAGATATTAGGAAATCTGATCAACTCTGTCTTGTTTTCAGGCAATAGACTTGGGACTCCACTTTCTAGAGTAACTCTGTCCAGATGGATTTCTAGTTGCATTTCCTTCATCTATTCTTCAAATGGCAAGGAATTACCCTTTAAAGTGAAGGCTCATTCTAGACGTTCAGTGTCTACTTCTTCTGCCTTTCAGGCTAGGATGTCTATGGATGATATTTGTGCTGTAGCCACTTGGGCATTTCCTCACACCTTTATTAGTCACTACAAATTGAATCTGATATCTAGAGGCAGATCTTCCTTTGGTTCCACAGTGCTCAGGAGTATTTTCCAGTGTGTCACCCAAGGTTTAGGTGCTAGGGACGCTGTCCCACGGGTAAGAGTGTAGACGAGATTGGACTACATAACATCAAGAAGTTATGTACTCACCATAACGTTCGATGTATGTAGTCCATCTCACCTCACATTCTTATTAACCCACCCACCTTTCCCCTCCTGTAGGACCTAGAGGTTGAGTCTCTGTTTCCAGCACTCCTTTTTGATGTGTTGAGTTGGTTCTTCCTCTCAGCGTGTTGGTGTGTGTGTGTGTGTGTGTGTATGTGAGCTTGCAGCAAACAAGATCCGGGGATAGGCGGGTTGCAGCATGGGATACCTCTTCGCCATGAGCCAATTGAAGACTTCGAGCTAGAGTATGACCGAGTCGGAGCCGATGTTCGGCTCCGAACCCACGGCTAAGAATGTGAGGCGAGATAGGCTACATACATCGAATGTTGTGGTGAGTACATAACTTCTTGATGTCCTTCATGGATGCATCTGCAGTCATAACAAATGGGTTGTCCTGTCGTCAGGCAGCCCTTCGGTCGGCTGGATTCCAAAGTCCGGGTCCGGCTTCGGCTGATGTCGCACTTCACCCGACGTCATCTCTGCTGGTCTTCGGGTATAAAGGCATCAGCCGATGCCATTTTCCTCAGTCTTTCTTGCCGCGTGGCGCCCGAAGCAGAAGCTGTTCGCAAGTGCCGGTCGGTCAGATCCAGAGATTACTACTACCGAATACTACGAAGACTTCTAAAAGCTAAGTACCCCATTGGGGACTCTTTCTTGCCTCAGCCGATGTCAGAAAAAGTCAATAACTGTTTAACCTGTGGGAAACAAATACCTCATAAAGATTTCCACTCTTACTGTTTGCCTTGCTTAGGCCCAGACCACGACGTAGCAGCCTGTTCGGCCTGTGCTTCCTTCAACCGACGAACGCTTAGGCGTCGGTCGGAGTTTGCTGAACAGTTTTTCGGCTCAGATTTTGCGTACATTATGCCGTCGGATCCTCCGACTACCCAAATTGTTAAAAAACGCAAAGAAAAAGACCGACACTCGCGGTCCGCGGTTTCGGCCCAAACCACGGTTAAGCAAGCCGCGAGTGTCTCGGTTTCAGCCGAAACCGAGAAAACTGGTCAATCTACAGCCAAATCCATGACTACTACTGAGGCCCCTGCTACCTTACCTGAACTAGCCTCAGAAATTTTGCCTACAACTGTGGATCCTACTGATCTATCAGACACCATCCCCTTGGATATCTCTACCCCAGCACGTGGTGCTGCTAGGCCTCCTGCAGCCATGTCTATTAAGGCCTTTGCCAGGGCTAAAGCAGCCAAATCAGCTAAATCAGTGCCAGTTAAACCACCCTCTCTCAGGCCCACTTCTAGTTCACAAATGCTTACTCTGGCAGAAGATTTAATATCCTTAATTAGGGGATCCCAATCTCACCCAGACAGGGCCTCTCAGCCCCCAGAAAAGAGACCTAGAGCAGAGCCCCCGAGCCTGTGTCCTCTGATGATTCTGTGGATGACTCAGACATTACAGACCAGCCAGAGGCTCCTTTCTCCAACTATGAAGATTCAGATGCTGAAGAATCCATTCCAGCTGCCTCTCCACCAGAGGAATTCTCCTTTGGGGAAACCTTACATGCCATGAGAGAACAATTCCAATGGCAGGGACAAGATTTCTCAGACTCAAGAAAAAGGCTTAGGACCTTTCTGCACTTACCACAACATAGGCCCTTAGCTATATCTCCTGTCCTATCTGTTGTGGACGATGCATTTAATGATGTCTGCACTGCACCTGATTCTTTACCTCCAGCCCCTGCCAAACCAGATAGATTTTACAGGGTGCCAGACACTCATCACCACCTATACAAGGCCCCACTTGCAGACCCCGAAACTATATCCCAGGGGCCTAAGGCAGTAGCCTCGACCACAGCAAAAAACCCTATTCCCTCTGAAAGGGAATCCAGGTCATTAGAGAGATGGGGAAAAAAGTCTACACCTCTGCTACTCTCTCAGCTAGAGCTTTAAACTGTCAGTTTCACATGATCCAATACCAAGAGTTTATGCTTGATCAGTTAATTAAAAAGCTGTCCTCTGATGAATCTTTAGATAAGAAATATGTATTAGAAATGGTGAATAACATCCAACAGGTTAGTAACCATTCTTTAAAATGTGGCTATGATGCACTGGAGGCTTCATTTAGATCAGCCATGACTGGCACAGTTATAAGAAGGCATGCATGGTTGAAAGAACAGGTCTTGCCGGATCATGTTAAAGCTAAGCTATTGGATGCTCCTATGGATAAGTCCAGTCTATTTGGGGAACCTGCCCAGCAGGTAATGAAGAAAATGGAAGAGAAGGCAAAATCTGTACAAACAAACAAACCTTTCCTACAGGTTCAGCCCCAAGGTTTAGCAGGAACTGGCCTGCCAAAAATTGGTCCTTTCCTGACTCCACAAGGTCACAAAGGGGCAGGAACAGACGCTCGAGGGGCAGAAATCAATCCAGAGGAGGTGCCTACAGAGGACGACAGTGGCAAGGCAATAACCGAGGCACAGACACAACCACTGCCACTGCAACAGGACAATCACAGTGACTTGAATCTGACTCCGCCTACCAGGGAGCAAATAGCAGCACCATTAGGTGGAAAGTTAGCCTTATTCTCGAAAAATTGGCACTATATTACAAAAGACAAGTGGATTTTACAAACCATAGACCAAGGCTACCAGTTCCACTTCCACACTTTACCAGTAAAAAGAGGAATGCCAAACCTGCCCCCAAATCAAAGAATAGAAGCCCTGCATCAGATAGCGGAATTAATAAAGATGAGAGCTGTGGAAAGGGTACCAATAACAGAACAGGGCAAAGGATTCTACTCCAGACTCTTCCTAGTACCAAGAAAAGAAAAACTGGAGACCTATTCTCGACCTGTCCATCTTAAACACATACATCATTGTCCCAAAATTCAAAATGCTGACCCTACAGCAACTTCTTCCCATGCTGGGCAAGGAGTGTTGGCTGGTAACTCTAGATCTCAAGGAGGCATACCTGCACGTCCCCATTCGACCAAATTGCAGAAGATACCTCAGATTTCTTGCAGGATCAGAGCATTATCATTTCTCAGCATTGCCCTTTGGCTTATCTACTGCGCCCAGAGTATTCACAAAATGCCTGGCATCAGTAATCGCTCACTGCAGAGTACAGGGAATCCAAATTTATCCATACCTGGACGACTGCCTGTTACAAGCGGACAACAAAAGCAAGCTGACAACAGATTTACAAAGGGTCATTTACTTGCTTCAAGCCCTGGGATACACAGTCAATTTACAAAAGTCAAGGCTGACTCCATCCCAGACAAGAACTTTCTTGGGCTGGAATTGGACACAGTAAAACAGATGGCATTCCTAACTGCAGAAAAACAAAAGAACTCCCTCTTTACTTCTTGGCATTAACAAAGCAGAACAAACTAACAGCGAGAAAAGTTCTGCAGGCCTTGGGCTACATGGCATCATGCATAATCTTGGTCCCACATGCCAGACTGCATATGAGAAAGTTACAGTGGTACCTAAAGAATTTATGGTCTCAACACAGACACAGCTTAGAAACAGAAATACCACTAATCCCATGCTTAAAACAGGAGTTCCTATGGTGGGCTCGGGCATGCCAGTCAAACCCAGGCTTACCCTTCCACAACTTTCGAGCAAACCAAACCATCACAACGGATGCCTCAGACCTAGGATGGGGGGCACACATGATGGACAAATGCGTACAAGGACTGTGGACTCAGGACCAGCTGCACCTGCACATAAACCAAAAAGAAATGCTGGCAGTAAAACTGGCAGTCCTAAAATTCAGACCATTCCTCAAAGAAGGCCATTTGATGATAAGGACAGACAACACCACAGTCATGTGGTACATCAACAAGCAGGGAGGCACTCATTCTTACCCCCTATGCAGGATGACTTTGGACCTTTGGAATCTGGCTCTAAGCTACAACATCCAGTTACAGGCAATATTTGTACCGGGAAAAGAAAACACCCTAGCAGACATTTTAAGCAGAACCACCTCGGATGCTCACGAATGGATGCTACACCCGGACATCTTCAAGACCATCACAAAGAAATGGGGAATGCCACAAATAGACCTATTCGCTTCCCCACAAAATCACCAGCTCAAAAATTCTGCACAAGGACATTCCACCCACTTGCATGGAAGGTGGACTCTCTATCCTTCAGCTGGAAAGGCCTGACAGCATATGCATTCCCACCTCTTCCCTTAATACACAAGGTACTACTGAAAATCAAAGAGGAACGTCCAAGGATAATTCTGATAGCACCGAACTGGCCAAGACAACACTGGTACCCATTACTGAGGACCATGTCTCGGGAGAAAATGTGGTCAATACCCCTGATGCCTCTGATGTTAACTCAGAACAACTACAACATCATACATCCCAAACATAAAAACCTTGCAACTGACTGCCTGGAACATCATATAGCAGCCCTTTCACAAAGGGTTAAAGACATTATCCTTGAAGCCCGCAGACGTTCAACAAGAAGGAACTATGCAGGAAAATGGAAAAGGTTCGTCATTTGGAGTACTGAAAGAGGAAAAGATGTGTCGAACATAGATATTGCTAACATTCTGGAGTACTTGGCAGAGCTTCTACATACAGGCCTGTCCTATTCCTCCATCAAGATACATGCATCAGCTATTTCAGCAGAATACAGCTTTGATCCTCCTGTCTTTTCACATCCTCTACTCAGGCAGTTCCTCAGAGGGATCAAGAATGTAAAACCTCCTAGGAAACCACCATTACCAGCATGGGACTTGAATTTTGTACTAGAAAAATTGACACTCCCTCCGTTTGAACCAGCAGCAACAGCAGACCTACAACACCTGTCATGGAAAACTGCTTTCCTACTGGCTATTACTTCAGCAAGGAGGGTTTGAACTACAGGCCTTAATGGCAGTGCAACCCTTCCTAATCTTCCATCAAGATAGGGTGTCCATGAGAACTAATCCTACATTTATGCCTAAGGTGGTATCCAGAGTGTCTTTAAACCAGGCAATCCACCTACCTACCTTCTTTCCCAATCCACAAAACAGAGGTGAAAGAATAATGCATACCTTGGATGTACATAGACAGTTGCGCTACTACCTGGACAGAACCAAAGCTAACAGAAAAACTGACCAGCTCTTTGTAGCCTGTGCAACAGGAAGGGAAGGAAAAGCAATTTCCAAACAGACAATCTCCAAATGGATAGGAAATTGCATAAGATTCTGTTACTCTTACCATGGAAAACCAATTCCACAGAACATAAGACCTCATTCTACAAGGGCTACAGCCACTACCACAGCTTTCTTAAGAGGAGTGGCAACCAAGGACATTATTGAGGCGGCTACTTGGACCTCCGTGCATACATTTGCCAAGCATTTTAATTTACCTCTATACTCTAGATCCCGAGCAGGGTTTGCCACTGCTGTACTGCAAGGGATCCTGACTACACCATAATTATTATTCCTCCTCCCCTAGTTGGCTATGGTATTCTACCCATTTGTTATGACTGCAGATGCATCCATGAAGGACATAGTACAGTTTTGTACCTACCATAAATGTAGATGTCGAACTGGATAGCATCTGCAGTCAGGATTAAACACCCTCCTTCCCCTCTGCGGTACTCCTAGGGTATTTACCCTCCTTATAGCTAGCTGGGGGGGGGGAGTCTCTTATGGTGTATTTGTTTGTATATATGTACATACATGTTTATTTTTTGTGTTTGCCTTCTACTATTTTGGAAACATTGGCATTTATCCAAAATTTTAGCTATCCAAGAGGGCAATTGGCATCTGGGGCAAGAAACACTGAGGAAAATGGCGTCGGCTGATGCCTTTATACCCGAAGACCAGCAGAGATGACGTCGGGTGAAGTGCGACATCAGCCGAAGCCGGACCCGGACTTTGGAATCCGGCCGACCGAAGGGCTGCCTGACGACAGGACAACCCATTTGTTATGACTGCAGATGCTATCCAGTTCGGACATCTACATTTATGGTAGGTACAAAACTGTACTTTTCTATCATTCCTTGTATGAAGACAGAGTTCCTTTGGTGGGCAGAGGCCTGCTATCACAACAAGGGACTCCCTTTCACTCTACCCCCTGCCGCCCAAACCCTAACAACAGACGCATCAGACTATGCATGGGGGCTCAGATGGCAGGGCAGTGCATTCAGGGCAAATGGAACCCGAGACAGATGCACCTGCATATCAGTCAAAAAGAAATGTTCACTGTACAGAATGCCCTGACAGCCTTCAAAGACTGAATTCTTCCAGGACAACTATTGGTAAAGACAGACAACACCACAGTTATGTGGTACATAAGCATGGGGGAATCAACTTGTACCCGCTCTACAGACTAGCCATGGCTCTGTGGAACACAGCCTTGAGCTACCAAGTACACCTACAAGCACAATTCCTGCCAGGCAAACTAAATTCACTGGCAGATGACTTGAGCAGAAACCTCATGGACCCACACAAATGGAAACTAGAACCCAAAATATTCAACCTCTTGAGGAACAAATGGGTGACTCCAAAGCTAGACCTATTTGCCTCCCCTCAGAACTACCAGTTGAACAAATTCTGCACAAGAACACCCCACAGTCAAGCTTGGAAAGTGAATGCTCTGTCCTTTACCTGGGAAAGCCTCTCGGTTTATGCCTCTTCCCCTCTGCCTCTCCTCTTGAAGGTACTACTAAAAATCAAACAGGACAAGCCAAAGACAATACTGATTGCACCAGGTTGACCACGCCAGCACTGGTACCCCCTGTTGCGCAGTATGACACTGCTACAACCATGGCACCTGCCTCAGACCCCTTCCCTGCTGTCCCAGCAGGCGGGCCAGATTCTGCACCCTTAGCTTCAAACCCTGTACCCTGCAACCTGGCTAATTCCTTGAGGTCTCCTCTAGCATCCCTCAGTAAGCAGGTGCTGAATGTCATCCTGGAGGCAAGGAGGCCTAGTACTAGAAAATCCTATGCTGAAAAGTGGAAAGATACTGTTCCTGGAGCCAGGCTCAGGGGATGGGCACAACGGTGCCCAGCTTACCTCATATTCTAGAGTACTTAACAGAAATGCTCCACAAGGGCCTATCCTTTTCGTCAGTTAAAATTCATGCTTCTGCCATTTCAGCACATTATAATACTGAGCCACCCCTCTTCTCTCACCCCTTGTTGAAACAATTCCTTAGAGGGGACCAAAAATTTAAGACCCCCCTGGAGAGCTCCCACTCCAGCCCGGGACCTTAACTTTGTATTGGAAAAGCTCACTCTTCCCCCTTTTGAGCCAGCTGCAACAGCAGAGTTGAAATTCCTTTCTTGGTAAACAGCCTTCCTTCTAGCCATCACTTCAGCAAGAAGTGTGTCTGAATTGCAGGCCCTCATGGCAGTGGAACCCTTCAATC
This sequence comes from Protopterus annectens, assembly GCF_019279795.1. Taxonomy (NCBI): domain Eukaryota; kingdom Metazoa; phylum Chordata; order Ceratodontiformes; family Protopteridae; genus Protopterus; species Protopterus annectens. The sequence continues at coordinate 392,800,960 of NC_056744.1, forward strand.
TGAAGTTGTTAATCTTCTTCCTATTCACAACTGATGTGTTAATTTCCAAGCCCTCGGAACCGAGTCGGTCTTATACCAAGCTTGAGTGCACCAAAAACTCTTGAGCTAAGCTGCTACCTACAATGCCCTTTGCTCAGTTACCTCAGATCTCGTTTGCTGCGCAGTCATATAGCAGCATTTCACTGAACTCTCCAGCTAAGTGATTTTTTCTGATACGTTTACAAGTTTTTGTAAAAGGTTTTTCCTGTTTATAATCTGTTCTTGATATCTATATTGTTTCAGCTCTACCCACAGGTATCTCTTTCTTACCATTGTTGGTATTTTCTAACTTTCTACCCTTGTGGTATCTTGTTACCATTGTTGGTATTTCCTCTCTTTCTTCTTCATTTCCTCCACCTTCCTCACTCTTTCCTTTTTGTGTGAGAGTGTGTTCTGGGACATCTGAAAAGAAGGGAACTACAGGGTTTCTTGCAGTGGTAAACTGCCGAATAATGACCTCCATGAAGAGTGTGTGTACTGTTTGGGGGTTCCGCATTTGTCGTCGAAACCCCCGTGTGATATTTGTGCTAGTTTCAGTCAACAGACGCTGAATGAACGTAGTAACAAACTGATTTTGAAGGGCCTGCTTGCTTTGCCTTTTCCGGAGGCTATTTCTGCGATGGAGGTCTCATCCCCTCCTTCTGTGGACAAGAAACGTTCTCACTCAGACCCCTCTTCACCGGCCAGTGACAGAGGTAAAAATCATAAACACAAGGCCCATAAGTTCTCAGAGCACCGTTCTGCCTCCTTGGTTCCGACTACTACATCGGCTCCGAGCTCGGCTCCAGTGAAGTTTACCGAGGTCTCCTCATCGGCACCGACGACTATGGCGCCGTCTACTGCCTCGGTTCCGATCAGCTTATCTGTTTCTGTCTCTGCACCGACATCACCCATTTCTGCTCTGATATCGGTTCCGACAACTCAGACTGTTTTTGCCATCCACCCCTGTTGTAACTTTGGCTCCGAGCTCGTTCATTGCTCCAACCATACCGTTGTTGCCGGTTTTGAAATTGGAATTGTTGGTGCCGTTGTGTGATACAGTACGGACCCAATATTTGTCGACTGTGGACACGTTTGCCGGACAAGCCTGCAGCCTCTTTTTGGACTGACCTAATTCCCCCTCAGAGGCATCGGTGAGATCCACCAGGAGCCTTTCCGAATTGGATGTGGTGCGCATTTTTGACCAGCTGCTTGACAGCCAGGGGAATTTCAAATCCGCCTAGACCCTATCCCACTCCAGGCTTTGGGTCTGTTATTTCAGCAAACCCTAATTATTCTCCTCCCTTGGATCTCTCAGTTCCAAGGCTCATTTATCCAACTCTTTCTAGAGGACTTTCTCCCTTGGCTCCGACAACGATACTATCTGAGGCCCCTAGAGCCCTTTGGGTGTCTGTTCCGTCAGAACCCACCCTTCCTCAATCTCATGTTTGGGGGGTGGAACTCCGGTTCCAGTCTCAGTTCTGACGGTATTGTCGGTCCCGACTTCGAATCCGAGGGTGACTACTGCTCCGAGTCTGCTTGAGGCTCCGTCCCCGGGGACGGACCGCCTGGAGCGGGATGTGTCCTCTGTTCCGATTTTGTGTTCTGTTCCGGGCTCCCACTCCTCTTTGGGTGGGCCCGCTTTCTGGGTGATGGAGACAGTACTTGCTTCTAGCAATCCTCCTCCGTTGGTTATTCCCCCAGTTCCTTCTGAACCTCAGCTGTCAAAGGCCACCACCCCCCAAGACTCCGAGAGCACAAGACCCACGAAACCCCTATCCAGGGTATTTCCCTTTCTGAGTCTTCTTCAGATGCTCCCACCGAAGAACCCCCCCGCCCTAGGAAATAGGTGTGTAAGAGGAAACACGTGGACTCCCAAGAGGAGTCCCTCATGGAAGATATTGACTGCTATGATGGGGAATGGTCCGCACGGTCACCCTCTGATGATTTCTCCTTTGGAGACATCATGGAGATCTTGAAACAGAGGGATGACTGGAAGTCCCCCAACTCTTCCTTGGAGGAATCCGTATTCCTGCAGGCCTTTCACTCTCAGATCTCTACTTCTTGGGTGACCCCCCCCTCCCACCGATGAGTTGGTTAAATTCATCGTGCAATGGGCATGGAAGAACCCTGACTCTGTTGAGGCCATTCCCAGGAGATCAGACAAGGTACTCTACCCTCCAGAGGATCAACCCCATTGGTCTAGAGGTTTCCAGTGGATGCTATGGTGGTGGCGGCGGCAGCCACGAAAAAGGACCTTGCAGAAGAGAGTCATGTTGTTCATCCACCCAACAGAGAGTCCCAGGCAGTGGACAGGTTAGGGAAGCGAGTTTTTGCGTCAGCGACCTTTGCAGTTAGGTCACTGAACATTTTGGCACATTTTACGAGGCTCCATAGAGGTCTTATCTCCGAACTCTGCAGAACCCCCGTGGGCCAAGTATCAAATGGAGCACGAGATAAAGTTGCTTCCCATCCTGCCACCCTAGAATCAATACGTAATTCATCCATGAGGTTGCTGTCACACGCAACCGGAGCAGCTAGAGCTGCGGGTGCAGGAGTAGTCATGAGACGCCATGCCTGGATGCGCATTTGTGACCTCACAGACTCCTTCAAGTCTTCCTTTTCTAAATGCCCCTATCGAGCCATCAGCTCTGTTCGGTGATAAGGTCAAGGATACATTAGCCAGGTGTGAGCAAGACGGGAAGACCTTGTCTGCCGTTGCTTTACACTTTTCCAAACCTTATCGTTCCTTCTCCAGGAATCAGAGGAGCGGGAAGATGTGGCACAAAAAGTCTCACAGTTATTTCCGAGACACACGTGGTCAGGGCTCCTCCAGAGGTAGAGGGGGTTCCAATAATGGAAGACGTCCCTTTCGAGGCAGAGGGGGTCCCCGGAACCAGGGCTTCAGAGATTCTTTCTCAGGTAGACCGTATCAGCGCTCCTGAGTTGCTGCCCGATTGCTTTCCTCTGGAAGTAGTCAGGGGGCGTTTTTTCCTGCACCAAGCTGCCTGGCTCTCCATTACAAATGATCAGTGGGTGCAGAGAATCATTACCAGAGGCTACCATATTCCCCTAATAGCTTATCCAAGACCTCCGAAATCCCTTCCCAATGTTCCACCCAGTCAAAGGGAGGAGGCAGCTTCCAAAATACGAAAGCTATGTCAAAAACGAGCCATCCAACAGGTCCCCCCAGATCAGTGCGGATCAAGGTTCTACTCAAGATTCTTTTTGGTGCCAAAGAAAACGGTACTGGAGGCCCATTCGGGATCTCAGCCAACTAAATCTGTAGTTCAGACCAAATTCTGCATGGTTTCGATTCAAACCATCCTCCCCTTTCTGCGGAAGGGTGTGTGGATGTGGTCATTAGATCTCCGGGATGCGTATTACCATGTCAAGATGGACAGGCACTCCAGGAGCCGCCTCCGCTTCCAGTTGGGAGCCAATCGCTACCATTTCAGAGCCCTGTCTTTCGGTCTCTCGACGGCCCCCAGTGTTCACAAAATGCCTTGCAGTGGTAACACCTCATCTGAGACTTCAGTGATTCCAGATGTTTCCGTACCTAGACGATTGGCTCCTCTCCGCCCCCACCTAGCGTCTTCTGGTCAGAGCCCTCCACTACACCCTGGTTCTAGTGGAGTCACTAGGCATCACCATACACTGGGAGAAATCCAACCTTCAACCCTCACAACAGCTGGAATTCATAGGGGCAATATTCAACACCCAGTCAAGCCTGATCTCACTTCCTCTCCACAGGCTTCAGAGACTAAGGGCACAAGTTCAAGTGATACTCTGTTGAAGAAAGGTAGCTGCAAGGGAAGCCCTCCAAGCCTTGGGATCTATGGCTGCAGCCATCCCTATAGTTCCCTTAGCCAGACTACACATGAGATTACTACAATGGCTCCTTCAGGCCCAGTGGATACCCAGTCTTCACTCCCAGAGGTCACAGATTCTCATCACAAACTCTTGCAAACTAGATCTCCTCTTGTGGATGAGTACGGAAGAAAATCTTTGGTGTCACCCCTTCCAGTCTCCCCAGCCCAGTGCCACAATGACCACGGATGCTTCCCTGATGATGGGGGGGGGCACTTCCAGGGAAAGTCAGTCCAAGGCACGTGGTCCGATGTAGAGGTCAAGTTGCATGTCAGTGTCCTGGAGGTAGGAGCAGTGCTATTGGCATTGCAAGCTTTTCATCTGTTCCTTCCATCCGGAACGATTACTGTCCAGTCAGACAACATGTCCGTGGTCTGGTACATAAACAGGGAGGGACCAAATCTTACCCCCTATGTCGCGAAGACATGAGAATCTGGCAGTGGGTGATAGCGTCCAACCGCTTTCTGATTGCAACACATATCCCGGGGAGCTCCAACGTGATTGCGGACAAGCTGAGCAGATGCATTCTTCATCCTCATAAGTGGTGTCTCAACCTGAGTGTGGTGGCGGAAACTTTCAGCCATTGGGGTCAGCCATGCTGCAACCTTTTAGCTTCTCCATCAAACACAAAGTGCAGCAGCTACTTTGCTCTCTTTCTCCCCCTCATGGAGTCACTGAGACACTCTTTGATCCACGATTGGCCCACGGGTCTCCTTTATGCTTGCTTATCTTCCGATTCCTCTAATTCCCTTGTTCTAAGGAAAGCTATTCAGTTGAGAAGCAATGTGATCCTCATTGCCCCTTTCTTGCCTCAAGTGTGGTTTCGCTTCCTTCTACCTCATCTGTTACAACCTCCTTGGATTCTAGACACTCGTCAGGACCACATATCCCACCCACAAGAGCTGACTCCCCCGAATCTGTCCACTCTCAAGCTGACAGCTTGGTTTCTGTACTTCTGTTAGTTGCCAGGCACGAAACCCTGTCCTCACCGATCCGTGATATTATCTTGGCCTCTCATAAACCATCCACCAGGAACTTTACAGGGGCAAATGGAAAAGATTCTCTATTTGGTCACGTAATCAGAAGCTAGACCTGTTCTCAGCCCCCATAGCCACTATTCATTATCTGGCTGAACTGTTCGACAGTGGGGCCTCAGCTTCCACCATTCGATTCCATCTAGCAGCTGTTTACAACTTCCATAACGGGTCTGATGGAGTGCCACTTATTTCCTCTCGCCTTTGCAAGACCTTCCTCAAGGGTATTTTTCACTGCAGGCCTCCCATCAGACAGCTGGTGGAGGCATGGAATCTGCCCTGGATTCTGCAGTTTCTTCCTCTGCCCCCTTTTGAGCCTGCTGTGACATGTGATTTCAAATTCCTGTCATGGAAATCCCTATTTCTGTTGGCTATAACTTCAGGAATTTCTGAATTACAAGCATTATGTATCAAGAGCCCTTATCTGATCTTTCATAAGGACAGAGTATCACTTCATACTAATCCATCCTTTCTCCCCAAAGTGGTTTTTGATTTTTTGATTAACCAGTCCATTGAGCTCCTTGTGTTAATTCCAAATTACTTTAACAAGGAAGAATACTGCCTACATTCCTTGGATGTTCATAGACAATTAAGTTTTTTTATCTGGACATAACTAAATCCTTTCGCAAGTCAGACCAGCATTTCATTTCCTTTGCGGGTCCTAGAATGGGAGGCGCAGTATCAAAAGTTACTTTGTCTAAATGGCTCAGGGATTGCATTGCCTTCACATATTCACTTACGGAGGGATCTAAGCCTGGCCAAATCAAAGCTCACTCAACTAGGGCTATTGCAGCATCTGTTGCCTTCCACACTAGGGCCTCCATGGATGACATTTGTGTAGCTGCCATTTGGGCTAAGACCCACACTTTTATCAAGCATTACAAATTGGATCTGATCTCCAGGGGAAGAGTAACCTTTGGCTCAATGGTTCTCAGGAATGTTCTTCCATAAGGGCCACCCAGGTTCTCCAAGTAGCTGAGGACTCAGTCCCATCAGTGATGAATAGGAAGAAGATTAACAACTTCAAGTAAAAAAGTTATGTCTTATAACATTCAGTCTGCGTTGTTGATCTTCTTCCAGTCATCACACCCTCCCACCGACCCCCTGCTAAGGTTCCTGGTGGATCTTCTGGGTCTTTGTGGTGTATTAGGGTTTCTCCGCAGAGATGACCTCTGACTTATTTTTTCTATATGTGGCATGCAAACTCCATCTGAGGTAACTGAGCAAAGGGCATTGTGGGGGGTAGCAGCTTACCTCGAGAGTTTTCTGTGCATGCAAGCTTGGTATAAGGCCGACTCGGTTCCGAGGGCTTAGAACCGAAGCCATCAGTGATGACTGGAAGAAGATCAACAACTCAGATGGAACAGTATGGTAAGACATAACTTCTTTTTATCTTCCATGTGGACAGGGTTTCCCTCAGGACTAATCCTTCCTTTATATGCAAGGTGGTGTCTAGTGTGGCCCTAAATCGGTCCATTCATTTGCCTACTTTTTTCCCTAATCCACAAAACAAAGGGGAAAGGATACTGCACTCTCTGGACATGCACAGACAACTTAGATTCTGTTTGGACAGGACTAAGCATCTCAGAAAATCTGAACAGCTGCTAGTTGGCTTTGCTGCAGGGGCAAAGGGGAAGGCCATTTCAAAGCAAACCATTTCCAAATGGATAAGCCCATTGCATTCATTTCTGCTGCAAGCACCATGGAAAACCTACCCCACAGAGGATAAGATCACTTTCCACCAGGGCTGCATCTACCTCTACAGCCTTTCTCAGAGGAATCCCTACCAGGGACATCCCAGAAGCTGCTACCTGGTGTTCTGTACATACTTTCACCAAACATTACCATTTACCAGTTTTCTCTAAATCCAGAGCTGGTTTTGCCACTGCAGTCTTGCAGGGCCTTATAGCTGGTCCTAATGCTATCTCAATTCCTCCTCCCATCCTTAGCTTTGGGAATCTACCCAAATGTGATGAATGCATCAGTGAAACACGAAGAACATAGTACAGTTGTGTACACTTACCATAAATGTAGATGTTCGAGTGTATTCACCGTTGCAGTCCTGGTTACCCTCCCTCCAGCCCCCTGACTTCTCTTGGCTCTTCCTTTTCTTCTTGTTGGTATATTTATTTTTTTTGGTGTATTTGCTTTTTGATGGTGGTGTACCATGTCATATAATTGCTTTCTATGGTGGGAGCACCTGACATCTGGGGCAAGAAAAACTGATGTAATGGCGTCGGCTGCATGTTTTATACCCCTGATGTCATGGAAGAAGCAACAGCATCCGATGCAGAAATCCGAAGACTCTTGTATTCAGGCCGGCTGAGGGCTACCTGCAGACAGATAACCCAAACGTGATGACTGCAACAGTGAATACACTCGAACATCTACATTTATCGTAAGTGTACACAACTGTACTTTCTGGCCTCGCCAGGTATGGTTTCCCTTCCTTTGGTCTCACCTTCTGGCTCCACCTTGGATCCTAGTTCCCATTCAGAATCTGATGTCACACCCATCGGGGGTGCCTCATCCCAGTCTGGACAGCCTGAAGCTCACGGCTTGGCTGCTCCAGTGCCCATAATTGGTAGGACTCCTGGACACTCCTCCTCAGTTAAGTCTATTTTGGTAGCTGCTCATAAGTCTTCATCCAGAAAGGTTTATCGCAGCAAGTGGAAACGTTTTTCTTTCTGGGCCTCTCAGAGGAGTTTAGATCCATTCACGGCTTCTATTTCTGCTATTCTTGATTTCCTAGCTGATATTTTCCAGCATGGAGCTAGTTCTTCTACTGTCAAAGTTCAGTTGGCTGCCATTTCTCATTTTCATGTGGGCGATAATTCTGCATCCTTGGCATCTTCTAGACTGTGAGCCCTTATCAAAGGCACCTTTTTGCTACGGCCCCCCGGTCAAAGATCCTGTTTCCCAGTGGGACCTTATTATGGTTCTCCAAGCTCTGGTCGCTCCCCCTTTCCAGCCTGCCGCAACTGCAGATCTAAAATTTGTATCGTGGAAAACGGCTTTTCTGGTCGCTGTTACCTTTGCTAGAAGGGTTTCTGAATTACAGGGCTTGTCCATCAAATTTCCATACATGATTTTTCATAAAGACAGTGTTTCCCTTCGAACCAACCCATCTTTTCTTCCTAAGGTGGCGTCACCAGTCAATATCAGTCAGACTATAAATTTGCCTGTTTTCTTTCCCAATTTTGCCAACAGGATGGAATGCAAGCTACACATATTGGATGTTCATAGACAGTTATGATTCTCTTTACACAGGACAAACAATCTATAAGGAAAAAGGCATGTCTCCTCCAGGTCAGGTTAAAGCTCATTCCTCTAGGTCCATGGCTACGTCTGTAGATTTTTGGTCTAGAGTGTCTTTGGATGACATTTGCTCTGCAGCTACTTGGTCCTCATCCCATACATTTATTTCTCATTACAAATTGGATTTGACTCCTAGAAGGAGAGCATCCTTTGGCTCCGGAATATCCTTCCATGAGGGCCTCCCAGGAGTTTAGTAGCTGGGGATTCTGTCTCACAGGTTGAAGACCAAATGAACTAAGTTACTTCAGATAACGAAGTTATGTACTCACCATAACGTTCCATCTGAGTAGTTGTACTTCCTTTGTCTTCAACTGTCCCTCCCTCCTTCCCCAGACCTTGGCACATGTTCAGCCCACGGGCTGCAGTATAGGTCACAAGTATGTTATCAGGTCGGGTCCTAAGTATAAGTTCAGCAAACTCGATCTGGTATGGAAAGCAGTGGAGATGTATTATGGGTAAGGGAAGGAGTCTGGAGTCCGGAGCTGATGCTAGTAATATTTGCCAGCTCAGATCCGATATGGATCCGTATCCCACAGGTTGAAGACAAATGAAGTACAACTACTCAGATACAACGTTATGGTTAGTACATAACTTCTTTTTTCTTCCCATTCTAAAAGCACCATATTAGCATAAATGGGGGCACATGATGCCCCCCATCGCTACACCCTTATTCTGTTTAAAATATTCACCCTCATAATAAATGTAGCTATAATCTAATACAAGTTCCATAAATTCAGAAATCAAACTTATTTTATTATTAGAAAAGTCCATATGTTTTTTCATACTTTCTAAAAGAGCTCTATCCCTTCACTTTTTGGAATGGATGTGTACAAGTCCACTATATCCACCGTAAGAAAGGAAATGTTTTCTTCCCAGAGATTATTTTTTAGCCTACCCAGGAAGTCCCAAGAATCTTTCAAAAGGTGGTCTACATTGTTGTAAACATGTTTAAGCCACTTGTCGGTTACCACTCCAAAAGGGTAGATTTTAGAACCTTGTCCTGCTGCTATGGGCCTAAACTTAAGATGTTCCAAACCTTTATGAGTTTTGGGAATCCCAAAAATAGTGGCTATCACTGGATGTCTAACTTTCAAAAAATTATAAATCCCTGTTGAATTCTTTCATCTATCAAATAATTTTCCATATAATAGTCAATGCGGTGGTGTGCTATATTTTTTTCATAAAGGGAGGCATTAGAATATGTTTCTGTGTCATAAAGCATCTCAAATATTTTCTGAGAATATTGCAATGCCCCATATAACACTGTCCCCCCCCCCCCTTATCTGGCCACATGACTGATAGAGACCATTTGTCATCTGTTCTAATAATTCTTGTTTTTTTTTTGGTCAAATTATATGACATACTCTTTCTTCTTTACTTTTCAGTGCATATATATCATCTATAATAGCTTTTTCTAGTACACTTAAAGTAGGTTCTAACGGTGGGTTAAAGGTACTTCTAATCTTGACTTCCTTTTCCTTTCTTCCATTTGTATTTTGGTTCTGAAAAATATATGCTATATTGAGTTTCCTCATAAATATTTTAACTCTAAAATAACATCAGTATAATTAAACTTTCTTGTTGGAACATATTATCTGAAGTAGGAACTTCATTTGTCAGCAACCTTTGGGATACAGATCCGATCTTGGATCCGAGCCGGCAACTTCTTCCACAGCATAGATCCGAGCTCCTAGCTCCTCCCTTTACCCATAATCCCCTGCCAACCCTTACTGACTCCAGATCTAGTTTGCCGCACTTCAAGCTACAAGCTGGATTTTGAGCTCCTGATAGTTGGATAACTTTTGTGAGAAAAACTTTGCATTTTTTCTTCCTTTTTCTTGTGTGAGTGTGTACGAGTGTTTAGGTACCTATTTTTGACTTATTTTGTGTTTTTTTTTCCTCCCTGCCGTCGCTGGTTCGTAGTGTGTGTTTGTGGTGTGTGTAGGGGCCTAGTGAGTGTGTTTTCTGTATACTATGTCGGAGGCCCCTAAAGCCATCTTTTCAAAATGCACCGAGTGTGACCATAAGCTTTCACCGGCGGATGGCCACACCCGGTGCGTTAGGTGCCTTGGGGTTGAACACCTCTCCTCAGGATGCGAGATTTGTGCAGCGTTCAACCCCAGGGCACTTAAGGACCGGAGGTCGAAGCTGATTCTGGTGGGCCTTTTGCCCCCGGATTCGGCTCCGGCCTCCGGTACTTCTGTGGCCGCTACCCAGCCCTCGGTGGTAGCCACCCCTGTCTCCCTCCCTCCGGTCAAGACTCACCCTCCCACTTCGGCTCCGGAGGAGAGGGAGGCCAGGAAAGCCAAATGGAAGGAGAAGCACCGTAACGGGCTTCTCCATCCAGAGCTTCTGGATCACCTCCTCCTCGGCTCCGGTCCCCTTGTTTCTCACCGGGACCCAGTGAGGAGGGGACCCGGTCCCCATCGAGGTCATCGAGGCGACACTCTAGGTCTGCCTTGGTGGCCTCGTCGAGGTCCACCTTAAGCATGTCAGATGCAGACATGGACCGGATGATGAGGAGGTTCATCCAGGCCCAGCTGCAGATGTGAGTGCTCTTGCCTCCCCCCCCCCCCCTCCGGGGGGAAGCTCGACCCCATTTTTTGCTCCAATCGCCCCTTCTCCGACCCGCTTTCCAGGTTCGGAGCATTCGGAGCTGAGCCGCGTTGGATCCGGGGGTGGGTCGGAGCAGATAGTACTGGTTACTTTGGCTCCGACTGGTCCCTCGAGCTTGTTGGATCCGACCTCTCGGAGCCGTGGGTTGAGCTTCGGATCTGAGGGATTCGGTGTGACTTCGGCTCCGTCCCAGTCGGAGCACAGGGGTCCTTCGGATCCGAGGGTCTCTGCCCCGGATCCGGTCCCCACTTCGGATCCGAGTGGGAGTCGACTCTCGGATCCTATCGAGAGTGGCTCCCCCTCGGCTTTCGTGGTGGTGGAGAGAGCACTGTTGAGTGCATCCGGGCCTCCGGTCCTGGTTTCGGCTCCCCCCTGCACTCCCTCTCAGCTGGTCCAGGCTCCCATCACCCGGCCTTCGGGGCAGCCTGCTTCAGCGCCTCTGGGTGTTCCCTTGGAACGTGACATTGCTGGTGAGTCTTCCTTGGACAGCCCCCCCGAGGAGGTCCCTCACAAAGCTAAGTGTAAGAGGAGACACGTGGACTCCCCTGAGTCCCTTACGGAAGATACAGACTTAGATGAAGGGGAAGGCTCCCCAAGGTCACCCCCCCCGAGGATGTCTCCTTTGGAGACATCATGGAAATGCTCAGGATTAGGGGAGGGTGGTCTGCCCCCAAGGCTTCCTCCGATGAGTCCATATTCCTAGAGGCGTTCGAAGCAGGGCCATCTACCTCTTGGGTGTCCCTTCCCCCCGACACCCTGGTGGACCTTATTTCCACCAGGGCTTGGAAGGAGCCGGACACTGTACAGCCAGTCCCCAAGTGGCAGGATAGAATCCTGAGTCCCCCTGCTGAAAGAACCCACTGGAGCAGAGGTCCCCCCGTGGATGCCATGTTGGTGACGGCGGCCACTAAGAGAGAGTTGGCTCAGGAGAGCTCTGCGGTCCACCCGCCGAGTAAAGAGTCTCGAGCAATGGACCGCCTTGGGAAGCGGGTCTTTAGTTCAGCAACCTTCTCCATGAGGGCGCTGAACTATATGGCACACGTCATCCGGATGGAGCGAGATCTTATAAAAGAATACGCTGCATCCCCCCCAGAGTCCATGTCGGAAGGGGACAAGCAGCTGTACTCCTCCCAAATGTCCACTCTACGTTCAGTTTCCAACACCTCTATCCGGCTCTTGTCTCACACCACTGAAGGAGCCGCTAGAGCTGGCGGAGCCGGCCTGGTAATGAGACGCCAAGCCTGGTTCTGACATTGTGACTTCTCGGAACCCTTTAAGGCGTCATTCGCGAATGCCCCCTTTGATGGTTCTGCATTGTTTGGCAAAACCGTTCGCGACACTTTAGTCCAGAGCGAGAAAGACGGGAAGACGTCTGCCGTCGGAGTCCGCTCCTCTGCTCCCCAGAGGTCCTTTTACAAGAACCAAAAGGGTCAGAAGAAGATGCGGTTCCGTAAATCTCATCAGTCCCAGTCTGCTCCGGACAACCAGTCCTCTCGTGGCAGAGGAGGACAGGGAGGACGCCGCCCAAGAGGCAGAGGGGGTCCCAGAAATTTTGGGTCCAGAGAACCCTTCTCTGAGAGGCCCACGCAGAACCCCTGAGGGGTTGCCCGGCTGCTCCACTCTGGAGGCAGTCGGGGGGCATCTTTCGAAGCACCTAGCAATGTGGGAGTCCATAACAACAGATCGCTGGGTGCTTCACATCATATCCAGAGGTTACCAAATTCCCTTTATTGTAACCCCCAAAACCAGAAGCCTCCCCGACGTACCACCCAGTCAGAGGGAGGCGGCTGCTACAGAAATTCAGCAGCTTTTACAAAAAAGAGCCATCCAACCCATCCCCCCAGATCAGTTTGGATCAGGGTTTTACTCCAGGTTCTTTCTGGTGCCAAAAAAGATGGGGGACTTGAGGTCCATCCTTGACCTCTCTCTCCTGAACCTGGCAGTATCCAAAGAAAAGTTCCGAATGGTCACGCTACAATCTATTCTCCCCCTATTACGGTAGAACGACTGGATGTGCTCGATAGACCTCAAGGATGCATACTACCACATTCTGGTGGACAGACGTTCCAGGAGGTTCCTCCGCTTCCGGCTGGGAGCCAGTCACTTTAAGTTTAGGGCCCTCCCCTTCGGTCTCACCTCAGCCCCCAGGGTGTTCACCAAAGTCTTGGCAGTTATAGTGGCCCACCTGAGGCTTCAGGGAATTCAGGTCTTTCCGTACCTGGACGACTGGCTCCTCATCGCCCCAACAAGGCATCTGCTCTGTTCAGGCAGGGATTATTTCCTCAATCTTGCTCCACACCTAGGGTTGACTGTCAACATGGCCAAATCCTCTCTGGCTCCTACACAGGTAATAGATTTCATAGGGGCGAGATTGGATTCCAAATTAATGCTTGCTTTCCTGACTCCCGATCGGCTTCAGAACCTGAGGTTGTATGTTCAGGCCATTCTCCGACTTCCTGCTCCACTGGCGGAATTGATCCTGAGAGCTCTAGGGTCCATGGCGGCAGCAATTACTCTGCTGCCCCTAGCCCGTCTAAATATGAGGGTCCTGCAGTGGACCCTCCAGGTACAATGGTCCCTGTCTCGCAACCCCCTGTCCCATCCTATTCCCTTAAGCAGGGCTTGCAGAGGGTCGCTCATGTGGTGGCTCCAGTCCCCGAGTCTCCACACGGGACGACCATTCTCGATGCCTTCCCCCGTCGCCACAGTGACCACTGACGCCTCTCGCCTGGGTTGGGGGGGCACTATTCAGGCAGAACGGTCCAAGGCACGTGGAACGACACAGAGACCTCCTTGCATATCAATGTCCTAGAGATGAGGGCGGTGCTTTTGACATTGCAGGCACTTCACAGCCTTCTTCCGATTGGGACGATTGCAGTACAAACGGACAACATTTCAGTGGTCTGGTACATCAACAAACAGGGGGGAACCAGGTCTTATCCTCTTTGTCACAAGGCCATGAGAGTGTGGGAATGGGCGATATCCACCAACCGCTTTCTCATTGCAACGCACATTCCGGGACGGTCCAACATCCTAGCAGACAGGCTCAGTTGTTCGTTTCTGACCCTGTACGAATGGTCTCAATCCTCTAGTAGCGAAATAAATATTTGCCCAATGGGGGCAACCCTGTTGCGATCTTTTTGTCTCTCCTTTACCAAATGCAACAGTTACTTTGCTCTAATCCCCCCTCAGGGGGAGTCCCCGAGAGACTCTCTAGTACATGATTGGCCTCCCGGTCTCCTTTGCGCTTACCCTCCTTTGCCCATGATGCTAAGACTCTTACAGAAAGCCAGTCGGCTGGGGAGCAAAATGATCCTCATTGCCCCATTCTGGCCTCGTCAAACGTGGTTCCCGTACCTGTGGTCTCATCTGATTCATCCACCCTGGATTCTGGATCCCCTTCCGGATCTCATTACTCACCCTCTGGGTCTTCCGACCCCCAACCTGGTCAACCTCAAGCTGACTGCTTGGTTGCTCCAGTTCCACTCCTGATAGGGACTCCCAGAATCTCCTCACCAGTTAAAGCCATCCTAGTAGCAGCACATAAACCTTCCACCAGAAGGGTCTGTCGAAGTAAGTGAAAATGTTTCTCCATTTGGGCGGAGCACCATCAATTAGATTTTTTCACGGCGCCTCTTACATCGGTTTTGGATTTTCTAACTACCATTTTTCATCAAGGGGCTAGCTGCTCTACAGTCAAGGTGCAACTAGCAGCGATTTCGCATTATCATGTAGGGCATGAGTCGGGCCCTCTACTTACTTCCAAGCTTTGTAAAGCTTTCCTCAAGGGTACCTTCCTCCTCAGACCCCCGGTCAGGGAGGTAGTACTCCCATGGGATTTATCCTTGGTTCTTCAGGCCTTGACAAGCCCCCCTTTCGAGCTGGTGGCTACGGTTGATCTTAAATACCTCTCTTGGAAGATGGCCATCTTGGTGGCCATTACTTCAGCTAAAAGGGTCTCTGAGCTTCAGGTTCTATGTGTTAAACCGCCGTACTTAGCCTGCCATTAGGATAGAGTTTGCCTCAGGATCAATCCGTCCTTTCTGCCTAAGGTATCTTCGGAAGCTAATATTAATCAATCTATTAATCTTCCCGTGTTCTTTCCCAATTACCAGAACAAAGGAGAGTACAAACTGCATTCCTTGGATGTGCACAGACAATTACGCTTTTATGTTCATCGAACTGCTGGTCATAGGCAATCTGACCAGTTGTTTGTCTCCTTTGCCAAAACAAGTTTAGGCAAGTCAGTTTCTAAAGTTACACTGTCATGGTGGGTAGCTAGTTGTATCCTCTTGGCGTATCAGAGTTCGGGAAGGCCTGCACCTCAGGGAGTCCGAGCTCATTCTACTAGGGCCGTCGCTACTTCGGCGGCTTTTAAATCTAGGGTTCCCTTAGATGATATTTGTTCCACAGCCACTTGGGCCTCATCTCATACCTTTATCAGCCATTGCAAACTGGATGTTGTCTCCAGAGGTAGGGCGTCCTTTGGCTCTGCAGTGCTCCGGAATATTCTTCCATAAAGGCCACCCAGGATTCAGGTAGCTGGGGACTCTGTCCCAAAGGTTGCTGACAAATGAAGTTCCTACTTCAGATTAAGAAGTTATGTACTCACCATAACGTTCCATCTGAGTAGGTATCTTCATTTGTCTGCAACCATCCCCCCTCCTTCCCCCTGACCTATAGGATCTGTCTTAAATAAGCCCCTTCTGGGGCTCAGTAACAATGGTTATATCGGGCAGACTTGATCTGAGGTCAGTAAGGGTTGGCAGGGGATTATGGGTAAAGGGAGGAGCTAGGAGATCGGATCGATGCTGTGGAAGAAGTTGCCGGCTCGGATCCGAGATCGGATCTGTATCCCAAATGTTGCAGACAAATGAAGATACCTACTCAGATGGAACGTTATGGTGAGTACATAACTTCTTATTAAACCTTTCATAAAAGGGGAAAGTGCTCTTTAGTAAGCACAGTGCCAGTATAATTATAAGTATGGCATTCTTTATAGGTGTTTACTATCCCTTCTTGGTGTATCTCATCTAAAACATCAGGGTGGTTCATCTTTATCAGTGTTCTCTGTCCCTAGTTCTCCACTGCTGTTGAGGCCTCTCCTCCTCTATCCTGTCTCCTATTTCCCCTCCCCCTCCACTGATTCCTTAAAAAATTATTCCTATATGTAGTTTGTTTAAACTGTTGCCTGTTACCTATATAGGGGGACTGGTTCCATTTTTTACTTTTATGTCCTCTCTTAACTGGGGCACTATATTTTTTCCTTCCTGTATGTCTACTAATGGGTAAGCTTTCTTTCCATTATACTCTGCTTGTCACATTTATTTTCAGTGCCTTCCATTTGTTTAACATACAACTTGTCATATTGTGAAAACAACAGATCTTCTTGAATATCTTTGTTCAGATGTTCTTCGTGTTTCACTGTTGCAGTCATCACATTTGGGGGTTATCTGCTTGCATTAGCCCTCGGTTGGCCTGATTATCGAAGTCTTGGGTCCTGCGTCGGTTGCTGTCTCATCTTCCATGACGTCAGGTAGTCAGGGGTATAAAGCATGCAGCCGACGCCATTACATCAGTCTTTCTTGCCATGCGGTGCCCGAAGCAGAAGCAGTTCGCAAGTGGCAGTCGGCAGACTCCTGAAATTTTCGTTTTTGAGTTTCAGAACCGAAGTCTTCAACTAAAGCTAAGTACCCTGTTAGGGAAACTTTTTCTTGCTTTAAACCGATGTCAGTAAAAGTCAATAATTGTATTTCTTGTGGAAAGCAAATACCTCATAAAGATTTTCATTCGTACTGTATTCCTTGCCTAGGCCCTGACCACGACGTATCTCGCTGTCGGTTTTGTGCCTTATTTAAACAACGAACTATTCGTCATCGGTATATTAACACTTCTAAATATTTTGCTACTTGGTTCAATTATCCAGATATGTCTTTGGTAAGCCATCCGACTACCGACATTCTGAAAAAACGCAAAGATAAAGACAGAGACAGGCCGCCTAGGTCCAAAGCTGCTGATGACGCTTCTCCTAAGCTAGTTGCCAGTTCGCCGGTACTCAGTGAGGTGCTTTCGCAGTCCATGATACCCGCTACTTCAGATTCGCAGGCCTCTACTGATACCCATTCGGAGTCCGGTATACCGGGAGATGCTTCAGCTGTGGAACCTGCGGATGTCTCTACCTTGGATGGGTCCGGAGCCGCTGTCCAGGCACCGGCTTCTGAGGGTGTATTCAGGCCTACTGACTTGCATATTAAACCAATGCCATCTTCTTCTTCAAGGCCTAAAACTCGCTCCATGCCTAGAAAACCGATGCCCAGACTGCATGGTCAGGCCTCTATGCCTAAAAAAACAAATGATAAGAATGGCTGAAGACCTTGCTACTTTAAGTTTTTCTGCATAACCGTCTATTTTGAGCATTTTCTGGCTTGTTAAATTTGATTTCTGCATTAGTAACTGTATTTAGAGCACAATCTAGAGCTGTTTACTGAATTTCCTGTTTGCACTTATTTTTAAAATCGTTTTTTTCTCAAAACTTGCATTTTATCTGTCTTTGGCCTAGCACTCTTGTGTGGGGTCATTTACTGCACTGTTGTAACTTGTTGATACTTGTTAACCTCTGCTATCTCTGAAAAAACAACACAAACAAAAAATCTTGCTTTTTCCCACTTTTCTGAGATTTAAAAAAGTTCAGTTACAGGCTTGCTGTTCTTGAACTGTTTGTAAGTTTCTGTGAGGCCATTTTTTGCTTGGGCTAAAGGAAAGTCTCTCTGTTGATCGGTGGCAGTGAAAAACATTGAGCAGCTTGCCTGCCCCTGTGGGAGTGGTTACTGACTTGAAACTGTAGTTTTATTGGCCATTTTTGGTCAATTCCAAAACTCCTTCATCTTCCTCTCTTAAAACCTGGTTGCCTCGTGGTTTTGGCGTCTTTTCAGGCTTGTTGGCTGTTGGTGAAGCACCCACCAAGAGGAGAAAACGCTGAGAGAAGAAAGGAGCCACTTTTGAGACTTTAATAATTTTTCCTCTATTTATTTGCTAAGTTTTTCTGCATAGCCGCCTATTTTGAGCATTTTCTGGCTTGTTAAATTTGATTTCTGCATTAGTAACTGTATTTAAAGCACAACCTAGAGCTGTTTACTGAATTTCCTGTTTGCACTTATTTTTAAAATCGTTTTTTTCTCAAAACTTGCATTTTATCTGCCTTTGGCCTAGCACTCTTGTGTGGGGTCATTTACTGCACTGTTATAACTTGTTGATACTTGTTAACCTCTGCTATCTCTGAAAAAACAAAAAAAAATCTTGCTTTTTTCCTACTTTTCTGAGATTTAAAAAAGTTCAGTTACAGGCTTGCTGTTCTTGAACTGTTTGTAAGTTTCTGTGAGGCCATTTTTTGCTTGGGCTAAAGGAAAGTCTCTCTGTTGATCAGTGGCAGTGAAAAACATTGAGCACCCTGCCTGTCCCTGTGGGAGTGGTTACTGACTTGAAATTGAAGTTTTATTGGCCATTTTGGGTCAATTCCAAAACTCCATCTTCCTCTCTTAAAACCCTCTTTTGCGCAGTTTTGCGCATTTTTGAGCCTAGCGCAACAATGGGCAGCGCCACCTAATTGGGTTTAAACTATTCCTGGCTCCACAAAGTCTGCTCTTCACTTTTTCCCTTAGAACTGCTCTATCTCTCAATTTAAACACCTTATTCTCATTCTAAGGCCCCTCACTGGTCCAATTAAGTAATCCTACAAGTTAGCACTATTAAACCATAAGCACTACTTACTCTTATACTCTCTACGATTACCCTGTCCTCTATTGGTCCGTCTTAAATTCAGTTTCCCTATTACTCTAGCATGTCCAAAGGTCAGTCAATGGTTTCCTCTCCAGTCCAGCTGGTGAATCTGGGAATTTTGAGGCAATGTTACAACTGTGTCATGTACACGGACAACCCTCTCCTCCTCCAAACAGGTTCAAATATATGTGAGAGATGCAACTATTTAGCCAAACTGGAGGCTGAGCTCTCTCATCTCAAAACTGGTGTAACCAGTCAGGAGGAGAAGGTAACCTCACACAACACAATTCCAGTATCACATAGTCCCACCACATCAGCGAACCAAACACATAAATACACAAAAACATATTCTGAGGCTCTAAATAAAAATCTACCTAAGCAACAGAGACCTCCAAAGCAGACATCCAAGCAAATGCTACCTCAAAACAAAACACACACAACACATAACCCAGAACGTCAGTGTGCCAAGCAGCCACAGCCCTTAAGGCTGAATAACACACCTGATACTCTTGTTATAGGTGACTCTATTGTCAGACACACTGACGTCCCGCTCACCAGGCTGAATAAAGAGAAGGTCACGGTGAGTTGCCTGTCGGGTGCTAGGATCCGACACATAACGCAAGCACTCAGGTCACTCCAAAGCAAATACAAATATGACTCAGTCATTGTACATGCTGGTGTGAATGACCTGAGACGTACCTCCCTGGACTACATGAAAAGAGACATAGAGGAGCTCTCTGATCATGTAGCCCAGGCTGGTATGACCCTGACCTTGAGCAGCATCTTACCCTCACCTAGAATGATGCCACTGTACAAAGACAAAATGATCGATTTTAACAATTGGCTAAAATTTTGATGTCATTCAAAGGGGCTCCAGCATCTGTCAGCCTGGGATGACATGCTCGACAAGCCACGTTGCTTCGCTAGGGACGGCTTGCACCTGTCACCTCTGGGCTTTCGGATATTGGCAAAGGCTCTTGCCACCCCCATAGTGCCTTTTTTAGGCAAGGCTCAAAAGTCAAACCCACCCCCATAGACAGCACAAGGAACAAGAAACTAAGGGTAATGCTGCTAAACGCCAGAAGTCTTAACCTCAAGATGCACGCACTCAAAGCTCTTCTCAGTATGGAGAACATCGATATCTGTGCAGTGACAGAAACCTGGTTCAAGGCTCCAGAGAGCACCCCAGCACTACCAGGCTGTACCTCATATCATGCTTTTCGGCCCCAAAACCCGGACTGAACCACAAAAGGAGGGGGCGTTTCCATATTTATCAAGGATATCCACACCTCCAGGTTAGTGGCATTGCACGAAGTATCGGAGACCATCCATGTGCAACTAACAGTGGGCAAGACTGCTTTTCGATTTATAGCATCCTACAGACCACCCTCTCAAAGTCAGGAATCCCATTTGGCTTTCCTGACAACATTGGAGAACATGAAGATCTCTCTGAACACCATTATATTGGGTGACTTCAACTACCCAAACATTGACTGGGAGCACTACTCAAGCCCCAGCACCTTAGCCCAAATATTCCTGGAAATTATAAACTCAAATGCTATGGAACAACTAGTCACCACTCCCACAAGAGGGGACAACATACTAGACCTGATCATTACCAACATGGGAACTCTATGCTCCACACCAGAAGTATATCCCTCATTGGTAAGATCAGACCATAAATTAATTTCACTGGATGTCCACATCCCGACCCCAACCCCAGCCCAGAAAACCACAGTGAAAAACTTCTCAAAAGCGAACTTCTCAAAAGCGAACTGGAATCCTTCAAGGCTCCAGGGCCAGTGGAAACTACAGCCCAAACTGCAGAATCCTATATAAATGCATTCTACGGACATCTCCAGGAATGCATGGATCATGCTATCCCAAACAAAACCAAGACCCAATCATCCAAAGGCAGGCATCCATTCTGGTGGACCCCTGCCATAAATAAACTGTACAACAGAAGGAGGAAGCTACTACATGGTAGAGCAAAATCCCTAATAGGGAAGGCATCTCTGATCAGTACTAGCAAAAAGTACGATCCCTCATAAAATCCTCCAAGGCCAGCTTCGAGAGAAAAATTGCACAGGACACCAAAGACAATCATAAGGCTTTTTTCAGTTATGTTAGAAACCTGGGATGCAACTCCCAGACTTGTTCTGAGTTGATTCTAAATGACAAAAAATACACTGAACCCACAGACATCGCCAATATCCTGGCAGACAGGTTCAGTGCAAACCCCCCCCCTCTCCCCCCCAAAAGAGCAAGTATCTATCCCGGCAGAAGGCTGCCTCCCAAACATCTCAGTTACTCAGGTGAAGGCTGCCCTCTCCAAAGCAAAAAACACTGCTTCCATGGGACCAGATGGCGTCCCAGGTTGCGTCCTACATGAACTACAAGAGGAACTAATCCCTCAAATAAAACAGCTATACAATCTCAGCCTCACTACAGAATATGTGCCCACAGAATGGCGTACGGCAACAGTGGTCCCACTCCACAAAGGTGGAGCCTCTACGGACCCTGGAAACTATTGCCCCATAAGCCTGACTAGCTTAGTCTGCAAGGCTATGGAGAGGATCATCATGGAGCTCATAAACAAAGACATTGGGGACCTACAGACACTAGATCCTACCCAGTTCGGCTTTGTCAAGGGCAGATCCTACCTTTTGAACCTGGTTAACTTCTTTGAAACAGTCACCAAAGCCATAGATGAAGGGAAGGTAGTCCACACAGCCTATCTGGACCTTGCAAAGGCATTTGACACAATACCCCACTCGGGCATCATAGATAAGCTATCCAGCTTAAATATAAACCCCTATGTCACAAGATGGGTCGCAAACTGGCTCAAAGACAGAACCCACAGAGTGAGAGTTGCTGGAGACATGTCAGACTCGAAACCGGTCACAAGTGGTGTCCCACAGGGTTCTGTCCTGGGACTACTCTTGTTCGGTATATACTTTTCCGAGGTAAAGGCAAATGTGGGAGGACTATGGCTCACCAAGTTCGCAGATGACTGCAAACTGGGCGCCATAATCAACTCTCCAGCTGACACAAACATCCTTCAAAAAGGTCTCACAGAGACAGATAACTGGTGCCAGCGCCATGGATTAAAGCTAAATGCCAAAAAATGTATAGTCATACCCTTTGGCAAAAACAATGTGCCCACAAATTACCACATAGGCGGAAACCCATTAAGTACAGAGAAAGTTATTTGGGACCTGGGGACCCAAGTTGATAGCAATCTCTCCTTTGAAAACCACATTGCCAAAGTGGTTAGAAAGACCTTCTACATAGCCCACCTCATCACGAAGGGTTTCACATCTAGATCAAGAGAGGTAATCGTGCCTTTATTCATCCCTCATCAGGCCCATCATAGAATACAATGCCCCTTTTGGGATGTACCTTACCCGACACCTGCAGCAATTAGAAAGACCCCAAAAGTATCTCACCAAGAGGATCAAGGGTCTCAAACTGATGCCATATGCTGCTCGGTTAAAAAAACTCCAGCTCTACTCAGTTGCATACCGCCTACTTCGAGGCGATCTATGCCTGACATACAAAGCTATGTCAAATCCAGAATTAATGGACACGCTCCACCTCAGTAAATCTAAATCCCTTAGAGCCACATGCTCGAGGGACTTGAACCTCAGCACAGAAATAAATAGAACTTGCTGGAGGGACAGGTTCATAACCCAGAGGCTCCCTTCGCTCTGGAATAGAATTCCAGTTCATGTGAGGCAGATCACCCCACTGAATCTCTTCAAGAAGAATCTCGATAAGTGGATGGGGGATCGTAGGTTTGTCCCAGGGATTACTCCCGTGTCACTATTAGACAGAGGCACAGTAAACTAAATCTTAAAAAGGGCACAGTATACTCAAATCAAGGGGTGGCGTAAGCCATACAGAATCGGGCTAGGCTTATAATTGCCCCAGGGCAGATAGCCTAGTATGAACCTATAATCAGGGGAAGCCAGCCTTCCCCATCTAAGAGACCTAGGACTGAATTTGGTTATGATTCTTCTGATCAGGAGTCTGAAATTTCTGTTTCTTCTGATGACCAGGATTTACCCTTATCTACCTATGAGGATTCAGATGCAGAAGACTCCATTCCCTCTGCTTCCCTTCCAGAGGATTTCTCTTTTGGTGAAACCTTGCATATTCGTAGGGAGCATTTTCGCTGGGAAAGCCAGGATTACTCTGATTCTAAAAAGAGGCTTAGGGATTTCTTACTCCTGTCCCAACACAGGCCTTTAGCTATCCCCCCTGTACTGGACATTGTTGATGATGCCTTTTTGGAGCCTAGCTTGGCCCCTGACTCCTTACCTCCTGCTCCCAGAAAACAAGATAGATATTACTGGGTTCCTGACTCTCACAAGTCCCTCTTTAAAAATCCTACTGCGGATCCTGAGACCATTTCACAGGGACCCAAGGGCATAATGGCTACTACTGGCAAAATTCCTACCCCCTCTGATAGAGATTCCAGGGTGCTGGATAGATGGGGTAAGAAGGTGTACACTTCTGCAACCTTGGCCATTAGGGCTTTAAATTGCCAGTTTCATCTGTTAAAGTATCAGCAGCATATTATTGGATTGCTTAAACAGAAAATGATGTTGATTCCTGACTGTGCTGAAAATAAGGATTTACAGGATTTAATGCATTCTACTGAACAAGTTGGAAAACATACTTTGCAGTGTGGTTTTGATTCACTAGAGGCATCTTGCAGGGCTGCTGTTACTGGGTCTGTACTTAGAAGGCATGCTTGGCGTAAGGAGCAATCTTTGCCAGATCATGTTAAAGCTAAATTGTTGGATGCTCCCTTAAACCAGGACCACCTGTTTGGCAATAAAGCAGAAGAAGTATTTAAAAAGATGGAGGAAAAAGCTAAATCTATGCCAACTGTTAAAGATTTCCTGCAAGTGCAGCCTTCAAGATTTAGTAGGCATTGGTCCTGTAAGAATTGGTCCTTTCCTGCCTCTTCCAGGCCTTCAGTCCAAACCCAGAACCAGCAGAACACTCAGGCTTCAGTCCCTAGGTACGCCCTGGACTAAGCAGTGGGGGGCTCCCACATCCAAAGCAGGGAGTAGTAAGACCCCTCCCTTATGGTAAACTGTCTCAGTGACTTAACTTTAAAACTTCCAAGCCCTTCTCAACTGACTGCTCCTTTAGGGGGAAAGATTGCTCTGCAGGCAAAAACGTGGGAACTCATTACCCAGGACAAATGGGTTTTAAATATAAATTCCCAAGGATACAGATTCCACTTCCACACGTTTCCAACCCCAAACGGTTGGCCAGCTCTACCCCTAAATCAGTGGGCAGAGGCTCAAAAGCAAGTTTTCTCTCTCTTAAGTATAAGGGCTATTTATACTGTCCCAGAAGAGGAAAGAGGACAAGGTTTCTACTCAAAACGTTTTCTGGTGCCCAGAAAAGACAACTCCTGGAGTCCTATCCTGGATCTCTCTATCCTAAACAATTTTTTGGTGATCCCAAAATTCAAGATGCTAACTCTTCACCAGTTGCTTCCTATGCTAGTCAAGGATTCCTGGTTGGCAACACTGGATTTAAAGGAAGCCTACCTGCACATTCCAATCAGGGAATCTTGCAGAAGATACCTACGCTTCAAAGAAGGCTTCATGCATTATCAGTTCTCTGCACTGCCCTTTGGCTTATCAAATTTCATCTGCTTTTACTGTACTTGTGTTTCTACCTTTTACTTTTGCATCATCTTAAAAGTACTCAATTGTTTTTATTACTGCTTGGTGTAACTCATTCTAAGCCTTTTGGTTTAAACACTTGGGCTTCGGACCAGTTGTTTTGCACTGAGAGGGTTTGTGGTCTGCACTGTAGTGGCAGAACAGGTAGCTTACATCCTTCTAGGTTGGGAACTGCTGATTGAGGGCTCAGTGTCTGTTATTCTAAAAGTGTATTAATTCTGGTTTAAGCACTTGGGCTTTCAGGCCAGTTATTTTACATTAAGAGGGTTCGTGGTCTGCACTCTTGTGGGAGGAGAGGCTGGACTCTGCCCTTCTGAGCTGGGAATTTCTGGTTGAAGGCTTATAGTGCATGTATATCTGAACTGCTTCTTACTGAAGTTGGTGTGCCTTGTTTGCTGTGGCATAGACTGGATTCGGGACTGCTGCATCTATCTTTGTTTGTGTAACTTGAGCACTAATCCAGGCATTCTCTAAAGTATTCAATTGTATTTATTACTGCTTGGTAGTAACTTGATTAAAGTGTAGCTATCATTCTAAGTCTTTTGGATTAAGCACTTGGGCTTCAGACCAGTTGTTTTACATGAGGAAGGTTTGTGGCATGCACTGTGGTGGCAGGACAGGTAGCTTTCATCCTTCTAAGTTGGGAACTGCTGATTGAGAGCCCAGTGTCTGTTATTTTTAAAGTGTATTAGTTCTGGTTTAAGCACTTGGGCTTCGGGCCGGTTGTTTTACATTGGGAAGGTTTGTGGTCTGCACTCTTGTGGGAGAAGAGGCTGGACTCTGCCCTTCTGAGCTGGGAATTTCTGGTTAAAGGTTTATAGTGCCTGAATATTTGAACTGTATCTTACTGAAATTGGTACACCTTGTTTGCTGTAGCATAGACTAGATCCAGGCCTGTTGAATCTAGCTTTGTTTATATGCTTGTTCTTTGTTTGCTTGTTATTTCCCTGGAACGCTAATTCCACCTAATACGCGGCTTCTCAGCGCTTCTGTGGATCACTAGTGTTATCTGCATTGCTTACTGTACTTATTTCCTTGTTTCATTTGAAAGAAAGTTACTGTTTGTCGTTTTTGCATTTAAGTTACCTGTAACACATTGCACTTAAGTTACCTGGCACTTGCTCACTAAAGCAATTATATAAGTCATCACTAAAAATTAAAAGCACTACACCCTCACTCCCCACTGGCCCTGGTTTTCAATTATTAAGGAATTCCCAATATTATTCTAGCATGTCCAAAGGTCAGTTGTCAATCTCCTCTCCGGTCCAGCTGGTGAATCTGGGAATCTTGAGGCAATGTTACAACTGCCTCATGTACACAGACAACCCTCTCCTCCTCCCAACAAATTCCAACACATGTGAGAGATGCAACCATATAGCCAAACTGGAGGCTAAGCTCTCTCAACTCAGTACTGGCATAACCAGTCAGGAGGAGAAGGAAACCACACTCACTACAATTCCAGTCTCACATAGACCTACCACGACAGCAATCCAAACACATAATCACACAAATACATACTCGGAGGCTCTAAATAAAGATCTGCCGAAGCAGCAGAGACCTCCAAAGCAGACACCCAAGCAGCCGCTACCCCAAAACAAAACACGTGCAACACATATCTCACAAAACCAGTGTGCCAAACAGTCACAGCCCTTAAGACTAAACAACACACCTGATACACTTGTAATAGGTGACTCTGTCGTCAGGCACACTGACGTCCCGCTCACCAGGCTGAACAAGGAGAAGGTCACGGTGAGCAGCCTGTCGGGTGCTAGGATCTGCCACATAACACAAGCACTCAGGTCACTCCAAGGCAAGTACAAATATGACTCGGTCATTGTCCATGCTGGTGTGAATGACCTGAGACGTACCTCCCTGGACTACATGAACAGAGACATAAAGGAGCTCTCTGAGCATGTAGCCCAGGCCGGTATGACCCTGACCTTGAGTAGCATCTTACCCTCACCAAGAATGATGCCACAATATGAAGACAAGATGATCAATTTCAACAATTGGCTTAAGTACTGGTGTCATTCAGAGGGGATCCAATGCCTGTCAACTTGGAATGATATGCTCGACAAGCCATGAATCTTCGCTAGGGACGGCTTGCACCTGTCATCCCTGGGCTTTCGGATATTGGCAAAGGCTCTTGCTACCCCCATAGTGCCGTTTTTAGGCAAGGCTCAAAAGACAAACCCACCTCCATAGGTATCACAAGGGATAAGAAACTAAGACTAATGCTACTCAACGCCAGAAGTCTAAACCTCAAGATGCACTTTTCGAAACTCTCCTTAGCATGGAGAACATCGATATCTGTGCAGTAACAGAAACCTGGTTCAGGGCTCCCGAGAGCACCCCAGCACTACCAGGTTATACCTCATACCATGCTTTTGCCCCAAAACTTGGACCGAACCACAAAAGGAGGGGGGAGTATCGATATTCATCAAAGATACCCACACCTCCAGGTTGGTGGCAAAGCATGAAGCATCAGAGACTATCCGTGTGCAACTAACAGTGGGTAAAACTGCCTTCCAGTTTATAGCCTGCTACAGACCACCCTCCCAAACCCAGGAACCCCACTCGGCCTTCCTGAGAACACTGGAAAATATGAAGGTCTCTCCAAACACCATTATATTGGGCGACTTCAACTACCCAAACATAGACTGGGAGCATTACTCTAGCTCCAACACCCTAGCCCAAAGGTTCCTAGAATTTATAAACTCAAATGCTATGGAACAACTTGTTACCACTCCCACAAGAGGGGAAAACATACTGGACCTGATCATCACCAACATGGGGACTCTATGCTCCAGACCAGAAGTGTATCCCTCACTGGTAAGATCAGACGATAAACTAATCTCACTGGATATTCACATCCCGACCCCACCCCCTGCCCAGAAAACCACAGTGAAAAACTTCTCTAAAGCAAATTTCACACTCCTCAAAACTGAGGTGGAATCCTTCAAAGCCCCGGGCCTGTGGAAAATACTGCCCAGACCACAAAATCCTTTATAAACGCATTCTATGAACACCTTCAGGAATGCATGGATCATGCGATCCCAAATAAAACCAAGAACCAATCCTCGAAAGCCAGGCGTCCTGTCTGGTGGACCCCAGCCATAAAGAAACTATACAATAGAAGGAGGAAGCTACTAAATGATAGAGCAAAATCCCAAAAAGAGAAGGCATCACTGATCAGTATTAGCAAAAAACTACAGGCACACATAAAATTGTCTAAGGCCAGCTTCGAGAGAAAAATTGCACAGGACACTAAGGATAATCACAAGGCTTTCTTTAGTTATGTTAGGAACCTGGGTGGTAATTCCCAGATATGCTCAGAATTAGTCCAAAATGACAAAAAATACAC
The DNA here is from genome assembly GCF_019279795.1 of Protopterus annectens. Taxonomy (NCBI): domain Eukaryota; kingdom Metazoa; phylum Chordata; order Ceratodontiformes; family Protopteridae; genus Protopterus; species Protopterus annectens. The sequence continues at coordinate 392,828,667 of NC_056744.1, forward strand.
CGAATCCACAGACATTGCCAACATCCTAGCTGACAGGTTCAGCGCAACCCCCACCAAAGGGCAAATATCTATCCCAGCAGAGTGCTGCACCCCTGACATCTCAGATGCTCAGGTAAGAGCCGCCCTCTCCAAAGCAAAAAACACAGCATCAGTGGAACCAGATGGTGTCCCGGGCTGCATCCTACATGAACTCCAAGAAGAGCTAAGCCCAAACATAAAACTACTGTTCAATCTCAGCCTTACTACAGGATATGTGCCCAAAGAGTGGCGTACAGCAACAGTGGTCCCTCTCCATAAAGGTGGTGCCTCAATGGATCCTGGAAACTATTGCCCCATAAGCCTGACTAGCTTGGTCTGCAAAGCTATGGAAAGGATCATCATGGACCTCATAAATAAAGATATTGGGGACCTACAAACACTGGATCCTACCCAGTTCGGCTTTAAGGGCAGATCCTGCCTCTTAAACCTGGTTGATTTCTTTGAAACAGTCACCAAGGTCATTGGCAAGAGGAAGGTGGTCCACACAGCCTACCTGGACCTGCCAAAAGCCTTCGATACAATACCCCACTCGGGCATTATAGATAAGCTCACCAGCTTAAATATAAACCCTATGTCACTAGATGGATTGCAAACTGGCTCAAGGACAGAGCCCACATGGTTAGATTTGCTGGAGCCATGTCAGACTGCAAACGAGTTACAAGTGGTGTCCCACAAGGCTCAGTCCTGGGACCTCTCTTGTTCGGTATATGTTTCTCGGAGGTACAGGCCAACACGGAAGGACTGTGGCTGACCAAGTTCGCAGATGACTGCACACTGGGCCATAATCGACTCTCCAGCCGACACAAGCATCCTCCAAAAGGGCCTCATAGAAACAGACAACTGGTGCCAGAGCCATGGCCTCAAGCTAAATGCCAAAAGTGTATAGTCATCCCCTTTGGCAAAAACAAAGTGCCCACAAATTACCACATAGGTGGTAATCCATTAAGTACAGAAGAAGTAATTAGGGACCTGGGGACCCAAGTTGATAGCAATCTCTCATTTGACAACCACGTGGCCAAAGTGGTTAGAAAAACATTTTATATAGCCCACCTAATCATGAAGGGATTCACATCTAGATCAGAGGAGGTCATCGTGCCTCTTTACTCATCCCTCATCAGGCCCATAATTGAGTACAATGCCCCTTTTGGGATGTACCTTACCAGACACCTGCAGCAACTGGAAAGACCCTAAAAGTACCTCACCAAGAGGATCAAAGGGCTCAAACAGATGTCATATGCTGCCCGGTTAAAGAAACTCCAGCTCTACTCAGTGGCATAAAGCCTGTTCAGAGGCGATCTGTGCCTAACGCATAAAGCCATGTCCAACCCGGAATTAATGGACATGCTGCACCTCAGAAAATGCAAATCCCATCGAGCTACGCGCTCGAGAGACTTAAACCTCAGCACTGAAATAAATAGGACATGCCGGAGGGACAGATTCATAACCCAGGGGCTCCCTTCACTCTGGAATAAAATCCCAGTCCAGGTTAGGCAGAGTCCCTCATTGACTCTCTTCAAGAGGAATCTTGATGAGTGGATGGGAGATCGTAGGTTTACCCCGGGTATCACTTCTGTGTCACTGTTAGACAGAGGCACTGTATACTAACCTCGAAAAAGGGCATAGCAAAATAAATTTAAAATGGGTGGCGAAAGCCAAACACATTCTGGCTAGGCTTATAAATGCCTTAGGGCAGATAGCCTAGTATGAACCTATGAACCTACTGCGCCCAGGGTATTCCCAAAGTGCCTAGCTCCAGTCATTGTATTTTGCAGGCAAAGAAATACTCAAATATACCCATACTTGGACAATTGTCTAATTCAGGCAGTAAGCCAGGACATGCTATTGAATCATCTGGCATTTGCACAAAAAAGTGCTAACTTCTCTGGGGTACACCATAAACGAAAAGAAATCACATCTGTTACCCTGCCAGCAAATTGTATTCCTGGGAGCAAGCTTGAACACAACTTCCCAGATGGCTTTCCTCATGCCAGAGAAACAAGTTCATTTGACAGCTTACTTCAAACTAATGGACACAAAGACCCTGCTATCTGCAAGACAAATACTACAAGCTTTGGGGTTCATGGCCTCCTGCAGTCTCCTAATTCCATATGCAAGACTGCATATGAGGAAACTACAATGGTATCTAAAAAGCCTATATTTTCAACATTCTCAGTATCTAGAAGCAATGATTCCTATCATACCTTGCCTACAGTTCCTTTGGTGGGCAGAGGCCTGCCACCAAAACAAGGGACTGCCATTCACTCTACCCTTGCTGCCCAAACCCTAACAACGGACCCATCAGACTATGCATGGGGGCTCACTTGGCAGGGAGGTGCATTCAGGGCAAATGGAACCCAAGTCAAATGCACCTGCATATCAATCAAAAAGAAATGTTAGCTGTACAGAATGCTCTGACAACCTTCAAGGACCACATTCTTCCAGGACAGTTAATGGTAAAGATGGGCAATACCACTGTTATGTGGTACATAAACAAGCGGGGGGAACCCACTCATACCCTCTCTGCAGACTAGCTATAGTTCTGTGGCACACAGCCTTTTGCTACCAAGTGCACATACAGGCTCAATTCCTGCCAGGAAAGCTAAATACACTGGCAGACGATCTAAGCAGAAATCTCTTGGACCCACAAGAGTGGAAACTGGAACCAAAGACATTCAACATGTTGTTAAACAAATGGGGGAGCCCAGAGATAGACCTGTTTCCCTCCCCCCAGAACTACCAGTTGGACAAATTCTGCACAAGGACTCCCCACAAAAAGCTTGGAAAGTGGATGCCCTGTCCTTCACCTGGAAAAATTTGTCTGTTAATGCCTTTCCTCCTTTGCCTCTCCTCTCCAAGGTACTACTAAAGATCAAACAAGACAAACCATGGACGATACTGATTGCACCAGACTGGCCACGCCAACACTGGTAGCCCCTCTTGCGCAGTTTGTCACTGCTGGCACCTGCCTCAGACCCCTACCCTGCTGTCCCAGCAGAAGGTAGCCTGGCTAATTACCTGACCTCTCTGTTACCATCCCTCAGTAAACAAATGTTGGATGTCATTCTGGAGCTAAGGAGGCCTAGTACTAGAAAATCTTATGCTGAAAAATGGAAAAGATTCTGTTCCTGGAACCAAACTCAGGGGATGAGCACAGCAGCGCCCAATTTATCTCAGATTCTTCAATACCTAACTGAGATGCTTCACAAGGGCCTTTCCTTTTCCTCCATCAAAATTCATGCCTCAGCCATTTCAACTTATTACAACACAGAGCCACCCTTCTTCTCTCATCCACTGCTCAAGCAGTTCTTCAGCGTGGCCAAAAACTTAAGACCACCCTGGGGAGCCCGTACTCCAGCCTGGGACCTTAACTTTGTAATGGAAAAACTTACTCTACCTCCTTTTGAGCCAGCTGCAAATGCAGAGTTGAAATTCCTTTCTTGGAAGACAGCCTTCCTTTTAGCCATCACTTCAGCAAAAAGGGTGTCTGAATTACAGGCCCTTATGGCAGTGGAGTCTTTCAATCATTTTTCATGCAGACAGGGTGTCCCTCAGGACCAATCCCTCCTTCATGCCTAAGGTAGTATCCAGTGTGGCTCTTAATCAGTCCATTCATTTGCCAACCTTCTTTTCTAATCCACAGAGCAAAGGGGAACGGATACTGCACTCCTTAGATGTGCACAGACAACTTAGATTTTACTTGGACAAAACTAAACCTCTCAGGAAATCTGAACAGCTGCTAGTGGCTTTTGCTGCATGGGCAGAGGGGAAGGCCATTTCAAAGCAAACCATTTCTAATGGGTAGGCCATTGCATTCATTTCTGCTATAAGCACCATAGAAAACCTATCCCACAGGGGATAAGACCACATTCAACCAGGGCTGCATCTACCTCTACAGCCTTTCTCAGTAGTGTCCCTACCAGGGACATCCTAGAACCTGTTACCTGGAGTTCTGTACATACTTTCACCAAACATTACCATTTACCAATTTTCTCTAAATCCAGGACTGGTTTTGCCACTGCAGTCTTGCAGGTCCTTATAGCTGGTCCTTATGCTATGTACATTCCTCCTCTCATCCTTAGCTTTTGGAATCTACCCAAATGTGATGACTGCAACAGTGAAACATGAAGAACATAGTACAGTTGTGTACACTTACCATAAATGCAGCAACCGACGCAGAACCCAAGACTTTGATAATCAGGCTGACTGAGGGCTACTGCAAGCAGATAACCCCCAAATGTGATGACTGCAACAGTGAATACACTCGAATCAAAGTCTTGGGTCCTGTGTCGGTTGCTGTCTCATCTTCCATGACGTCAGGTAGTCAGGGGTATAAAGCATGCAGCCGAGAGTTACAAAACGTAGCACAACTATTTTACGAAAGAGGGTAGCCAGCTAACATAGTGGAGGAAAATGTAGAATATGTTAAGAGTGAGTGGGGTAAAAAATTTAAACCACTGTTAGGTGATGTATTACAGGAAAAAGAAATTTTGGAAGAGGAGAAATTTCATAGGGCCATGGTTATTCCTTTTTGTGGATGAGTCAAGTAAGTGAAAAAGATTTTTTAAGAACAATCGGTCCATTCTTAAAAATAACCCTAGAATATTTTCAGTTGTTGGGAAGGAACCCGCATTTGTATACAAAGCTGAGATTAATTTAAAAGGAGGATTTGAACTTACTAACAAAAGTCAGGCAGTGCGTAATAGTGGTACAACAAGATGTGGTGGTTGTGCACAATGCAAGTTCATACAAGCTAAGAAAATGGTAATCGTGCAAAACATTTTGAAGTCTAAGATTTTCTTTGAAAAAAGAAATTGTCAAACATCAGGGGTGATATATCTGGCTGCTTGTAAAACCTGTCCAGTTTAGTATATAGAAAGGCGTCTTATGGACAGAATATATGAGCACCAGTACCAGGTTGCTACAAGAAATATAAATAATGCCCGTATAAACATTCATTAGTATGTGCAAATTTTGTTCATAGGTTCATAGGTTCATACTAGGCTATCTGCCCTGGGGCAATTGTAAGCCTTGCCCGATTCTGTATGACTTACGCCACCCCTTGATTTGAGTATACTGTGCCCTTTTTAAGGTTTAGTTTACTGTGCCTCTGTCTAATAGTGACACGGGAGTAATCCCTGGGACAAACCTACGATCCCCCATCCACCTATCGAGATTCTTCTTGAAGAGATTCATTGAGGTGCTCTGCCTCACATGAACTGGAATTCTATTCCAGAGCGAAGGGAGCCTCTAGGTTATGAACCTGTCCCTCCAGCAAGTTCTATTTATTTCTGTGCTGAGGTTCAAGTCCCTCGAGCGTGTGGCTCTAAGGGATTTAGATTTACTGAGGTGGGGCATGTCCATTAATTCTGGATTTGACATAGCTTTGGACTGTTCAGTTTTTATTTGGTGTTGTGGAGCGAGTAAGACCAAATCCTAGAGGGGGAGATTATAGGAATTATACAGAGGAAAGGGAAATTAAGTGGCAAATAAAACTAGCTGCGACCCATGCACCAGGTCTTAATGAAATGGTATCCTTAAAATCAGTATTAGTGAGGAAAGCTTACCTCATAAGTACTGTATATCTTAGTCTGTGTGGGTGTGTGTTTGTGGGGGGTTCAACTACACAGTATATATATATATATATATATGTATGTATGTATGTATATATATATATGTTTTAAAGCAAGTTAATGGATAAAATGTGGTTGAGTTTTTTATCTTAAACAATTTTTAAGTCTACTTTGATGAATGTCTTGGAATTTGAAAAGTTCTTTTTTGTAAATGATGATTGTTCAAAATGTTCTTGTGTTAAAAGGTGTTTGTAGTGCGTTTCATTTGAGCATTAAGGTAGTTGTATCTTTAAAGGATTGTGAAGGGTGATGACATCACTCATTTTCTAACGGTATTTAAAGCTGTACTATGGAGTGCAGTTAGATTCTGATGAAGTCCCCAGTTTAGGGGATGAAAGCACTCAATGTGCCTTTGCATGTTGGAAGAATAAAAACAGCTTGGACTGAAGAGTTTGGCTGACTGAAAGTGTTTCCTACTGCTTCTCAATGTAACATATTACATTTATAGGAGCTGACTTAAATACAAAAGACATGATAGCAAAATTGCCTCGAGAGTGTGTCAGTCATACTACATCAGCTTTCAATGTTGATCATGAGAAAGAAGATACAAGCAAGATTTGTTCTCAAAGTGCTAGCCTCGATGGTGGCAGTAACACTAGTTCCCTTGGCATGCTTCCATATGAGAATATTGCAGTGACTTCTCTTTACTCAATGGTCCATGCAGGATCTACCCATGTCACACGAACTTTTCATCTCGGATACCTGGAAGAAGGATTTACAATGGTGGCTTCAGTCTACGCAGGTAATGATAGGCAGATTGTTTGTCCTTCCTCAGCCTGTAGCCACAGTGACCACGGATTCTTCTTAGATAGGGTGAAGGGGGCACATTATCTGGGACAGACTGTTCAAGGAACTTGCCAACATCACGAATACCACTTCCACATCAACGTCTTAGAGATGAGAGCGGTGCTTCTGGCGTTGCAAGCACTCCAGAGCTCTCTTCCTACAGGGACGATTGCAATTCAGACAACATGTCCATAGTGTGGTACATCAACAAACAGGGCAGAACTTGATCTTACCCCTTGTGTCGAGAGGCTGTAAGAGTATAGCAATGGACAGTGTCTTCTCAATGTTTTCTGATTGCGATGCACATTCGGGGAAATCCAGTGTGATAAGCGGACAAGCTAAGCAGGGCAATTCTGATGCCACACGAGTGGTCCCTGAAGCAGGAATTTGCGAACCAAATTTTTCGCAAGTGGGACCAGCCTTGGTGTGACTTTTTGCTATGTCCAATACCAAATGCAGCAGCTATTTTGCCATAGTTCCCCCTTCGGGACAGTCACCCAGGGATGCACGTGTTCACGATTGGCCCCCAGGACTTTTTTATGCTTTTCCCCCCGTTTCCACTAATACCCATAGTTCATTAGAAAGCAAAATCGTTGGGTTGCAAACTAGTCCTCATCACCCCTTACTGGTCTCGTCAGATATGGTTCTTTTTTCTATGGCCCCATCTCCAGGAGGAACCTTGGATCCTGAACCCAGTTCTGGATCTCCCTATCCATCAATCAGGAGTGCTCCACCCTTATATTCAGATGCTCAAGATGACCGCTTGGTTTCTCTACTTCCTGTCTTAGCCAGGCTTCCAGACATTTCCCCAGCAGTACGACACATTTTGATTTCTTCGCACAAATCTACAACAAGAAAGCTTTATGCTAGCAAATGGAAGAAGTTTTCTTGTTGGGCTGTCAAAAATCATATTGATCCTTTTGCAGCACCCATTTCGAAGATTCTTGAATTTCTAACTGAAACCTTTAACCAAGGAGGAGCTGCAGCCACTATCCGAGTTCAACTCGCTGCCATTTCCAGTTGTCATGTTGGAGAAATAGACTCCAACGTTATGTCCCACAGGTTATGCAAAGCCTTCCTAAAAGGTGCTATCCTCTTAAGACCCCCAATGAGAGAACCACCTCTTCCTTGGGATTTAATTTTAGTTCTGCTGTCCTGATTCTCCCTCCTTTTGAACCAGCTCCTTCTTGTTCTATGAAGATGTTCTTCGTGTTTCACTGTTGCAGTCATTACATTTTGGTAATCCTGCTGGCAGGTTGCCCTCAGTCAGCCTAAATTCCAAAGTCTTGGGTCCTGCATCGGCTGCTGTCACCCCTTCCCTGATGTCTAGTCGTCATGGGTATAAAAGAAGTAGCCAACACCATTTTCTTCAGTCTTTCTTGCCATGCGGTGCCCGAAGCAGAAGCAGTTCGCAAGTGCCGGTCGGCCGACTCCTGAGATTTTTGTGTTCACGTTTCAGATCCAAAGTCTTCAATAAAGTTAAATACCCCATTGGGGAAACTTTTTTCATGCTCCAGACCGATGTCAGAAAAAGTAAATAATTGTATTTCTTGTGGAAAGCAAATACCTCATAAGGACTTTCTTTCTTACTGTATTCCTTCCCTAGGCCCTGATCACAACATTGCTGGTTGTCGGTTTTGTGCTAGATTTAACCAATGCACTATTAAGCGTCAGTATGATTTTGCTTTAAACTATTTTGGACGCTGGTTTAACTATCCAGAAATGTCGTCGGATAGCCATCCGACTACCAGAGTTCATAAAAAACGCAAAGAAAAGGAGAGAGAGATAGACAATCGAGGCCCAAAACCGACGACAAAGCTTCTCCTAAGCCAGTCGCCGGTTCCTCGGTTCTCAGTGAGGTGCTTTCGCAGCCCCTAACGTCTGCTACTTTAGAGTTGCAGGCCACTAACGACTCCCATGTGGAGTCGGGCATGCTGCTGGAAACTCAAGGTATTGGAGCTTCGGATACTATTCCTTCAGATGGGTCCAGAGCCGCTGAGCAGGCACCGGCTTCTGATGGTGTATTCAGACCTAAACATCTTTACATTAAACCAACCTCAGCTTCAAAGGCAAAGTCTAAAGCACCTTCTAAAGCAAAGGAAACAAACTCAAGAGCCACGTGGTCAGGCCTCTATGCCCAGAAAACAGATACTCAAAATGGCCGAAGACTTAATTACCTTGATCAGGGGTTCCCATCCCTCTCCTGATAAGAGGCCTAGGCAAGAGACTGACTATGAATCTTCAGATCAGGTTTCTTCTGATTCCTCTTCTGATCAGGAATATTCTCTTCCTCCTATGAGGATTCTGATGCTGAAAAGTCTATACCTTCAGCTTCTCCTCCAGAGGACTACTCTTTTGGGGAAACCTTGCATACCATGAGGGAGCATTTCCACTGGGAGAGCCAAGATTTTTCTGAATCTAAAAAGAGGCTCGGGGATTTCCTTTTACTACCTCAACACAGGCCACTAGCCATTCCACCTGTGTTAGATATTGTAGATGATGTGTTTTTGGAGTCTAGTCTTACCCCTGACTCCTTACCTCCAGCTCCTGTCAAGCCTGACAGATATTACAGGGTTCCTGACTCTCATAAATTCCTTTTTAAAAACCCTGCTGCAGACCCAGAAACTATTTCACAGGGTCCCAAAGGTGTTAAGGCTTCCGCTGCAAAAAACCCTACCCCCTCTGACAAAGATTCTAGGGAACTGGATAGATGGGGAAAAAGGTTTACACATCTGCTACCTTGGCAATCAGGGCCTTAAACTGTCAGTTTCATATGCTCAAATATCAGCAACATGTCACGGCATTGCTTAAACAGAAAATGTTATTAAACTCTGAATGTGCAGAAAACAAGGAAATGCAGGATTTATTGCATGCAGCTGAACAAGTTGGAAAGCATACTTTGCAATGTTTTTTTGATTCTTTTGAGGCCTCCTGCAGGGCCGCAGTTACAGGTTCTGTGATTAGGAGGCATGCTTGGTTAAAGGAACAAAATCTGCCTGATCATGTCAAAGTTAAATTATTTGATGCACCTTTACAGCATGATACTTTCTTTGTGTTAAGGCAGAGGAGGTGTTAAAGAAAATGGAGGACAAAGCTAAATATATGCAAACTTAGACACTGGCCTACAAAGAATTGGTCCTTTCCTGTGTTGGACAGACCTCAAAGGGGCAGATCCCAGGCACAAGGTTCCTACAGGTCAAAGCAATGGGGTGCTTCTACCTCCAAAGTTGGAGAAGACAAACCACAACTATACAGGAAACAGTCCCAATGACTTCCCCCTGCCTGCACCAAGCACTTATCTCCTGGCAGCACCCTTAGGGGGAAAATTAGCACTTTTTTCTCAAAATTGGTACATTATAACCCAGGACAAGTGGGTTCTAAATATCGTGTCACAAGGGTACAAGTTCCATTTCCATACCCTGCCAAAGGCAAACGGCTGGCCAGATCTGCCAAAAAATCATTGGGCAGAGGCACAAAAACAAGTCTCATCCCTCATGGACATGAGGGCCATTCAACAAGTACCAGAGCAAGAGCAGGGACACGAATTTTACTCAAGACTGTTCTTAGTACCCAGAAAGGACAAGGCCTGGAGACCATTACTGGACTTGTCCATTCCCGGATATACCAAAATTCAAGATGATGACTTTGCAGCAGTTTCTGCCCATGCTGGGCAAGAACGCTTGGCTGGTGACTCTAGACCTAAAAGAGGCATACCTGCATGTCCCAATCAGACAATTATGCAGAAGATACCTCAGATTCAAGGATGGCTCAATGCATTACCAATTCCATGCACTGCCCTTTGGCTTATCTACTGCGCCCAGGGTATTTACAAAGTGCCTGGCACCAGTAATTGCATTCTGCAGACAAAGTGGAATACAAGTATATCCTTACTTGGACGACTGTCTAATTCAAGCAGAGAACAAGGACATTCTTCTACAGCATCTGGCATTTGTGAAAAGACTTCTAATATGCCTAGGGTACACAGTCAACGAAAAGAAATCAAAATTAGTACCCTCTCAAGAGATAATATTCCTGGGGTGCAAGCGTAAATACAACTGCCCAGATGGCTTATCTCACACCAGACAAACAAAGGCAACTGACTACCTATTTCAAAATGTTGGCAACAAAGACCCAGTTATCTGCAAGAAAAATTCTGTAGGCTTTGGGCTTCATGGCATCCTGCATCCTACTAATTCCATATGCAAGACTGCATATGAGGAAACTTCAATGGTACCTAAAAAGTGTTTGGTCTCAACATTGCCACAGCCTGGAAACAATGATTACTCTCATTCCCTGCCTACAACAGTAGTTTCTATGGTGGGCAAAGGCTTGTGACCAAAACAAGGGACAGCCGTTCACATTGCCCCCAGCCAGGCAGACACTAACAATGGATGCATTAGATTATGCCTGGGGGGCCCACATGGCAGCAAGATGCATTCAGGGCACATGGTCCTCAATCCAAATGCATCTACATATCAATCAAAAAGAGATGCTAGCTGTTGAGAATGCCCTGACAGCCTTCAAGGACCTATTTCATCCGGGACAACTACTGATAAAGACAGACAACACCACGGTCATATGGTATATAAACAAGCAGGGGGGCACACATTCATATACCCCCTTTGCAGACTAGCCATGACTTTGTGGGACACAGCATTAACTTACCAAGTACATCTGCAGGCACAATTCCTGCCAGGAAGGAAAAATACTCTGGCAGACGAACCAAGCAGAAACCTCATGGATTCCCACGAGTGGCAGCTGGATCCACAAGTCTTCAGCATGATAACAAGGAAATGGGGACGTCCGGACATAGATCTAGTTGCCTCCCCTCACAAATACCAACTAAAAAGATTCTGCACAAGGACTTATCACAGACAAGCATAGAAAGTCGACACCCTATCTTTCAGCTGGAAAAACCTATCAGTATATGCCTTTCCCCCACTCCCTCTCCTCCCCAAGGTACTCCTAAAGGTCAGACAGGAGAAGCCAAGAATGATACTGATTGTCCCAGACTGGCCCCGCCAGTACTGGTTTCCAATCCTAAAGAAATTGTCTCAATGCCCAGCTTGGACCTTACCTCAAATACATCATTTACTGTCCCAGCAAAGCAGTCAGATCCTGCACAGCCAACTCAGGACTTTAAACCTGGCAGCATGGCAGATAATGTAATAATAATACAAAACACACCTCTCAGTAAAGCTGTGATGGATGTCATTTTGGATGCCAGAAGGCCTAGTACTACAAAATCTTATGCTGGAAAATGGAACAGATTCTGTGCTTGGCACAAGGAAGGGATACAGCTGTGCCAAATATTCCTCAGATTTTGCTATACTTAACTGAGATGCTGGACAAATGCCTATCTTTTTCATCTATTAAAAATTCATGCCTGTGCCATTTTGGCTCATTACAATACAGAGCCACCAATCTTTTCACATCCCTTATTAAAACAGTACCTCAGAGGAGCCAAAAATGTAAGGCCTCCAAGGAGATAACCAATGCCTGCATGGAACCTCAACTATCTCTTGGAAAAAACTCACCCTGCTTACTTTTGAGCCAACTGCTACTGCTGATATAAAGTTTTTATCTTGGCAAACAGCTCTGCTCCTAGCAATAACTTCTGCAAGACGAGTTTCAGAGCTACAGGCACTCATGGCTGTGGAACCTTTTATCATTTTTTATCCAGGCAGGGTCTCTCTGAGGACAAACCCAACATTTATGCCTAAAGTGGTGTCCATTGTCCAGTGTGGCTCTTAACCAAACTATTCATCTGCCAACCTTTTTATTCAAATCCACAGAACAAGGGGGAGATAATTCTGCATTCTTTGGACATACACAGACAACAGCAATTACTAGTGGCATATGCTGCAGGATCACAAGGAAAAGGCTATCTCAAAGCAGAATATTTCAAAGTGGATAGGCCACTGCATTCTTTTCTGCTACTTTTACACCATGGCAAGCCAGTGCCTAAGGGCATTAGGCCACATTCAACCAGAGCTGCAGCCACTTCAGTAGCCTTTATCAGGGGAGTACCTACCAAGGACATTTTAGAGGCTGCTTCTTGGAGTTTAGTGTACACCTTTACAAAGCACTGTCATCTGCCACTCTACTCTAAATCCAGGGCAGGCTTTGCCACTGCAGTTCTGCAGGGCCTCATAGCTGCTCTTAATGCTGTTTAGCTCCAGCCTCCCATCCATAGCTTTGGGACTCTACCCAAATGTAATGACTGCAACAGTGAAACACGAAGAACATAGTACAGTTGTGTACACTTGCCATAAACGTAGATGTTAGAGTGTATTCACTGTTGCAGTCCAGATTACCCACCCACCATCCCCCTTTTTTTCTGATGGAACCTATCTTTCCTTTTCTGATTTATACAACCTATGTGGTGTATTTACTTGTAGATGAAGGTAAAGTTTATATTGGTGTATATTTATATATGTATGTGTGTGTGTGTATATATATATAAATTTTGGCTACCCTTTTAGGGGGCACCTGACATCTGGAGCAAGAAAAACTGAAGAAAATTGCATCAGCTACTACTTTTATACCCCTGATGACCTGACATCAGGGAAGGGGCGACAGCAGCCGACGCAGGACCCAAGACTTTGGAATTCATGCCTACTGAGGGCAACCTGCCAGCAGGATTACCCAAATGTAATGACTGCAACAGTGAATACACTCAAACATCTACATTTATGGTAAGTGTACACAACTGTACTTTCTTAACTTGGAAAACAATCTTTTTAATAGCCATTACCTCAGCTAGAAGGTTATCAGAATTACAAGCTCTTTCCATTCGTCCTCCCTATTTATTTCACAAAGACAGAGTTTCTCTCAGTACCAATCCCTCCTTCCTACCAAAAGTATGCTCTGAGTGAAATTTAATTCAATCAGTAGAACTACCCATATTCTTCCCTAATCATGGCAGCAAGGCAGAATACAAAATTCACCAACTGGATGTTCATAGGCAGTTACGTTTTTACTTACACAGGACAAAAGTATTAAAAACATCTGATCAATTCTTTATATCCTTCTCAGAAAACAGAACTTTAATCTCAAAAGTAACCTTATCAAAATGGCTTACATACACCACCACTTATGTTTATAGCTCACAGCATAAACAACTACCAGGAAAAATTTGAGGGCATTCAACTAGAGCAATGTCTACCTCTACTGCCTTTCAAGCCAGACTGCCTTTAGACTCAATTTATGCTGCAGCCACTTGGGTTAATCCTCATACCTTCATCACTTATTACAAAGTAGATGTGGACTCCCGGAACAGGGCATCCTTTGGTTTCACTGTTCTGAAGAGTTTATTCCCTTGAGCCACCCGAGAGAGAGAAGGTGCTGGGGACACTGTCCCAACCAGCAAGAATGAAGGCGAGATAGGGACAACATAACATAAAGAGGTTATGTACTCACTATAACATTCCCTGTTTGTTTTCCATGATCTCATCTTCCTTCTTGCATCTCACCCTCCTTCCCCCTTCTTGGAGGATCGAGAGGAATTATTTGGCCGTATGTGCTCTGATTTCCTTCTTGCCTCATGAGTCTTTATATTGCCTGAGGGTCTATTACTGTTGCCTTGGTGAGATACATATGTGTATATAGATATATATATTTTTTATATATAATATATTTAGTCTAGTGTTTTGGGTTATCACAAACGAAGTCTGGGTAACTCTCGTTAGGCATGTTGGGATAGGGTCTAGCCTTGAGCCAGTGGAAGCTCTCGAGCTTTAGTATTCAGACGAGTCGGAGACAAGGATCAGCTCCGAACCTAACCAGCTAGAAAGAAGGCAAGATCATGGACAACAAACATGGAACGTTCTGGTGAGTACATAACTTTTTTGTTGCCCTTGAAGAATAAATTGCCGCTGTTACATTAAAAATGATAAGCTATTAATATTGTAATAGGGAATGGATGACAAACTGATAACAGGTTCATAGTTACTAGGTATCTCCTCCAAAGGAGGACATTCTCAGGACTGCAGCATCCACCCCCTTTAAAGTACAAAGAACCCTCAGCCTTTTGCATCAAAAGCAAGTACATTACCTGTTGTGCTACTAACAATGCTTTCAAATATTTTAGCAAAGTAGTAATATAATTTGCTAAACAATAGTTCCACGTTGCAAACATACTTGGCATAAGCAGCACTGAAGTTCTCTTCCCTGCAGCTCTTAGCTCCTTGTAAAATGCACTTGACACTCAACTATATCTCTCAACTTTGTAGCAGAAGAAAGGTGGAAAAAGCCAAAATTTATTGGGAGAAACAAAGGGCCAAAACCAGGGACACATTTTAAACATTGCTTGTATAATTTATTTATTTTACATTTGTTAACTGGGATAGTTTGTCTGGGTGTGAGCCCATTTTCAGCGTAGGCCCTGGGAGAAAAGCTCCAGTAAAACAAGAACAACATTGACAGGTACAGTGTCGGTTTTACATAGAATTTAACAGAAATATCTAGAGACAATAAAGAAAGTTCAATATGTAATAGGCACTTTAGTGAAAAGGGAAAAGTTATTACGATATAGTAAAGTCGTGTGTGTGTATATATATATATATATATATATATATATATATATATATATATATATATATATATATATATATATATATATATATATATATATATATATATATATATATGTGTGTGTGTGTGTGTGTCTATAGATATATATATATATATATATATATATATATATATATATATATATATATATATATATATATATAAAACTTTTCTTTTTTGAGGGCAGGGGTCCATCTTTAGTTGATCATTTGAGTATACTTTAATATGTGTAGATATGTACACCCTTACAAAAGAAAAGAAGTTCTCATATTATACTCTTATTGTAGGTAGCTGATAGGTGGTGTTAACAACTGGGAGTGGGGTATACATGGAGACCATAAAATTTAGGGGATGAAATTTGATGTGGGCCTATGTGGTATTAGTCTGGCTTGGTGCAGGAGCAGAGCCAGTTGTTAGTGAGGTGGTCTTTGAGCAGAGTTTTGAATTGGTGCAGGTTGTAGCATTTGGGGTGTGTTGAGGGATTGAGTTCCAAAGTTTAGAAATGTGGTGGGAGTAGAGGGCATCTCCGGCTTTGTTGTTTTTGGATACTTGGAGGAGTGTTTTGTGCGAGGATCGGAGATGCAGAGTGCTGGCATATGGTTGGAGTAAGTGTTGTAGGGCTGGGGTTCTGTTTGGCTGGTATATTCATAGGTTCATAGGTTCATACTAGGCTATCTGCCCTGGGGCAATTATAAGCCTAGCCCGATATTAATTGGTGAGTAAAGACAAATTGGGTATAGGTTAGTTTTTGTGGGAATTCTAGCCAATTTATTTGTTGTAGGGGTCAAGTTTGGTAAGGTCAGTTTTGTTAAGGTTTGTAAAGATGGGAGAAGCATAGAGAGCAGTAGATAAGTCCTGGCGATGCTTAGTCTAGAAGGGCTAGTTAGGAAAGGATTAATTCGGTAGAGAGAGCCTAGTTTGTTGTGTTTTTTTTAATGGTTTGAGAGAGGTGTAGGTCAAAATTTAATTTGCTATCAGTTGTGACACCTAGTAATTTGGTATGTGAGCTGGTGTTTATGACTGTGTTGTTGGAGGAGTGGATTTGAAAAGTGGCTGAAGGATTGGGTGTTTTGGTGGGGAGAAAGAGCATGAGTTTGGTCTTGTTTGGGTTCAGTATGAGGTTAGTGTTAGTGAGCCAGGATTCTACTTCTAGGAAGGATTGTTGTGTTATAGCCTGTTGGAATAAAATGTTTTGTGTTACCATGCGTTTCTTGAAAGAGAGGAAGACTTAAACTTAAATGACCATCATTATTTAGTGAATTCATTCCTCACTGATTTGCCAGAAAACTATACATTTTAAGAGGAACAGACCAAAAGTATGAGCCAAAAAATCAGCTGTGGACTAAATTCCTTGAATCACAAGTGGTGGTTGTATGGGTAGAGAACTCAGGCTCTAGTTACTTGTACTTATGGTACAGGGTTTGAGCCTGAGTAACACTAACCAGCAGGTATCTCTAACTGGAGCATTTTACACACACACACACACACACACACACACACACACACACACACACACACACACACACACACACACACACACACAGCCTTCCTTGTGACAAAACCTGCAACCCTTACAAAATAACATGGAATGGAAGTAAATCATATCACACACATTAAAGCTATCTTTGCAGCAGCCTGCTAACAGCAACAACCTGTGAAACACATTGAACACTTATATAGACAGCAACCGGCAAACTGTATCAAACCCTTACTTAAATAGGCAGCCAGCGGCAATGGGCAGCTTTCTTTCATTTCCGTGAATAGTTCACGCACAGCCAGTATAATTGATGCCATGGCCCGAGGGTTGAGAAACGCTGCCCTAATTGACCTTATGGCTGAACGGATATGGAAGGACCCTGAGGTGGTGGAACCCATTCCCAAGAAAGTGGTTCACAGTTTAGCTTATCCTAAAGACAGGAAATACTAGAGCAAGGGTCCTCCAGTGTATGCTGCAGTGGTAGCAGCAGCCACAAGAAAAGAACAATCTGAAGAGAGTTCCTCTTTTCATCCTCCTAACAGACAATTGAGGGCGATGGACAGGTTTGGGAAGTGGGCTTGCTGCTCAGTTGCTGAATTATTTGACTCACCTAACCAGCTCCCAGAGAGACTTTACCAAAGAGATCACCAAGTCCCTTTCATGGGTATTGCCCCTGGATTTTAAGAAAACAGTGGACTCTCAGTTTTTTACCCTACAATCCACCTCGAATGTGGACACGCATTTGCTCTCCAACACAGCTGAATGCATGGCCAGAGCAGTAGGCACCAGCATTACCATGCATCACCACACCTGGATGCATCTTTGTGACTTTGCGGAAGGCTTTAAGTGATCCTTTGTGAATGCCACCTATGATTGTTCAACTCTTTTTGGATATAAGGTTAAAGATGCACCAGAAGTCAACAGGATCATGACACTCTCTGCAGTGGGAGTCCACTTCTCAACCCCACAGAGATCTTTCTCTAGGAATCATAGATAAGGGAAGAAGATGTGGCTCCATAAATCACAATGTTGTTACAACATCTCCCCAGGTGATGGGCCTCCCCGTGCCAGGGGGAGGGTAAGTATAACAGGTGATGCCCTAGAAACAGAGTCAGACTGCCTGACTAGGGCTTTTGCAGTCCTTTTACTGAGGAAAGCCTCTCAGCTCTCCTGAACAGTTGCCCAAATGCTGCACTGTGGGGCCAGTCGGGGGGGGGGGGTGCCTGCCCTTTCTTTCCATCCTCAAGCGTGGCACAGAGTAACTTCAGATTCTTGGATGCTAAAGATCATTTTCAGAGGCTATTCAGTTCTTTTCCTTTCCACCTCAGAAGGAGAAAGTCCCCAATGTACACATTCAGTGGGACTCAGCAGCCTTGGACATTTCAAATCTACTAGAAAAAAAGAGTCATCCAACCCAGTTCCTCAAGACCAGTTAGAATCTGGAGTGCATTCAAGGTTCTCTTTAGTACCAAAGAAAATTGGGGTCCTCAAACCCTGTTTGGACCTCAGTGACCTAAACCAGTTAGTGAAACAGACACATTTCCAGATGGTCACAATTCAGTCCATTTTACCTCTACTGAGGAAGGACGATTGGATTTGCTTCATAGATCTCCAGGGTGCCTACTATCATGTCAAGGTAGCAAAGCACTTTAGGAGATTTCACCACTTCTGGCTGGGAATTGGTCACTACCAGTTCAGAGCCCTGCCGTTTGGTCTCACCATAGCCCCCAGGGTATTCACCAGAATCATGGCAGTGATAGCAGTGCATCTCTGTCTGCAGGGGATCCAAGTTTTCTGTATATTGACTGTTGGCTCCTAACTGCTATTGCTGTACCCATATGGACCAGGCGCTCCAATTGTTGCTGTACGTTGGGATAATCATGACTCTGCCAGGGTACCACCTAACCCCAGTCCAGAAAATAGAATTTATAGGATGCCACCTCGATATCACCCTTGAGATAGTCAGCCTTTCCCAGTCCAGAGTTTTATCACTTTGCCTCACAGGCATGCCGGTACTAGATCATCCATCACAAGCAGCATGGTTAGTACTTTGCCTTTAAGGCTAGTGGCATCCACACTTCTGATGGTTCCTCTAGTCAGATACTGTATGAGAGTGCTGCAGAGGACTTTACTAGTACAGTGGTCTCAGTCTTTTCATCCATTGCATGCAAAAATTCGAATTACTCAAGCCTGTAGACAGCACATTGCTTAGTAGGTAACGTCTCTAACAGTAACCCAGGGGTGCCCTTTCCACACAGATTCAGCAGTAGGGCTGACAACCATGGATGCCTCCCTTCTAGGGTGTGGGGGCACCTTGAGGTGAGGATGGTCCAAGGTACATGGTCACCCCTAGAGGCTAATCTTCACATCATTGTCTTGCAGCTGAGGGCAGTCCTCCTAGTTTTGCAGACCTTCCAGGATCTCCTCCCCAAGGGTGTGATTTCCATACACATGCACAACATTTTAGTGTTATGGTACATCAACAAGCAGGGGGAATCCATTCTATTCTCTGTTTCAAGAGGCCATGAGAGTTTAGCATGGTCAGTGTCTTCACACTGCTTTCTAGTTAGAATGCACGTCCCTGGGTCAACCAGTGTGTTAATAGACAAATTAAGCAGAACTGTCCTAATGCCTCATGAGTGATCTCTGTCCTACATTGACACATTTGATCTTCTGTCGCTGCAACCAATTTGCTTCTTACCTCAAACAACAACTGTAGCAGGTATTTTGCCCTGGTCCCTCCACAGGGTCAGTCACCAAGAGACACCGTAGTCCACATTTGCCCCCTGAGCCTCTTATATGCTTTTCTACCATTGCCCATAATGAATAAATTCATACAATAAGCATGACAGTGCAAGGCCATGGTGATCCTCTTTGCCCCTTTTTTGCCCAGACAGACAGACAATGTTCCCCTTCCTGTGGCCTCTATTATTCCATCCTCCATGGATGTTGGATTTTGATCCACACCTACTAACTCACCCGTCTGTACTGCTTATGCCATATCAAAAATCCATGAAGTTAACTACATGGTGCCTCCAATTGTAAATGTAGCCAGAGATGCCAGGCTTCTCCCTGCAGTAATCAGTATTCTTTCTGCTTCCCAGAAACTGGCCACTAGAAAGATATACCTGAGCAAATGGAGGAGATCTTGTATTTGGGCTTTTTCTAAAGGGCTCAACCCTTTTTCAGCACCTGTTCCATATATACGTATATGTAGATTTATTCTGAAGGATTTTCTACTTTAGAGACGAAAGCGCTCAATAAGTACTTTTTGTGTGGATTTGGACTTTGGTTTCCTGCATCTGTGGATCTATGATTAGAAGAGGACTTAGAGCTCTGAATCCAATGACGCTTCAGAGTTGGTGCCAAGGTTGGATCTAGTCAGATCCAACAACAACTCATATGTTTGAACCAGACAAAAATCGGGCAACATGGTTCTAATGTTATGGTAAGTACATAACTTTCATTTAGGAAGTAGTGTTTAATTTTATTTGGCAAACTTTTTTTCAGCTCGTTTCAGAGTTTTGAGTTTGTTTGTTTATTGTAGCAACTCCCTCATCCCTAAGTCATTCAGTTTCATATTGTGTCAAGTCAGACTAGTCAGCGTATGGGATGCCAGACTCAATTTACTGGTATACGGGCTCATGCAGTTGCAGAATGTGCCATTGACCACCACTACTGGTCACAGCAGCTTGGGTTGCTTATGATGTTGGCTGTACCTCCTAGCTGCATGCAGACATCATCCCTAGTGGCTGATTGACATTGAGGTGTAGTTACTTGGAGTGGTCCCACAATTGGCCCAATGCAGGAGACCATACCCAATCCCCACCTACTTTTTAGCCTAGCCTCTACTGCTCACGTCTCTGATTTACATTAGAACTATCTAGGTGTGTGCCCCGCGCACTGACCAGCCCTCCCCTGAAAAGGTGAGTGAGCATATTTTTTGCTGTTACACTTCCCTATCTCTTGCCAGTTCCAGCAGATGCCCAAGGTGCTATTCTGTCACGGGCCATTTGGGCCATAGGGCATTTTATACATCTTTGCCACTGACCTAGATTGCCTAACAAACTTTGATGCTTTATTTGGTCTCAAACAAAGCCTAATATTTTCTGTTTTGATTATTGGCAAATTTTTATTTTTTATTTATTTATTTTATATTTGTTTACCGGGAGAGTCCATCTGGGCATAAGGCCCTTTTTCAGCAGAGGCCTGGGGAGAAAAGCTCAGTTGTTAGTAAAAAAAAAAAATCTTAACTACAGTGAAGATACAGCAGAAAAAAAACTCCCTAAAATACAAAGTAAATAAAATAGTAGCACACATTTCATGTTGGTAAAAGAGTAAGCCAGGAAAAGTTTGATGAGTGGGAGTCCTGACCATGGATCTTGGATAACAATGCTTCTAGAAGACCATTTGTACAGTAGTAGGAGGTAATGATATTGTGAACAATGTATACAGTTAGGATAGCTGGATATATATACAGATATATTTGTGAACAATGCATACAGTTAGGATAGCTATTCATATATACAGGCTACATAGCAAGCTAGAGACTTAATGTCTACTAGATCTAAACATTGAGAAGCCAAAGTAAACAAGTGTAGTCGTATGACTTGAATTTGATGCTGATTTCATAGGTTCTTAACAGTTTTTCTTTTTCAAAGAGTTAGTTCATGGTATGGGCTACCCAGTACATGTACAAGTCCAGGTGTTGGCTAGATGTGCTTTAACGTGATGCTTGAAATTTTTTAAACTAGTTAAACTTCTGATTTCGAGAGGTAAGGTGTTCCACAGTTTAGCAATGTAGCGGGAGTATAGAGAGTCACCTGAGCTGTTTTCACTCCTGGTTACTTTAATTAGTGCTTTATTAGTGGACCTTAGTGGACGGGTGTTTTTATGTGGGTTGAGGAGGCCTTGTAGAGCTGGTGTTTTTTGGGGTTTATAGAACATTTGGTGGGAAGCAGAGAGTTGTGTGAGTATGAGTTGGTTGGGGAGTTCTAACCAAGATAGTTGTCTTAGAGGATTGCAATGATGAGTTCTAGTAGGACAACTAGTAGCAAACTTGGCTATCTTATTATAGCAAGCATCTAGCTTGCTTAGGTCTGATTTGGGGAGGCTGGTAAAGATGGGTGAAGCATACAGTAGAGTTGACAGAAGATGAGTTCTGGCTGTGGTTATTCTAGAGTTAGTGGTTACGTAGTTTTTGCATCTATATAAGGTGCCTATTTTCTTGTGTACTTTTTTTATAGTTTGAGCAATGTGTAAGTTGAACTTCAGATTTTGATTGATAGTAACGCCAATAAATTTGGTGGATAATACAGGTATTATTACCATCATAGTAATATACTTTTATTTAATATGCTATTTCTTGGTTTTAGATTCAGGTGGCAAGACTGCTGCTCCAGATCTTCTTATTGTCCTTGACACCAACATTCTCTTAAGCCACCTGAAATTCATCGAGATTGTTAAAACTAGCGGAATAACAGGTATGTGAATACAGTGATTTTTATAAATGAAGTAAATATGCTGTTGACTGGTTGACAAGTAAAAAAAGGAAAAGAAAACTTTATTGATACTCAAAACCTAAAGATACAAAAATCTCCCTTCTGCCTCAAGTCTCTAACCTGACATTTGTTAAAACAGTATTTTTATAGAGTTGTAGAAGTTTAGCCTGTGACAATAGGGAAGTGCATTTGTTGTTCCATTGACGCTTTAGGTATTTATGTGCCAGTAAACTGTCATGACAAGGGGATTTGTCCGTCATAACACATACTCTGCAGTATACAATACTGCGCCTTTATTTTAACTAACTACATACTGGAGAGTTGGAATAAGGGAGAAGAGCCCTGGTTGGCTTCCATTTCCAGTAGTTTGCATTAAAGGAGTTAATTTTGTTTAGTTTCACCTTTTTTAGGTAAATTCCTATTTTTGCTGTTTGATCTAGTCATACTAGATCTCCGAGTGCCAGTTTTTAAGTGAGACTTGGGGAAGTGGCTGAAGGAAAGGGTTGTGTAAATATCGGAAATATTGAGTCTGTGGGGAGCATAGCTGCTGATCATTGCTATGGATTTGTGTATCTAAGGTGACAGTGGAAAAATGTGGTGTTAAGTGACACAGTTTATAAGTTTAGAAGATAAAGCTTTGCTTTTCTTCACTTGGCAAATGTTGGCACTGTTGGTAGTTACCTCGAGCACATCATGGGTAAATTACTGTAATACCCTGCCCATTGCACTGTCTGGAGGAGGTTTACCCCACTTCTTGGAGCAGCATACTTTCTGCCAAGAAGTTCCACATAGGAATCTTAATAAATGTGCATTAAAAGTTGCATCGGGTTTCAGGGCAGCTGGTACCTCTCCTTCAAAGAAAGACTTGACCTTTAGAGCTATCCATAGTCCTGAAGTTCTTGCTTCATTTGTAACACTCAAGAGTGTCTCTTCACTTAGTGGCTGTTAGTAATTGTTACGATTGTTATGCAAACTCCCTGGCTTGTTGTTGTTTAGCATTTGTTTTTGATGTTCTACGGAATATTCCTTCTTGACAGATTTTAAAATTTCCAATTGTGTTTAAAAGTTTAAGACTGCTTTACGAGGACAGCAAGCATTTAACTTGTTATATTTATTTTCTGTTGTATGTCATACTGTTTTTTAAGCATGTTGGTATTTTTAGTAATCGTAATGTATGATCTGTGTTCATATCTCAGACATGCATCTTGCATAATGTATCCCTTGCAGTGAATTTTTCTTTCTGAAACTGCATAAGAATGTTTTACTTTACTGCAGAGAGGGACTTTTCTCATTTTGAGTGACCATTTTCGCTAGAGATTTTCTTTGCAATTCATAAAGTTGCTTTCTAATTAGAATTCCCTGGAATTGGTGAGTAGAAGGTTATTTATACTGTTGAAGAGCAGGCCATGATTTGTGCTGCTGACTGGGTAAGACGGATTGCTGATTGTACAGTATTATTGTCATATCTAGTCGCACTGAGAGCAAGTCTTATGGAATCCAGCCCCTTGTGGAAGGATTTTTTTTCCTTTTGGTTCCCCCAGTTCTTTGCTATTGATTGTTTAAAATATATGGTTTAGTTGTGTCTGATTAGGTATAACCAAAAAAAATTATTTTGATAATAAAATATGATTCCCTGTTAAGATATATATATTTTTTGGTTGGCATGATAAACACACACACAAATATAATCATTGTGGTTATGCTGTGCTTCTGTATAATCTGGTTGAGGTTGTATTGAAAATATTGTAAATTATTTCACCTGACTTTTTTTTTTTTTTTTTTACTATCTGTGTATTGTGGCTCATAGAAATGTTTGTTTCCTTTTGGTTGCTGTATTTCATTTTAATTGTATTCAGTGGAACAGTTGAGCACTTGGGTTTAAAAGAAAAAACAAGAACAAGGATTATGACTATTATCTGCCTTGAATGTATCTGTTTTATTAAGTACTTTCTCGTGAACTTTGTCTGACCTTTTCTAAAAACCTCCAATGACAACTCAACATTTTATTTTTTGTATTATGTGTTTTTTTACCCCCATGCAAAAACGTATATTATGTTCGATACCCAAGAAGGTGGCTAACTGAGATGCACTCTAAGTAGAACTCTCCCAGTGGGATAAAACAAGAAAAAAAGAGTTACAAATGTGGGAGAATTTCTGCTGTTGGTTAGCAAATACACTGCTTGAATGTCAGCAAACAGCATCTAAGAAAAGTAACAAAAAAGGTCAAGTATAACAAGAGAGTAACATCAAGTCTGATCAGCGGGAAGGAGTCCTGTGTGCAGCATTAGTGCAAGAGATTATTTCCAGTAAACTAGAGGAAAAATAAGTCAGATAAACTCAGACGTATTTCATATAAGTGGCACTTTAGAAGCCTATGTGAAAACATATGAAAATGGCTGGAAAAAATAAAAATATTAAATAAGCATTCTGCTGTAATGCTAAGCTTGAATGATTCAGAAATGCAAATAAAGGAAGGAAT
Organism: Protopterus annectens; assembly: GCF_019279795.1. Taxonomy (NCBI): domain Eukaryota; kingdom Metazoa; phylum Chordata; order Ceratodontiformes; family Protopteridae; genus Protopterus; species Protopterus annectens. The sequence goes on from NC_056744.1 coordinate 392,853,153, forward strand.
GACCGAGACTGAGGCATCAAATGAAATCTTTCAGAAAATTGTAGAGCTGGATGATAAAGCACAAAGAAAAAACAAAATCTGGGTTTTCTGCAGTATGAACTGTTATTACCTATATGATGGCACAAAACTGGACCTGTGTTCCACAGGAGGCTGGGTTAAATGGGGGGGTTCACATCGCATATATGCCCCTAGTTTAACTTGCAGAAGGAAGGTAGGCTTATATTGGTTCTAATGTAACAGAAAGAGAGGCTTTTGAAAAAAAACTGTGCAAAGAGGAAAGGTGTTGAACATTTGTGATGCCAGGGTACTTGTAGAAATTGAAAACCGTTTATTTCAGTCATTAGTTGTTGCAAAGCTGTGGTGAGATTTATAATGTTGTACTCAGTGATGTTTGGAATATTTTTTCCAGGTGCATCAAAAATGTATATGGAGGCAGGTCAGGCGTTGGAGGAGATGAAAAAAAAATAGTTCAGTCAACAGAATTTCATTCAGCAAGGTGAAGAGGAATTCATTTTTGCATGCTACACAAGAGGGGTGCCGGAGAGATAGTAAAGTGAAACCAGTTTGTTTCAAAGGAAAATGGCTGAGCAACACAGAGAAAGGCTAGGAGTGGACCATAAGACTTAGGATACGCTTGGATATGAACCAGAAGGCAGAACTGCAGGAAAGTGAGGAATGAGAAAAAGACTAGTGTTGGCGTAATTTTATTCAGAAGTGGCAGGAGTGGAAAGTATTAGTCCCACAGTGAGTTGTTTGAGCTAGTGGTATAGCTGAAAACATGAGTCTTGTTTTGTGCCAGTCAGGAGAGCTGGTGCAGTCAAATAGCACAAGATTTTGGAGAATTAAGTTCAGTATCTGCTGGTCATTTTAAAGTGTGCAAAAATGGGGAGGAGAAATAAATGCATGTTTGATAATTTTCAGCTATATATTGTATATTAAATGTTTTAACCTGACTGTAAAATGCAATATAGTAGTAAATGTTTATGAATGTAAGGATAAAAGCATAAGTACAGTAATGCAAAGTGTGTATGGGGAGGAATAACTATTATTTTGAGTAGCAGGTGGCTTTATTAACAATATGCCATTAACAAAAAAAAAAAAAGAACAGCACTAAAGGAAATGAAGTCAGGGACAACGACAGACTCAGATGAAGTCACAGCAGTTATGAGTTTGGGGAGAAATGGCCCCAGAGGTTACTCTGAGCAGTGTGAAGAGAAAGGTGTATCCCAGATGACAGGCGAATAAGCATTCTAGTGCCAGTGTTCAAAACAAAGGGGGCATTCACAACTGCGGGCAGTACAGAGGTATCAAACTCCTGTCACATTGCATGGAAGTGCTGGAGAGGGTGATTAATAAATGAATACATAGAGTAGTAAAACGTAAGATGGGAGATGAGCAGTTTGGATTCAGATTAGTGTGCAACACAACCAGCCTGATGTTTGCAGTGAGACAGGTAGTTGAGAAGAAGCTGGAGATGAGTAAAGTGTTCAGCTGGGTATTCCTACACTTGGAAAGAACATATGACAAGATCTCGAGAAAACTAATATGGATAGTCCTGTAGTGGTCCAAAGTCCCAGAAAATATTGGTAGAATTAGTGCAGCCTTTGTACAGGGACCAAATGACACAAGTACAAACAGTGCTAGGATAGGCAGAAGGGTTCCCAGTGGGTGTAGGTGTGCATCAGGGTTCAGCTCTGAGCCCACTGCTGTTCATACTGATGATGAACTACATAAGTAAACAGGTCACAGAGGACAGATCAGCAAAGCCGCTGTATGCAGAAGAAACAAGAACTTCAGCAAATGTTAGGGGGAAAATGAAATCTGAAGTCCTACTGTATGAAACAGAGTACAGATAAGGGAGTTGTAGAGGCAGTAATTGGAGGAAATCAGAAGAAGTTGATAACTGAGATAAAAGGGAAAATAGTGGAACAGGTTAACAGCTTCAGGTATTTGGGAATGGTAGCTGAGAAGAAGTGAAGTATGAGAGAGGATGTCAAAGATTAAAGTGGCTGCAACCAACTGACATAGAGTGACAAGGGTAATGTGTGACAGAAGAATACCAAAGTAGCTGAAGAGTGTGTGTATGTGTGTGTGTGTTTCTTTCGGCTTTTCCCGGTTAGGGGTCGCCACAACGAAACTCCGGTCCGCTAATGATTGGCAGTAGATTTTGACGTGCTGGCTTGCCGGGCCTAACGCACAACCTTCAACAAAGGAACGCCCATTCACGCATGTCGCCACACAGAAGACGCTCTAACTGAGAATCGAACGGGCTAAAGTAGCTGAAGAGTAAGGAGCACAAAACAGTGGTGCAACCAGTACTACCATATGGTACAAAAACGTGGGCAGTGAAGGCAAAACAGTTGAAGAAGCTAGACGTGATGGAGATGAAATGCCTAAGATACATGGTAGGATGCATGCTGTAGGACAGTCAAAGACGTGAGGATATCACAACAGAAGCACAAGTAGCTCCACTTGCAGAGTATGTCAGAGTGAACAGATTACAGTGGTTCATGAACGTGTGCAGGAAAGTAGAAGAGAATCTGGTGAAGATTTGAGACAATCAGGAAGAAAACAAAGACACAAGGACGTCCAGCAAAGAGATGGATGGATTGTGGGAGAGAAGACCTGTGATAGTCAGACATGACTGTCAGAAGGTAGGAGAATGTCATTGAAATGAGAGAGAGGTGACAGTTGATGCAACTCCCCAACCCTATATAGAAAATGGGGAAAAAGAGGGGTGATTATGATTAACAAAAGTAGTAGTTCATTACTTACATTTTTACATTGCAGCATAACTCAGAAAATTGCAATTTAAGGGTAAAGTTACAGTGCTGGTACGCACAGTGTGTTACAAGCATAGACTAAAACAAAGATTTACTTAGGGGCAGTGCTTTTCATAATTTCTGTAAAATCAGCATGTTGAATAATGAAAGCAGAGTGAAGTTTGTGAGGATTTTCCATAAGTAGATGCATCAGCAGGTTACAGTTGTCTGGTTTGCCAGAGTGAAAATTGACGAGTTGAACTGATGCACTTCAGATAAGGTAGACATCAATTCAGAACTTGTATTTTGTAGCATATTTTGTGGATCTGTTAGAAAGAAGTAAAAAAAGTAAACATTTTAGGGAGCTATTGTTTTTTTTAAAAAAGGAGATAAAATGCAGAAGAAAACCGGTGTTGAACCTAAATACAGAGTTGTGCTTTTTTTTTCTTTTCACAAAGCTTGTCAGTGAATGTTTTTATAGAGCTAGTATGTTGTTAACTGAATATAAGAATAATGATTTTTGTGCACTTGTGAGGGAAAAACACATTACAGAAAGAAATACTGATGTCTTTAGGTGCAAGCACTGGCAAAATTCATATTAGGTTCATAGGCACTGGATATGCTGTTGATCTGTAAGGGTCTTAAGAAGCCTATCCATGCATTCCTATTTTAGTTTCTTAGCTCTTATTTTCTGTATGAATAACCTAGAGTCAGTCAGAACAAGGATATGTTGGGACATTTACTTGTTGTCCCATCCATGAGGGGCTTAGGTTCTAAACCAGGGGTACATTTGCTTTTTCTCATCCATTCGTCCAAATTATGTTCTAATTCAGTAAGAGACGTACTTTGCTTTATTTGAAGTGGAAGACTTTTGCAAAGAAGAGGTATTTTCTATGATACGTCCTGTTTGTGTTGAAATAAAGATTGAGATCCCTTAAGTAGGTGTTTTTGCTACCATTGGACTTGGGAATGTGCAATAGGATGGGAGGCTATAGAATCTGTTGAGGCTGTATGCATGAGGCAGAAGTCACCTTATAGCAGCCTGTAACATATTGAGAATTAGGACAAGGCTTTGAGGCACTCTGTGCCATTTTTATGACTTGGGCTCTTGATTGTTCTAATGAGAAGTCAGTGGTTATACCAGATGTGAGAAGTGTTTGGCAGGTATGTATGAAGAGGGCATTATACTCAGTGGTCAGCCTGATGGGATCCGATTACAGAAGTAAGATTACATTCCTGGACCTGCATGCCATATCTATAGATACAAGCTGTACAACGAAAAAGGGTTTCCTTACAGTAGTGGATACGCTATGGTCAGAGGACAGTTCATTGCCTGCAAAAGTTCATAGATCCCTGACTATAGCAACAACTTTTCAGGAATGTGTTGTCGATGTGATAGTTACAAGGGAAGTCATGTTTGCCGAATGATACTGTTACACATTTCTTGGCATTTAGTTTTAGTACATGGTTTTGATGCCAGTTATTTGTTTGGGAAACGCCCACTTGGAAGATCCTAGTGTCCTCTAGGGAGTTTATGATGGCACCAAGCTTACAGCCAGTCATAAATCCTTAACATTTATTTTGACCTCCAAGAAGTAAATGCTAGTGAGAAGTTGGCCCAAGGACTGAACCTTGGGGTACAGCACTAATGATAAGACTTTTGGAGAAGCTGCAACCACCTACCCTAATTTTCTTGGTTCTGTTTTTGTACCAGTTTGCTATCTGAGTTATATAGGGATTTACATTTAGCTCTGAAAGTTTATCTATGATACCAGAGTGTGAGATTGTGTCAACAACCTTTGCAAGGTCCATATGTGCAACATGTACTGACTTGCCTTCATCCATTGCTTTAACCTTCTTGAAGAAGTCATTGAGGTTGAGTTGGTCGAATCTACCCTTGACTAATCCAAACTGGCTAGGATTGAGTGTTTGTAGGTTACCTCTGCCCTTATTTACAATTCCATAGTGATTCTATCCATAGCCTTACAAACGAGGCTGGGATAAGGCTTATGGGTCTATAATTCCCCAGGTCAGTTGATGCTCCACCTTTGTGCTGAAGGATGACTATTGCTGTCCTCTATTCATCCTGCACAAAGCTTGTTTGAAGGCTGATATTGAATGGCCTCTGTAGGGGTCTGACAAGTCCTTTTTCACACTGGCCAGTTGGCAGCCTGGTATGTTACATGATCCCAACAAAGCAGTGTTCTTGGCCTTAGATAATGTCTTTTGGACTTGTTGTTGGGAGATTTGAGGGTTGGATGTAGATGCAGTATGTCATCTGGGAATATAGGAGGGGAGAAGGGATGAAATTTGAACTAAGTTTGCCCAATAATAGATTGATTATGTCCTCTGAGTATTTGATATAATTTAGTATTAGTTTTGTGCATTACTGGATATTGTTTTTGATGTTTCTAACATAGTTAAAGAAGGCTTTGTGGATGTTCATCGTGTTACCCTGCTGCAATCATCACAGCTGGGGTTATCCTGCCGTCAGGCGGTCCCGCAGTTGGCCAGAGTTCCAAAGTCTTGGTCCGGCGTCGGTTGCTGTTGCTTCCTCCCTGACGTCAGTGCGCTAGGGGTATATAAGAGGCATCCAACGCCATTTTCTCCAGTCTTTCTTGCCGCACGGTGCCCGAAGCAGAAGCAGTTCGCAAGTGCCGGTCAGCCAACACCTGAGATTTTTGAATCGAGTTTCAGTCCGAAGTCTTCAATAAAGCTAAGTACCCCGTTGGGGAACCTTTTCTTGCCTCAGTCCGATGTCAGAAAAAGTTAACAATTGCATTTCTTGTGGAAAGCAAATACCTCATAAGGACTTCCATTCTTATTGTATTCCTTGCCTAGGCCCAGACCACGACGTCACAGGTTGTCGGTTTTGTGTTAGGTTTAATAAACGAACTATCAAACGCCGTTTTGACTTCGCACGACATTACTTTGGTAGGAAAGTTTAATTATATCATGCCGTTGGAGCAGCCGCCGACTGGCATGCATAAAAAACGCAAGGATAAGGACAGGCAGCCCTCAGCATCTCCCCCTGAAGACTACTCCTTTGGGGAAACTTTACATACCATGAGGGAACATTTCCACTGGGAAGGCCAGGACTACTCTGATTCTAAGAAAAGGCTCCAAGAGTTTCTTTTACTACCCCAGCACAGACCACTTGCTATCCCTGCAGTTATAGATATTGTGGATGATGTTTACTTAAGAGTCTAGTCTAAATCCAGACTCCCTACCTCCTGCTCCAGCCAAACCAGACAGATACTACAGAGTACCTGACACACACAAATTCCTTTATAAAAGCCCTCTGGCTGACCCAGAAACAATTTCCCAGGGTCCCAAAGGGGCTAAAGCTTCTATGGCTAAAATCCTGTACCCTCTGAAAGGGATTCCAGAGCCCTAGGTAGATGGGGAAAGAAGATATACACCTCAGCTGCTCTGACTACGAGAGCATTAAATTGTTAGTTTCACATGCTGAAATATCAGCAATTCCTAATGTCTCAATTAAAACAAAAACTGAGCACACATTCTGAACAGGCTGAATTCAAGGAAATGCAGGATCTGTTGCATGCAGCTGAACAGGTGGGCAAACATACTTTACAATGTGGATTTGATTAATTGGAAGCTTCCTGTAGAGCAGCTGTTACTGCGTCTGTCAAACGCAGGCATGCTTGGTTAAAAGAACAAACCCTACCTGATCATGTTAAAGCAAAATTATTGGATGCACCTTTACAGCAGGATGTCTTATTTGGTGTCAAAGCAGAAGAGGTTTTAAAGAAAATGGAGGATAAGGCAAAGTCTATGCAGACGGTCAAGGATTTTTTACAGGTACAAGCCCCTCGTTTCAGAAGAAATTGGCCAACAAAAATCTGGTCCTTTCCAGCTTCTGACATACCACAGAGGGGCAAATACAGATGCCCAAGGGGCAGAGGTCAGTCACAAGGCCCTTACAAACCTCGCCAATGGGGTGCCACAACCCAGAAAGGAGGTGAAGACAGGCCCCAAGCTAGCAGAAGACAAACACAATGACTCAACCCTCCAACTGCCAAACAAATCTCTCTTGGCAGCTCCCTTGGGAGGAAAATTAGCACTTCTTGCAGACAACTGGCACATCATCACAAAAGACAAATGGGACCTAAACATTGTCTCACAAGGATACAGATTCCACTTTCATACCTTGCCAAGGATAAAAGGAATGCCACACCTGCCACCAAATCAATGGGCAGAGGCACAAAAACAAATTACAGCTCTCATGGACATGAGAGCCATTCAACAGGTACCTACACAGGAGCAAGGACAAGGATTTTACTCGAAAGACTATTTCTAGTTCCCAGAAAGGACAAAGCATGGAGACCCATTCTAGATCTTTCAACTTTGAACACCTATCTGCAAGTACCAAAATTCAAGATGCTAACACTACAGCAGCTTCTTCCCATGCTGGGCAAGAAGGCTTGGCTAGTAATGTTGGATCTCAAGGAGGCATACCTGCATGTCCCTATCAGACAAAATTGCAGAAGATACCTCCGCTTCATTGCAGGTTGAACCCATTATCAATTCTCTGCACTGCCCTTCGGCTTAGCTACTGCGCCCAGGGTCTTCACAAAATGCCTGGCACCAGTAATTGCATACTGCAGACAAAGAGGAATTCAAATATACCCATACCTGGACAACTGCCTTATTCAAGCAGAAAGTAAGGACATTCTTTTAAAACATCTGGCATTTGTCAAACACCTTCTAAGTTGCCTAGGGTACACAGCAAACGAAAAGAAATCAAAACTAGTGCCCTCACAAAACATAATATTCCTAGGTGCCAGCTTGAATACAACAGCCCAGATGGCTTATCTCACACCAGACAAGCAACAACAGCTGACTCAGTACTTCAAAATAATGGCAACAAAGACCCAACTCCATGCAAGAAAAATTTTGCAGGCCTTAGGATTCATGGCATCTTGCATACTACTAATACCATTTGCAAAGCTGCATATGTGGAAATTACAATGGTACCTGAAAAGTGTATGGACTCGGCAAAGCCACAGCTGGGAAACAATGATACCACTCATTCCCTGCCTTCAACAGGAGTTTCTATGGTGGGCACAGGCATGTCACCTCAACAAGGGTCAGCCTTTCACATTACCCACAGCCAGGCAAACTATGACAACAGATGCATCGGACTATGCCTGGGGAGCACACATGGCAGGACAGTGCATTCAGGACAAATGGACTACAGATCAAAGGCATCTGCATATCAATCAAAAGGAAATGCTAGCAGTACAGAATGCCCTAACAGCTTTCAAGGACCTCTTACACCCAGGACAACTAATAATAAAGACGGACAATACCACAGTAATGTGGTACATCAACAAGCAAGGGGGCACACATTCCTACCCTCTATGCAGGCAAGCAATGACCTTGTGGAACACAGCACTGTCTTACCAAGTTCATCTACAAGCACAATTCCTGCCAGGAAAGAAAAACACATTGGCAGACGACCTAAGCAGAAACATCATGGATCCCCACGAGTGGAAACTGGATCCACAAGTATTTGCAATGATAACTCAAAAATGGGGATGCCCAGACATAGATCTCTTTGCCAACCCCCAAAACTACCAACTTCAAAAATTTTGTACAAGGACATTCCACCCACAAGCTTGGAAAGTGGACGCCCTCTCATTCAGTTAGAAAACATTAACAGTGTATGCCTTTCCTCCACTGCCTCTTCTAGCAAAGGTGTTGCTGAAAGTCAGATTAGAGAGTCCACAAATGATACTCATTGCACCAGACTGGCCATGCCAGCACTGGTATCCAATTCTAAAGAACATGCCCCACGGCCCACCATGGATTTTACCACAAATTCCTCACCTGCTCACCCACCGAGGCAATCAAATTCTACACAGCCAGCTCAAGACTTTAAACCTGGCTGCATGGCAAATTACCTAAACAATCAACCAACACCTCTATCCAAAGCTGTTATGGATGTCATTCTGGAGGCCACGAGGCCCAGCACCAGGAAAACCTATTCAGAAAAATGGAAAAGATTTTGCGCCTGGAACCAGGCTAAAGGCCAAAATCCCCTTGATCCAAACATTCCTCAGATTCTACAATATTTAACTGAGATGTTGCACAAAGGACTTTCTTTTTCATCTATTAAGATCCACGCCTCAGCAATTTCAGCTCATTACAACACAGATCCTCCTTTATTTTCACATCCACTCCTAAGACAGTACCTCAGAGGGGCTAAGAACATAAGACCGCCCAGGAGAGCACCAACACCTACTTGGGATCCCAACTTTGTTCTGGAAAAACTTACACTGCCGCCCTTTGAACCAGCTTACTGAGCTGATTTAAAGTTTCGTTCATGGAAAACTGCCCTGCTGCTAGCAATAACTTCAGCTAGAAGAGTCTCAGAGCTACAGGCACTAATGGCAATGGAGCCTTTCCTCATTTTTCATCAAGACAGAGTCTCTCTGCGAACTAACCCTTCCTTTATGCCAAAGGTGGTATCCAGTGTGGCCCTAAACCAAACCATTCATTTGCCCACCTTTTTTCCAAATCCCCAGAACAAAGGAGAAAGACTCCTGCACTCTTTGGACATTCACAGACAATTACGTTACTACTTGAATAAAACTAAGGCTTTCAGAAAGTCTGACCAGCTCTTTGTAGCCTATGCTGCAGGATTACAAGGAAAAGCTATCTCAAAACAGACCATTTCAAAATGGATAGGACATTGCATACGTTTCTGCTACAAGCATCATGGGAAACCGGTACCTGCTAGCATTAGGCCCCACTCCACCAGGGCTACAGCTACATCAGCAGCCTTTCTCAGGGGGGTGCCAACCAAGGATATTCTGAAAGCTGCAAATTGGAGTTCAGTGCACACCTTCACCAAACACTGTCACTTACCTCTATATTCTAAGACTAGAGCTGGCTTTGCCACTGCAGTTTTGCAGGGCCTACTAGCTTCTTCTAACCCTGTTTAACTCCACCACCCATCCTTAGCTTTGGGATACAACCCAAGTGTGATGACTGCAGCAGGGTAACACGATGAACATAGTACAGTTTTGTACCTACCATAAATGTAGATGTTCGAGTGTATACCCTGCTGCAGTCCAGGTTACCCTCCCTCCAGCCCCTCTGAACTAGCTGGACTTATCCATACCTTTCTATGCTGTGCAACCTCTGTGGTGTATTTGCTTGTTACTGAAAGTATTGTTTTATTTTTACTTGTATATTTTTATATAGCAATATGTATTGCCTACCTATTGGGGGCACCTGACATCTGGGGCAAGAAAAACTGAAGAAAATGGCGTTGGATGCCTCTTATATACCCCTGGCTCACTGACGTCAGAGAGGAAGTGACAGCAACCGATGCTGGACCAAGGCTTTGAAACTCTGGCCAACTGCGGGACCGCCTGATGGCAGGATAACCCCAAGTGTGATGACTGCAGCAGGGTGAACACTCTTAACATCTACATTTATGGTAGGTACAAAACTGTACTTTATCCTATACTTGGGTGGCTATTTTTTTACCTCTTATCTGGCTTTGGCTGATTTGATCAGGGTCCAGAGTTCCTTGATTAGTTAGATTTAGATTTATTCTTCCATGCAGTTAGTTTTTATTTTATTATACAGCCTTTTTATATCAGGATTCCATCATAGGGTTTTTTTGTTTTTAAATATGGAGTTGTATTTACTTTGGAGGGACTCCAGGAGAGGAGGTACATAGAATAAAGGCTTCCGTGGATCTTTCTCCAGGGACCTTTTCAGTGTACCTGAAGGGTTACCTGTCTGCCCTGCTCTAGATGCAGTTGAGTGTTGGTTGGCTGTCCACTCTAAAGCTTGGGAGGCCATCACTTTTAATGCATGGGTGTTCAGAGTCGTATCCGGAGATTATACAATTCCATTTGTATCTTCACCTAGAGAAGCAGGTGAATCACTCCCAGACTTTTTACCCTGTTAGTGAGGAGATGTAGTAGTCGAGGTTCAGAAGCTGCTGGTAAATCGAGACACCCAAGACATCTCACCAGTTCAGCAAAAATCCAAGGTCTATTTCAAATTCTTTTTGGTGCCAAAGAAGAACAAGGACCGAATACCAGTGTTGGATCTAAACGAGTTGAACTGTTATGTCAAGCAGACCAAAATCTGGATGGTTGTGGAGCAGTCCATTCTGTCTCTGTTGAAGAAGGATAACTGGATGTACTTGATAGATCCAAAAGGGTGCCTGCCATCATATAAAGATAGTGAGACACTCCAGGAGAGGTCTGTGCTTTTGGCTTGGAGCCAATTATCATCATTTCCAAGGGGTATCCTTTGGCCTCACCACAGTCCCCCAAGAGCATGACAGTCATGGCAACCTGGCTTAGGCTGTAGTGGTTCCATGTTTTTTACGTACCTGGACAATTGGCTCCTCACCACCTCCACAAGTGTGTCTTTAGTCAAAGCTTGGGACTTCTTACTCCAGTTGTGTCTGTCCTTAGGTTTCACTGTGAACTACAAGAAGTCCAGTTTACAGTCTTTTGAAGTTCATAGGTTGTCATTTGAATACGGTTTTTCAGACAGCAAAACTTATAATTCACAGGCTAAGCTCTCTTTGAGTGAAATGTATCATCTTTCTCACAGATGTCCACCTCCATCATCCTGAGGCTTTTGGAACACTGTGGCAGCATCAGTTTGCCTGAGGATCCTGCAGTTGACATGAGCAGCTTAATAGTCATCTTAACACATCCTATAAATTTCCCAGTTGCCATATCAAACAGTTGTAGGCACACATGCGATGGTGGATGTTCATCGTGTTACCCTGCTGCAGTCATCACACTTGGGTTATCCTGTCATCAGGCGGTCCCCGCAGTCGGCCTGAATTCCAAAGTCTTGGTCCGGCGTCGGTTGCTGTCGCTTCTTCCCTGACGTCAGTGCACCAGGGGTATATAATAGGCATCCAGCGCCATTTTCTCCAGTCTTTCTTGCCCAAAGCAGAAGCAGTTCGCAAGTGCCGGTCGCCCGACACCTGAGATTTTCGAATCAAATTTCAGTCCGAAGTCTTCAAAGCTAAGTACCCCATTGGGGAACCTTTTCTTGCCTCAGTCCGATGTCAGAAAAAGTTAACAATTGCATTTCTTGTGGGAAGCAAATACCTCATAAGGACTTTCATTCTTACTGTATACCTTGCCTCGGCCCAGACCACGACGTCACTTGTCGGTTTTGTGCTAGGTTCAATAAGCGAACTATAAAGCGACGCTTTGATTTCGCACAACACTACTTCGGTAGGAAATTTAATTACACTATGCCGTCGGAGCAACCGACTACCGGCGTGCATAAAAAACGCAAAGATAAAGACAGGCAGCCTAGATCCAAGCCAGTCTCCAAGGCCTCGGCTGGGCTGGTCGCCGTTTCTCCGGTTTTCAGTGAGGCGCCTACGCAGCCCCTGGCGACCGCAGAATTGGAACCCCAGACCACTTCGGATTCTCAAGCAGAGAATTCTAGGCCAACGGAGCCATTTTCTTTAGGTCCTATCGACAACATTGCAGAAGGAGAAGCCGGCACTGTGGAAACACCTTCGGTTACAGAAAGTGTCTTCAGACCGACTACTCTCACCATAAAATCTTATGCTAAGCTTAAGACTCCTCTAAAACCAAAAAAAGACTGCACTTCAGTCTCCAGTTCAAGGCCCCATGCCTAAGAAACAGATGCTTAAAATGGCTGAAGTTTTGATTTCTTTAATCAGGGGTTCCCAACCCCCCCCCAGACAAAAGGCCTAGACCAGAGGAGGATTATGCCTGATCAAGTGTCTATTTCCTCAGGCTCCTCTGAGGAACAGGATTACTCCTTTCCCCCTTATGAAGATTCTGATGCTGAAGATTCCATTCCCTCAGCTTCTCCCCCTGAAGACTATTCCTTTGGGGAAACCTTACATACCATGAGGGAACATTTCCACTGGGAAGGTCAGGACTACTCCAACTCAAAGAAAAGGCTCCGAGAATTTCTTTTACTCCCCCAGCACAGACTACTTGCTATCCCTCCAGTTTTAGACATTGTGGATGATGTTTACTTAGAATCTAGTCTAAATCCAGATTCTCTGCCTCCTGCTCCAGCCAAACCAGATAAATATTATAGAGTGCCTGACTCACACAAATTCCTTTACAAACGCCCTGTTGCTGACCCAGAGGCAATCTCCCAGGGTCCCAAAGGGGCTAAGGCTTCTATGGCTAAAAATCCTGTACCCTTTGAAAGGGACTCCAGAGCACTAGATAGGTGGGGGAAGAAGGTTTACACCTCAGCTACTTTAGCTATGAGAGCACTAAATTGTCAATTTCACATGCTGAAATACAAGCAATTCCTAATGTCTCAAATAAAACAAAAGATGAGCACGCACCCTCAACAGTCTGAATTCAAGGAAATGCAGGATCTGTTGCATGCAGCTGAACAGGTGGGCATACATGCTTTGCAATGTGGATTTGATTCCTTGGAAGCTTCCTGTAGAGCAGCTGTTACTGGGTCTGTTATATGTAGGCATGCTTGGTTAAAGGAACAAACTCTGCCTGATCATGTTAAAGCAAAGTTACTAGATGCACCCTTACAGCAGGATGTCTTATTTGGAGTTAAAACAGAAGAGGTTTTAAAGAAAGTGGAGGATAAGGCAAAATCTATGCAGATGGTCAACGATTTGTTACAGGTACAACCCCCAAGCTTCAGCAGAAATTGGCCAGCAAAAAATTGGTCCTTTCCAGCTTCTGACAGACCACAGAGGGGTAAATACAGACACCCAAGGGGCAGAGGCCAAGCACAAATCCCTTACAAACCTCGACAATGGGGCACTGCAACACTGAAAGGAGAAGACAGGTCCCAAACTACTAGAAGACAAACACAATGACTTAAACCTCAAACTGCCAAGCAAAAATCTCTTGGCAGCTCCCTTGGGAGAAAAATTAGCATTTTTATAGACAACTGGCGCATTGTCACAAAGGACAAATGGGTCCTAGACATTATCTCACAAGGATACAGATTCCATTTCTACACCTTGCCAAGGATAAAAAATAATGTCAAACTTGCCACAAAATCAATGGGCAGAGGCACAAAAACAAATTACAACTCTCATGGACATGAGTGCCATTCAACTCGTACCTACACAGGAGCAAGGCCAAGGATTTTACTCAAGGCTCTTTCTAGTCCCCAAAAAGGACAATGCTTGGAGACCCATTCTGGACCTTTCAATTCTAAACACCTTCTTGCAAGTACCGAAATTCAAGATGCTAACACTACAGCAGCTTCTTCCCATGTTGGGCAAGAAAGCTTGGCTAGTAACGTTGGACCTCAAGGAGGCATACCTGCATGTCCCTATCAGACAAAATTGCAGAAGATACCTCCATTTCATTGCAGGTTTAACCCATTACCAATTCTCTGCACTGCCCTTTGGCTTATCTACTGCACCCAGGGTCTTCACAAAATGCCTGGCACCAGTAATTGCATACTGCAGACAAAGAGGAATTCAAATATACCCATACCTGGACGACTGCCTCATCCAAGCAGAAAGCAAGGACATTCTCTACAACATCTGACTTTTTGTAAAACACCTTCTAAGTTGCCTAGGGTACACAGTAAACGAAAAGAAATCAAAACTAGTACCCTCACAAAATATGACATTCCTGGGTGCCAGCAACGGCCCAGATGGCTTATCTGACGCCAGACAAACAACTACAACTAACTCAATCCTTCAAAATAATGGTAACAAAGACCCAACTCCCTGCAAGAACAATTCTGCAGGCCTTGGGCTTCATGGCATCTTGCATACTACTAATACCATTTGCAAAACTGCATATGAGGAAATTATGAGACCTCGAATGATACTCATTGCCCCTGACTGGCCAGGCCAGCACTGGTACCCACTACTAAGGAACATGGCCGAGGGCCCACCATGGATTTTACCAAATTCCTCATCTACTCACACAGCAAGGCAGTCAGATTCTACAGTCAAAACCTTAAATTTGGCTGCATGGCATTCTGGAGGCCAGGAGGCCCAGCACCAGGAAAGCCTACTCAAACAAATGGAAAAGGTTTTGTGCCTGGAACCAAGCTAAAGGCCAAAATACCCTTCAGCCGGACATGCCTCAAATTCTACAATATTTAACTCAGATGTTACACAAAGGACTTTCTTTTTCATCTATTAAAATCCACGCCTCAGCTATTTCAGCTCACTACAACACGGATCCTCCCTTATTTTCACATCCACTTCTAAGGCTGTATCTCAGAGGGGCAAAAAACATTAGGCCTCCCAGGAGAGTGCCAACACCAACTTGGGACCTAAATTTTGTTCTGGAAAAACTTACGCTGCCACCTTTTGAGCCAGCTTTCTCAGCTGACGTAAAGTTTATATCATGGAAGACTGCCCTGCTGCTAGCAATTACTTCAGCCAGAAGAGTCTCAGAGCTATAGGCACTAATGGCAGTAGAGCCTTTCCTCATTTTTCATCAAGACAGAGTTTTTCTATGAACCTAACCCCTCTTTTATGCCAAAGGTGGTATCCAGTGTGGCTCTAAATCAAACTATCCACTTAAACACCTTCTTTCCAAATCCACAGAACAAAGGAGAAAGACTTCTGCATTCCTTGGACATTCACAGGCAACTACGTTACTACTTGGATAAAACTAAGGCTTTCAGAAAATCTGACCAACTTTTTGTATCCTATGCTACAGCATCACAAGGAAAGGCTATCTCAAAACAGACCATTTCCAAATGGATAGGACATTGCATACATTTTTGCTACATCCATCATGGAAAACCAGTTCCTGCTAGCATAAGGCCCCACTCCATCAGGGCAGCAGCTACATCTACAGCCTTCCTCAGGGGGGTGCCAACCAAGGATATTCTGGAAGCTGCAACTTGGAGTTCTGTACACACCTTCACCAAACACTATTACTTACCACTTTACTCTAAGACTAGAGCTGGCTTCGCCACTGCAGTTTTGCAGGGCCTTCTAGCCTCCTCTAACCCTGTTTGACTCCACCTCCCATCCTTAGCTTTGGGATTCTACCCAAGTGTGATGACTGCAGCAGGGTAACACGATGAACATAGTACAGTCTTGTACCTACCATAAATGTAGATGTTCGAGTGTATATCCTGCTGCAGTCCAGGTTACCCTCCCTTCATCCCCTCTGACCTAACTAAAACCTTTCAATACCTTAAAATCTGATACAACCTTTGTGGTGTATTTGCTTATAGCTGGAGGGATGTTTTGTTTGTGCTAAGCTTTCATTATTGGTACTATCTACTGACCATCTTTTGGGGGGGGCACCTGACATCTGGGGCAAGAAAAACTGAAGAAAATGGTGTTGGATGCCTCTTATATACCCCTGGAGCACTGACGGCAGGGAAGAAGCGACAGCAACTGACGCCGGACCAAGACTTTGGAATTCAGGCCGACTGCGGGACCGCCTGATGACAGGATAACCCAAGTGTGATGACTGCAGCAGGGTATACACTCGAACATCTACATATATGGTAGGTACAAAACTGTACTTTGGAATCTCCTCTTATTGCTGCCAAGTGGCCCTTTGTTCTTCCCCAGCCTCAGGCCATGGTCACCATGGATGCCTGTCTGCTGGGGTGGGGTGAGCATTTCAAAGGGAAGAAATTCCAGGAAGCATGGTCATCCTATGAGGCTAATCTGTTCATCACTGTCTTGGAGATAAGAGCGTTCCTACTAGCATTTTAGGTCTTTCAAGTTCTTCTCCCTAAAGGTGCGATCTTAGTCCAGACAGACAGTGTCTGCGGTCTGATACCTGAACAAGTAGGGGGATTTCTGTCTTACTCTTTGTTGGGAAGCCATGAGGATTTGACAGTGAGCAATTTCTTCTCAACGATTTCTGATTGTGATGGACATCACAGGGAAGTCCAACATCTTGTTGGACAATTTAAATGAGAACATCCTTCTTCCTTATGAATGGTCCCTGCATCCAGAAGTAGCAACTCAGATTTTCTGATGCAGGGTCACCCCTTGCTGCAATCTGTTTGCCACCATTTTTAGTAAGAATTGTAGCAGTTTTTACATCCTGGTTCTCCCCAAGGGACAGTCATCAAGGGGTGGTGTTCTGTATGCTTGGCTCCTGGGTCACCTGTTTGCCTACCCTCCTACTCCCCCCATAGTAAAATTTCTTCAGATGACAGTCCACTACAGAGTTACTTTAATTCTTATTGCCCTGTTCTGGCCTCACCTTTGAGAAACCACCCTGGATGCCCTACTCCATTCCAGGGTTGATTTCCCATCCTGCAGGGATGTCTCTGCCCAGTCTTCATACCCTCCAGTTAACCTAATAGTTTCTCCAGTTCCAGTGATGGCCGGCCATCCCAAGCTCTGTGACAGAGTTTTCAATATTGTGTCCTCTTCCCAGAAACCTTCTACAGGGCAGATCTATACTAGTAAGTGGAAACGCTTTGTGGTGGTAGTTTCATCTAAGGGGTTAAATCCCTTTTAATTCTATTCTGGATGTTCTTGCTGATCTTTTTTAATACAGTTTGAGCTGTTCTCCTGTTAAGGTTCATCTTACTGCTATTTCTTATTTTCACATTGGCAGAGATGAGACTCCTGTAGCTACTCTGAAGCTCTCTAAAACTTTCTTGAGGGGTATGTTCTTGTTACAACCACCAGTTCAGGATTCCGTCCCTCTTTACGACATGCTGTTGATACAGCATGTATTAGCTGACCCTCCTTTTGGACCTTTGGCCACCATTCTCTTCATAGGTAGGTACTAGGCTATTGGCCCTAGGGCCTATATAAGCCTAGCCAAAATGGTACCCTGGCTTTCACCACCCAAGAAAATTATTTTCCTGTGCCACTGTCCAAGCAGAGCCACAGAAGTGATCCCCGGGGTGAATTTCCTATCTCCCATCCAGTCATCAAGATTTTTCTTGAAGAGTGCTAATGAGGAGCTTTGTTTGATATAGATAGGTAGTTTGTTCCAGAGTATGGGAAGTCTCTAGGACAGGAATCTATCCCTCCAGCATGTTCTGTTTATTGTGGTGACTAGGTTTAGGTCCCTAGAGCATGTAGCTCAGAGGGATTGGGATTTCTTTAAGTGGAGCATGTCCAAAAGCTCTGGGTTTGACATAGCTTTGTTTGTTAGGCAGAGATCGCCTCTGAGTAAGCGATATGTGACGGAGTAAAGCTGGAGTTTTTTGAGACTGTCTGCGTAGGGCATCTCTTTAAGGACAGTAATCCTCTTTGTGGGGTATTTCTGCAGCCTTTCCAGTTGTTGTAGATGTCTTGTGAGGTACATACCAAAAGGGGTGTTGTACTCCATAATGGGTATAATGAGTGACGAGTAGAGGGGAACAATGACCTCTCTTTTCCTGGATGAGAAACCTTTTGTGATGAGGTGTGCCATGTAGAAGGATTTCCTGACTACTGTGGCAATGTGATTATCAAAGGAGAGACTACTGTCCACCTGTGTCCCAAGGTCTCATCCCTCTTAAGTAGACTACCACCTTTTTACCAAAAGTGATAACAATGCACTTTTTGGCATTGAGCTTGAGGCCATGGCTTTGACACCAGGCATCTGTCTCAGCGAGCCCCTTTTGTAGGATGTCCACATCTTTTGGAGTTTTGATTATGGTTCTTAGTTTGCAGTCATCTGCGAACTTCATTAGCCAAAGACCTTTTGTGTTAGCCTGTACTTCAGAGAAGTAGATACCAAACAGGAAAGGACCCAGGACTGAATCCTGTGGTACTCTACTTGTCACTGGTCTGAAGTTGGATTTGGAGTCTGTAACTTTCACAGTGTGGGTTCTGTCATTGAGCCAGTTGGCAACCCATCTTGTGACATAGGGATTTATACCTAGTTTAGTGAGTTAATCTGTAATTCCAGAGTGGGGGATGGTGTCAAAAGCCTTGGCGAGATCTAGATAGGGTGTGTGAACCACCTTACCCTCATCTACGGCTTTGGTGACAGCTTCAAAGAAATTTATCAGGTTTAGGAGACATGATCTGCCTTTTACAAACCCAAACTGGGTGGGGTCCAGAGTTTGGAGATTACCAATGTCATTGTTTATAAATTCCATGATGATACTTTCCATAGTCTTGCAGACCAGGCTCGTCAGGCTAATGGGGCGGTAGATTCCAGGCTCCCCCTTTGTGGAGTGGGATAACCGTCACTGTGCGTCATTCAGTGGGCACATAGCCTGAGGTGAGGCTATGACTGAACATGGTACTTAGGTGGGGTGTCAGTTTGTTCTGTAGTTAATGTAGAACGCAGCCTGGGATGATGTCAGGTCCCATGGTTGCTGTGTTCTTGGCTTTGGAGAGTGTGTTTTTTACCTGTGCAGCCATGATTACAGGAACTTTGCATTCTTCCGGTATAGAGATGGGCCCTTTAGGGGATGGGGGGGGGGGGTAAAGTTAGCACTGACTCTATCTGCCAGGATGTTGGCAATATCAGTTGGTTCTGTATATTTAGTGCCATTGTGATGTAACTCAGAGCAGATCTGAGTGTTGCCATTGAGATTCTTGACATAGCTATAGAATGCTTTGTGGTTGTCTTTTAGAGTCAGTGGTGATTTTGTTTTCGTAACTAGCTTTGGAGGATTTTATGAGGGATTTCAGCTTCTTACTGAGGCTGATCAGGGAGTTCCTCCAATCATAGGATTTTACTCTTTTTTGCAACAGTTTCTTTCTTCTGTTGTAGAGTTTGTTTATAGCAGGGGACCACCAAATTGGCTTCCTTTTTTTTTTTGGAGGATAGCATCTTGGTTCTGTTAGGGATTGCACGATCCATGCACTCGTGTAAGTGCTTATAAAGTGCATTTGTGTAGGATTCAGCAGTCATACCTCTATTGTCCATCAGCATGGGTGTCGTGAAGTTTGCCACTTTTGTCTTAAGAAGCGTGAAGTTGGCTTTGGAGAAATTCTTTACAGTGATTTCCCTAATGGGGGGTGGGGAAGGGATGTAGATGTCTAGGGTGATTTGCTTGTGGTCAGATCTGACCAACGAGGAAATGATCTCTGGTGTGGAGCACCGGTTGCCCATGTTGGTAATGACCAGGTCTAGGGTATTGCTGCCCCTGGTGGGGGTGTGGATAATTTGATCCAAGGCATTGGAATTTATGAATTCCAGAAAACGCTGAGCACAAGAGTTGGTACATGAGTAGTTTTCCCAGTTAATGGTGGGGTAGTTGAAATCACCCATTATTAGGGTGTACCCTAATATCTTCCAGTGTATCAAGAAATGAGGAGTGGGAATCTTGGGGCATGGTAAGGGATCTGTAGCAAGCTAGAATTTGGATTGCTGTCTTGCCCAGAGTTAGTTGCACTTGGATAATCTCGGATGCATTATGCTGAGCAGCTAGCCTGGAGGTGTGGATATTCTTAATGAATATGGACACGCTTCCGACTTTTGTGTTTCAGTCCAGGGTAGGTGGCCAAAAGGTGTGGTATGAATTATAGCCTGGTAATGCAGGGGTACTCTCTGGAGCCTTGAACCAGGTCTCTGTCACTGCACAGATGTCGATGTTCTCCATTTTAAGGAGTGACTCGAGTGAGTGCATTTTGAGGTTTAGACTTCTAGCATTGAGTAGCAATACCCTCAGATTTTGCTTGCTTGTAGCTGTTACGGTGGTGAATTTGTCATTTGAATCTTGCCTAACAAAGGCACTGTAGGGGGTGGCTAGAGCCTTAGCCAGTATCCGGAATCCCAGGGGCGACAGGTGCAGGCCATCTCTGGCAAAGCATAGTGGTTTGTCGATCATGTCATCCCAGGCAGACAGATACTGGAACCCCTTAGAATGACACCAGAAGCTTAGCCAATTGTTGAAGTCAGTCATTTTGTCCTTGCACTGCGGTGTCATTCTGGGTGATGGCAGGATGCTACTCAGGGCTAGGGTCATACCTGCCTGGGCTACAAGATCGGACAACTCTTCCATGTCCCTTTTCATGTAGTCCAGGGAGGTACATCTCAGGTCATTCACACCAACATGGACAAGGACAGAGTCATATTTGTACTTGTTGTGGAGTAAACTGAGTGCATGCATTATGTGGCGGATTCCGGCACCCGACAGGCAGCTGACAGTAACTTTCTCCTTGTTTAGCCTGGTGAGTGGAACATCAGTGTGCTTGACTATAGAGTCACCTATGACTATAGTGTTGGGTACGTTGTTATGCCTTATGGGCTGTGATTGAATGGCACACTGAGTTTTTGGGCTATGTGTCATTTAGGTTGTTTTGGGGGCTAGAGGTTGCTTCTGTTTCTGCTTTGGAGGTCTCTGTTGCTTGGGCAGGTTTTTACTGAGAGCCTCCGCCAATGTAGGTGTGTGTTTTGTGTTTCTATGTGTGTGTTTTGGTGGTGTGGGTTTTGAGGGACTATGTGATGTGTGGTGTGGTGCAAGTGTTTACCTTCTCCTCTTGACTGTCTAGTCCAGTCTTGGGTGAAGAGAGCTTTGCTTCCAGTTTGGCTATATAAGTGCATCTCTCACAGGTTGTAGTGTTGGGTGGTAGGAGGAGAGGGGTTGTCTGTGTACATGAGGCAATTGCTGCATTGCCCCAAGATGCCCAGATTCATCACGTAGACAGGGGAAAACACCAGGACCTGAATCTTAGACATACCTGGATAGGTGCTGATTTGTTAAGTACTAGAAAATGTTTTCCTCTAGACAAGTGAGGAAAGTTGAGTGCTTTAGTAATTTGTAGCTTATTTAGTGCTTACGAGTTTTGAACAAGTGAAGAAACAGATTTGAGTGCTGAAACTAAAAAAATGGCTAGTTCTCACAACACAGAAAGGCATGGGGGCTCAGACGCCCACAAACAGTCCTGGACACAGCAAATCTGTATCCGGACCAGACTACCCACAGGAAAGGCAGGAAACGAGCTTAGAATTTTTTTTTTTTTTTTAAGTGGAAAGAGAGAAAGGAGGAACAGAAACTACGTGGATTGGCCTTCTCAAATGTTCTCCTTGTATTAGGTAGACTGTGGTAATAACACTAGACTTGGAGGAGTGTCCCAGATCAAATTTACAGTAGGGGTGGGCAACTGCAAAGCCACAAACTTCAGAAATGTTTTTCAGAGAAGAAAAGCAGCAGTGAGCCTTTAAATGAAAGTTTTAAACTGATAAAGGAGCCTCTAGAGAAAGCTTTTTACTGCAAACAAGTTATATGACACACTTCTTGGTAGAAGATCAGATTCAAACAAACCAAACAGATGCTTAATAAAAGTGGACAATTTTCAGTTAATACCTCACACACAGTGAAAATAGCTAGAAGAGTATGCAGTAGAAAAAGTGCCATAAATAACTCGAAAAAATAAGCAAAAAAACAGGATACTTAATGTTATATATTATAGATCTGAGTTCGCTCATAGGTTCATAGGTTCATACTAGGCTATCTGCCCAAGGGCATTTATAAGCCTAGCCCAGAGTTTTGTGGCTTTCGCCACCCCTTTAGTTTGGAGGATACTATGCCCATTATTTTGCTGTGCCTCTGTCAAGCAGTGACACTGAGATAATCCCTGGGGTATATCTGCGATCTCCCATCCATTGGTCAAGATTTCTCTTGAACAAAGCCAGCGAGGTGCTCTGCCTCACATGTACCGGGATTTTGTTCCACAGCATAGGGAGTCTCTGGGTGATGAATCTGTCCCTCCAGCACGTCCTATTAATAACCGTGTCAAGGTTTAAGTCTCCCGCCCTTGTAGTTCTGAGGGATCTAGATTTTTGAGGTGAAGCATGTTCATCAATTCTGGGTTGGACATGGCCTTGTATGTCAGGCACAGGTCACCTCTGAGCAGACGGTGGCGACCGAATAGAGCTGAAGTTCCTTCAGTCGGGCAGCATAGGACATATTTTTGAGACCCTTTATCCTTTTGGTGAGGAACTTTTGGGGCCTTTCCAGTTGCTGCAGGTGTCGTGTCAGATACATTCCGAATGGGGCATTGTACTCAATCATTGGTCTGATGAGTGATGAGTACAGGGGGACGATGACTTCCCTTGATCTGGATGTGAATCCCTTCATGATCAGATGGGCAATGTAGAAGGTCTTCCTAACTACTTTGGCAACGTGAGTGTCAAATGAAAGGTTACTGTCAACCTGGGTCCCCAGATCCCTGATAACCTCTTCTGTGCTTAGTGGGTTGCCGCCTATATGGTAACTAGAGGTAAACTTGTTTTTCCCGAAGGGTATGACTATGCATTTTTTGGCGTTTAACTTTAGGCCATGGCTCTGGCACCAGTTATCCGTTTCTATAAGACCCTTCTGAAGGATATCTGTGTCAGATGTGATGTCCTTCATGGATGCATCTGCAGTCATAACAAATGGGTTGTCCTGTCGCCAGGCAGCCCTTCGGTCGGCCGGATTCCAAAGTCTGGGTCCGGCTTCGGCTGATGTCGCACTTCACCCGACATCATCTCTGCTGGTCTTCGGGTATAAAGGCATCAGCCGACGCCATTTTCCTCAGTCTTTCTTGCCGTGGCCGAAGCAGAAGCTGTTCGCAAGTGCCGGTCGGTCAGATCCAGAGATTACTACTACCGAATACTACTTGAAGACTTCTAAAAGCTAAGTACCCGTTGGGGACTCTTTCTTGCCTCAGCCGATGTCAGAAAAAGTCAATAACTGTTTAACTTGTGGGAAACAAATACCTCATAAAGATTTCCACTCTTACTGTCTGCCTTGCTTAGGCCCAGACCACGATGTAGCAGCCTGTTCGCCTGTGCTTCCTTCAACCGACGCTTAGGCGTCGGTCGGAGTTTGCTGAACAATTTTTCAGCTCAGATTTTGCGTACATTATGCCGTCGGATCCTCCAACTACCCAAATTGTTAAAACGCAAAGAAAAGACCGACACTCGCGGTCCGCGGTTTCGGCGAAACCACGGTTAAGCAAGCCGCGAGTGTCTCGGTTTCGGCTGAAACCGAGAAAACTGGTCAATCTTCAGCCGAATCCATGACTGCTACTGAGGCTCCTGCTACCTTACTTGAATCGGCCTCAGAAATTTTGCCTACAACTGTGGTTCCTAGTGATTTATCAGACACCATCCCTTTGGATGTCTCTACCCCAGCACGTGGTGCTGCTAGGCCTCCTGCAGCCATGTCTATTAAGGCCTTTGCCAGGGCTAAAGCAGCCAAATCTGCTAAATCAGTGCCTGTTAAGCCCCCCTCACACAGGCCCACTTCTACTTCCCAAATGCTTACTCTGGCAGAAGATTTAATATCCTTAATTAGGGGATCCCAATCTCACCCAGACAGGGCCTCTCAGCCCCCAGAAAGAGACCTAGAGCAGAGCCCCCCGAGCCAGTGTCCACTGATGATTCTGCGGATGACTCGGACATTTCAGACCAGCCAGAGGCTCCTTTTTCTACTTATGAAGATTCCGATGCTGAAGAATCCATTCCAGCTGCCTCTCCACCAGAGGAATTTTCCTTTGGGGAAACTTTACATGCCATGAGAGAACAATTCCAATGGCAGGGACAAGATTTCTCAGATTCTAGTAAAAGGCTTAGGACTTTTCTACACTTACCACAACATAGGCCCTTAGCTATACCTCCTGTACTGCCTGTTGTGGATGATGCATTTAATGATGTTTGCACTGCTCCTGATTCTTTACCTCCAGCCCCTGCCAAACCAGATAGATTTTACAGGGTGCCAGACACTCATCACCACCTATACAAGGCTCCACTTGCAGACCCGAAACTATATCCCAGGGGCCTAAGGCAGTAGCCTCGACCACAGCAAAAACCCTACTCCTTCTGAAAGGGAATCCAGGTCCTTAGAGAGATGGGGAAAAAGTTTACACCTCTGCTACTCTCTCAGCTAGAGCTTTAAACTGTCAGTTTCATATGATCCAATACCAAGAGTTTATGCTTGATCAGTTAACTAAAAACTGTCCTCTGATGAATCCTTAGATAAGAAATATGTATTAGAAATGGTGAATAACATCCAACAGGTTAGTAACCATTCCTTAAAATGTGGCTATGATGCACTGGAGGCTTCATTTAGATCAGCCATGACTGGCACAGTGATAAGAAGGCATGCATGGTTGAAAGAACAGGTCTTACGGATCATGTTAAAGCAAAGCTATTAGATGCTCCTATGGATAAGGCCAGTCTATTTGGTACACCTGCCCAGCAAGTAATGAAGAAAATGGAAGAAAAGGCAAAATCTGTACAAACAGTTAAAGATTTCTTACAGGTTCAGCCCCAAGGTTTAGCAGGAACTGGCCTGCCAAAAATTGGTCCTTTCCTGACTCCACAAGATGCCAAAGGGGCAGGAATAGACGCTCTAGAGGCAGAAATCAATCCAGAGGAGGTGCCTACAGAGGACGACAGTGGCAAGGCAATAACCGAGGCACAGACACAACCACTGCCACTGCAACAGGACAATCACAGTGACTTGGCTCTGACACCGCCTACCAGGGAGCAAATAGCAGCACCTTTAGGCGGAAAGTTAGCCTTATTTTCGAAAAATTGGCACTATATCACAAAAGACAAGTGGATTTTGCAAACCATAGACCAAGGCTACCGGTTCCACTTCCACACCTTACCAGTAAAAAGAGGAATGCCAAACCTACCTCCAAATCAAAAAATAGAAGCTCTACAGCAGATAGCGGAATTATCAAAGATGAGAGCTGTGGAAAGAGTACCAATAACAGAACAGGGCAAAGGATTCTACTCCAGACTCTTCCTAGTACCAAGAAAAGAGAAAAGTTGGAGACCTATTCTCGACCTGTCCGTCTTAAACACATACATCATTGTCCCAAAATTCAAAATGCTGACCCTACAGCAACTCCTTCCCATGCTGGGCAAGGAGTGTTGGCTGGTAACTCTAGATCTCAAGGAGGCATACCTGCACGTCCCCATTCGACCAAATTGCAGAAGATACCTCAGATTTCTTGCAGGATCAGAGCATTATCAATTCTCAGCATTGCCCTTTGGCTTATCTACTGCGCCCAGAGTATTCACAAAATGCCTGGCATCAGTAATCGCTCACTGCAGACTACAGGGAATCCAAATTTATCCATACCTGGACGACTGCCTGTTACAAGCGGACAACAAAAGCAAGCTGACAACAGATTTAGAAAGGGTCATTTACTTGCTACAAGCCCTGGGATACACAGTCAATTTACAAAAGTCAAGGCTGATACCATCCCAAACAAGAACATTCTTGGGCGGAATTGGACACAGTAAAACAAATGGCATTCCTAACTACAGAAAAACAAAAAGAGCTCCCTCTTTACTTCTTGGCATTAACAAAGCAGAACAAACTAACAGCAAGAAAAGTTCTGCAGGCCTTGGGCTTCATGGCATCATGCATAATCTTGGTCCCACATGCCAGACTGCATATGAGAAAGCTACAGTGGTACCTAAAGAATTTATGGTCTCAGCACAGGCACAGCTTAGAAACAGAAATCCCACTAATCCCATGCCTAAAACAGGAGTTCCTATGGTGGGCTCAAGCATGCCAGTCAAACCCAGGCTTACCCTTCCACAACTTTCGAGCAAGCCAAACCATCACAACGGACTCCTCAGACCTAGGATGGGGGGCGCACATGCTGGACAAATGCATACAAGGATTGTGGACTCAAGACCAACTGCACCTGCACATAAACCAAAAAGAAATGCTGGCAGTAAAACTGGCAATCCAAACATTCAGACCATTCCTCAAAGAAGGCCATTTGATGATAAGGACAGACAACACCACAGTCATGTGGTACATCAACAAACAGGGAGGCACTCATTCATACCCCCTATGCAGAATGACTTTGGACCTTTGGAATCTGGCTCTCAGCTACAACATCCAGTTACAGGCAATATTTGTGCGGAAAGAGAACACCCTAGCAGACATGTTAAGCAGAACCACCTCGGATGCTCACAAATGGATGCTACACCCGGACATCTTCAAGGCCATCACAAAGAAATGGGGAATGCCACAAATAGATCTATTCGCTTCCCCACTCAATCACCAGCTCAAAAAATTCTGCACAAGGACATTCCACCCACTTGCATGGAAGGTGGACTCTCTATCCTTCAGCTGGACAGGCCTGACAGCATATGCATTTCCACCTCTTCCCTTGATACACAAGGTACTACTGAAAATCAAAGAGGAACGTCCAAGGATAATCCTGATAGCTCCAAATTGGCCAAGACAACACTGGTACCCACTGCTGAGGAGCATGTCTCGGGAAAGAATGTGGTCAATACCCCTGATGCCTTTGATGTTAACTCAGAACAACTACAACATCATGCATCCAAACCTAAAAACCTTGCAACTGACTGCCTGGAACATCACATAGCAGCAACTAACCCAGACCTTTCACAAAGGGTTAAAGACATTATCCTTGAAGCCCGCAGACCTTCAACAAGAAGGAACTATGCAGGAAAATGGAAAAGGTTTGTCATTTGGAGTACTGAAAGAGGAAAAGATGTGTCGAACATAGATATTGCTAACATTCTGGAGTACTTGGCAGAGCTTCTACATACAGGCCTGTCCTACTCCTCCATCAAGATACATGCATCAGCTATTTCAGCAGAATACAGCTTCGATCCACCTGTCTTTTCGCATCCTCTACTCAGGCAGTTCCTCACAGGGATCAAGAATGTAAAACCTCCTAGGAAACCACCATTACCAGCATGGGACTTGAACTTTGTGCTAGAAAAGTTGACACTCCCTCCGTTTGAACCAGCAGCAACAGCAGATCTGCAACACCTGTCATGGAAAACTGCTTTCCTACTGGCAATTACCTCAGCAAGGAGGGTTTCGGAACTACAGGCCTTAATGGCAGTGCAACCCTTCCTAATCTTCCATCAAGATAGGGTGTCCATGAGAACTAATCCTACATTTATGCCTAAGGTGGTATCCAGAGTGTCTTTAAACCAGGCAATCCACCTACCTACCTTCTTTCCCAATCCACAAAACGGGAGAAAGACTACTGCATACCTTGGATGTACATAGACAGTTACGCTACTACCTGGACAGAACCAAAAGTAACAGAAAGACAGACCAGCTTTTAGTAGCCTATGCAACAGGAAGGGAAGGAAAAGCAATTTCCAAACAGACAATCTCCAAATGGATAGGAAATTGCATAAGATTCTGTTACTCCTACCATGGAAAACCAATTCCACAGAACATAAGACCTCACTCTACAAGGGCTACAGCCACTACCACAGCTTTCTTACGAGGAGTGGCAACCAAGGACATTATTGAGGCGGCTACTTGGACCTCCGTACATACATTTGCCAAGCATTATAATTTACCTCTATACTCTAGATCCCGAGCAGGGTTTGCCACTGCTGTACTTCAAGGGATCCTAACTACACCATAATTCTTCTTCCTCCACCCCTAGTTTGGCTATGGTATTCTACCCATTTGTTATGACTGCAGATGCATCCATGAAGGACATAGAACAGTTTTGTACCTACCATAAATGTAGATGTCCGAACTGGATAGCATCTGCAGTCAGGATTACCCTCCCTCCTTCCCCTCTGTGGTACTCCTAGGGTATTTACCCTCCTAATAGCTAGCTGGGGAGTCTCTTATGGTGTATTTGTTTGTATATATGTACATACATGCTTATTTTTGTGTTTGCCTTCTACTTTTTTGGAAACATTGGCATTTCTCCAAAATTTAGCCTTCCAAGAGGGCAACTGGCATCTGGGGCAAGAAACACTGAGGAAAATGGCGTCGGCTGATGCCTTTATACCCGAAGACCAGCAGAGATGACGTCGGGTGAAGTGCGACATCAGCCGAAGCCGGACCCAGACTTTGGAATCCGGCCGACCGAAGGGCTGCCTGACGACAGGACAACCCATTTGTTATGACTGCAGATGCTATCCAGTTCGGACATCTACATTTATGGTAGGTACAAAACTGTACTTTCTCAACTATGGCACCCAGTTTGCAGTCATCTGCAAATTTTGTCAGCCATAATCCTCCTGTGTTTGCTTGTACTTCTGAAAAGTAGATGCCGAACAGGAGAGGGCCCAGGACAGAGCCCTGTGGGACACCACTTGTGACAGGCTTTGAATCTGACATGGCGCCAGCAACTCTGACCCTGTGGGTTCTGTCACTTAGCCAGTTTGCAACCCATCTTGTGACGTATGGGTTTACATTTAAGCTGATGAGTTTTTCAATGATACCTGAGTGGGGTATTGTGTCGAAAGCCTTTGCCAGGTCGAGGTAGGCTGTGTGGACTGCCTTTCCCTCATCAATGGCCTTGGTGACTGTCTCGAAAAAGTCAACCAAGTTTAAAAGGCATGATCTGCCTTTGACAAAGCCGAACTGGGTTGGATCCAAAGTCTGCAAGTCTCCTATGTCTTTATTTATGAGTTCCATTATGATCCTCTCCATAGCTTTGCAGATCAAGCTTGTCAAGCTGATGGGACGGTAATTTCCCAGGTCGGTGGAAGCACCGCCTTTGTGAAGTGGGACCACAGTTGCCGTACGCCACTCCTTAGGCACCTATCCTGAGGTGAGGCTAAGATTAAATAGCTGCCCTAACTGCGGGTTTAATTCCTCATTGAGTTTGTGGAGCACACATCCGGGGACACCATCTGGTCCCATGGATGCTGTGTTTTTTGCCTTGGAGAGAGCAGTTCTCACCTGAGCGTTCGAGATGTTTGGGGGGCTATAATTCTCTGGTATAGATATCTCACCTTTTGGGGGGGGGGGAGTTTGCACTGAACCTGTCAGCCAGTATGTTAGCAATATCTGTAGGTTCAGTAATTTTTTACATAATTTTGAACTAATTCTGAGCATATCTGGGAGCTTCCTCCCAGGTTTCTAACATAGCTAAAGAAGGCCTTATGATTGTCCTTTGAGTCCTTAGTGACTTTTCTCTCAAAATTTGCCTTGGATGATTTCATGAGAGATCTTAGTTTTTTACTTATAATGATCAAGGGTGTTTTCCCTTTTAAGGATTTTGCTCTATCTTGTAGTAGCTTCCTCCTTTTGTTGTAGAGCTTGTTTATGGCTGGGGTCCACCAGACTGGACGCTTGCCTTTGGTACAAAGAGTCTTTGTTTTGTTTGGGATTGCCTGATCCATGCAGTCCTGTAGGTGCTGGTAGAAGGCATTTGTAAGTGATTTAGCGGCTTGAGTAATGGTTTCCACAGTCTCGGGGGCCTTAAAAGAGACCACACTAGTCTTTAGAAGTGTGAAGTCGGCTTTTGAGAAGTTCTTCACTGTGGTCTTTTTTATCTCAGGTGGGGGCGGGATGTGGACTTCCAGTGAGATTAGTTTATGATCTGATCTCACCAGTGAGGGGTATACTTCCGGTGTTGAACATTGTGACCCCATGTTCGTGATGATGAGATCTAGTATGTTATCTCCTCTTGTTTGGATGGTGACTAGTTGTTCCATGGCATTTGAGTTTATGAACTCTAGGAACCTTTGGGCTAGAGTGTTGGGGCTTGAGTAGTGATCCCAGTCTATATTCGGGTAGTTGAAATCACCTAGTATGATGGTGTTTGGAGATACATTTATACCCTCCAGTGTTTTCAGGAAAGCTATGTGAGGTTCCTGAGCTTGAGAGGGTGGCCTGTAACATGCTACAAATTGCAGAGCAGTCTTGCCTATGGTTAACTGCACCTGGATGGTTTCCGATGCATCGTGCGTTGCCACCAACCTTGAGGTGTGAGTGTCCTTGATGAATATAGACATCCCCCCCTCCTTTCTTGGTGTTGTCCGGATTTTGGGGCTGGAACGCATGATATGAGGTAAAGCCTGATAGTGCCGGGGTGCTCTCGGGAGCCTTGAACCAGGTTTCAGTCACAGCACAGACATCGATGTTCTCCATACTGAGAAGGGCCTCGAGTGTGTGCGTCTTGAGGTTGAGACTTCTGGCATTGAGCAGCATTACCCTTAGTTTTTTTCCTTTTTTGTGTTCTAGGGTGGTAGGTTTAGAATTTGAGCCTTGCCTAAAAAAGGCACTATGGGGGTGGCAAGAGCCTTTGCCAATATCCGGAAGCCCAGGGGTGACAGGTGCAAGCCGTCCCTTGCGAAGCAGCGTGGCTTGTTCAGCATGTCATCCCAGGCAGACAGACATTGGATCCCCTTTGAATGATACCAGAGTTTAAGCCAATTATTAAAGCTGATCATCTTGTCTCTGTATTGTGGCATCATTCTTGGTGAAGGTAGGATACTGCTCAAGGTCAGGGTCATACCTGCCTGGGCTACATAATCAGAGAGCTCCTCTATGTCTCTTTTTATGTAGTCCAAGGAGGTACGTCTCAGGTCGTTCACACCAGCGTGGACAATGACAGAGTTGTACTTGTACCTGCTGTTGAGAGACCTGAGTGCTTGCGTTATGTGGCGGATTCTAGCGCCCGACAGGCAGCTTACTGTGACCCTTTCCTTGCTCAATCTGGTGAGTGGGACGTCAGTGTGTCTGACTATGGAGTCACCAATGACGAGTGTGTCTGGCATTGTGTTTGGCCTTAAGGGCTGTGACTGTTTGGCACACTGACTGTGTGGTCTATGTGTTGCATGTGTTGTGTCCTGAGGTGGCAGTTGTTTGGGTGTCTGCTTTGGTGGCCTCTGTTGTTTTGGTAGATTTTTGATCAGAGCCTCCAAGTATGTCTTTGTGTATTTATGTGTATGATTTG
This sequence comes from Protopterus annectens, assembly GCF_019279795.1. Lineage (NCBI taxonomy): Eukaryota > Metazoa > Chordata > Ceratodontiformes > Protopteridae > Protopterus > Protopterus annectens. The sequence continues at coordinate 392,884,467 of NC_056744.1, forward strand.
AAGTTGGGATAGTACTATGTGAGACTGGGTTTGTGGTGTGTGTGGTTACCTTCTCCTCCTGTCTGGTCTTACCAGTCCTATGTTGAGAGAGCTCAGCCTCCAGTTTGGCTATATAGTTGCATCCCTCGCATGTATTTGTGTTTTGTGGGAGAAGGAGAGGGTTGTCCGTGTACATGAGACATTTGTAACATTGCCTCAATATTCCCAGATTCACCAGCTGAGCAGGAGAGGACACTAGCAACTGATCCCTCGACATGCTAGAAGGAATAGACAAGGACTTTAAAAGACTCCGGGGGATGTGGGTGATCGAAAAGGGGTTTTTGGCTGGTGGGGTACTATGTATAATAAAAGTGCTATATCAAGTAAAAAAGTACTTTAGGAGCAAGTGCTAGGCTTTACAGATAGAGACTAGTCTACTTGGGAATCAAGTAGAGCTGAACTTTTTAGATATAGAATACGCTGGTTAGATCAGCAGTACAGTTCAAGGAAGGCTGTTTTAATGGAAAATTTGAGGAGTGGACTTTAGGTAGCCCGAATAGTTTAACCTTGATTGACCGCCGCTGCTCTTGTGTGCTCCTGTAGCAACTCCGCGCTAAAGCATGCTTTATAGCAGGGGGCTGGAAAAAAACAGGAAAAATGGCCAATGAATTACTAGTTACTGTCTCTAACCACTCCTCTGAGGACAAACAGGCAGCTCAGTACTCCCCACTCTCACTGGTGAGTAAAGAAACTTCCCTCTGGCCACACAAGAAAATGGAGGAACACAGGAACCAAATACAAAGCCCAGGGATCAGCAAATCTGATCACTGGAACAACTAGCTATTAAAGTTAGGAAAGCAGAAGTATTTTTTTGTTTTTTTTCAAGTTTTTTTTTACACACACAGACAGAAAATACAGTAAATGCTTGGTTTTTCGACTAAATGCTATCAAAGGCTAGTACACTTGAGTGTATTAGCCTGTAGGTTAAGTTATAAGCAAAACTTAAGATAAGAAGTGCAGTCAACAAATTAAGCTCAGAAAAACAGAGAAAACAGGTAATATCACAATAATATATGCAGATACAGTGGTCGAAATGCACAAAAGGTCGAAAAAAGCAATAAAAATGCTTAAAAAATACTTAGAATCAAGAAAGTTGCTTTTTCTGCTCTCTGCTGCCTTAGGAACTCTGCAGGGGACCACGAGGAGCTATGCCAAGTTCTCTAATGCCAGAAAAGCCCGCCAAAGCGTGCTTTGTAGCAGGGGGCTGGAAAAAACAGGAAATGACCCAAAATGGCCAATGAATTACTAGTTACTGTCTCTAACCACTCCTCTGAGGACAAACAGGCAGCTCAGTACTCCCCACTCTCACTGGTGAGTAAAGAAACTTCCCTCTGGCCACACAAGAAAATGGAGGAACACAGGAACCAAATACAAAGCCCAGGGATCAGCAAATCTGATCACTGGAACAACTAGCTAGGAAAGTTAGGAAAGCAGAAGTATTTTTTTGGGTTTTTTCAAGTTTTTTTTACACACACAGACAGAAAATACAGTAAATGCTTGTTTTTTCGACTAAATGCTATCAAAGGCTAGTACACTCAGTGCCCTTCCTTTGATTAGCTCAGTGTGAAATGGCAGAAACTCTCACAAACTTAACTTCTTAGGTAACAGAAAGTTGAAACCTCAGACAACTTTAAAAAAAAAAACTCAAAAGAACCAATGAGGTGCTTACTCTAAGCTGTAGTCCAGGTGACCCCAGTCAGCCACTGACCATGAACAGTCCCCTCTCTCTGAAATGCGTAATGGTTTTGGCTAAACTAAGATGTCCTTGAACATGTGCTCAGATACACAGCCTCCACAAACTCTAGGCCCAGACACAAGCCTGAATATGGACAATGCTACAAATACCCACACTCGTTGGGTAGAAACAAACTGCAGAAATGTTTCTCACAACAGAAAAGCAGCAGTGAGCCTTTAAATTAAAGATGTTCTTCATGTTTCACTGTTGCAGTCATTACATTTGGGTAATCCTGCTGGCAGGTTGCCCTCAGTCGGCCTGAATTCCAAAGTCCTGGGTCCTGCGTCGGCTGCTGTCGCCCCTTCCCTGACGTCAGGTCGTCAGGGGTATAAAAGATGCGGCCGTTGCCATTTTCTTTAGTCTTTCTTGCCACGCGGTGCCCGAAGCAGAAGCGGTTCCCAAGTGCCAGTCGGCCGACTCCTGAGATTTTCGTGTTCGAGTTTCAGATCCGAAGTCTTCAGTAAAGCTAAGTAACCCGTTGGGGAAACTTTTTTCTTGCTCCAGACCGATGTTAGAAAAAGTAAATAATTGTATTTCTTGTGGAAAGCAAATACCTCATAAGGACTTTCATTCTTACTGTATTCCCTGCCTAGGCTTGTCTGTTTTGTGTTAGATTTAACCAACGCACTATTAAGCATTGGTATGATTTTGCTTTAAACTATTTTGGACGCCAGTTTAATTATCCAGAAATGTCGTCGGATAGCCATCCGACTACCGGAGTTCGCAAAAAACACAAAGAAAAGGGGAGAGTTAGACAACCGAGGCCCAAAACTGACGACGAAGCTTCTCCTAAGCCAGTCTCCGGTTTGCCGGTTCACAGTGAGGCGCTTTCGCAGCCCCTGACGCCCACTACTTTAGAGTTGCAGGCCACTACTGACTCCCACGTGGAGTCGGCCATGCCGCTGGAAACTCAAGGTATTGGAGCTTCGGATACTATTCCTTCAGATGGGTCCGGAGCCACTGAGCAGGCACTGGCTTCTGAGGGTGTATTCAGACCTAAACATCTTTACATTAAACCAACCTAAGCTTCAAAGGCAAAGACTAAAGCACCTTCTAAAGCAAAGAAAAAACTCAAGAGCCACGTGGACAGGCCTCTATGCCCAAAAAACAGATGCTCAAAATGGCCGAAGAGTTAATTACCTTGATCAGGGGTTCCCATCCCCCTCCTGATAAGAGGCCCAGGCAAGAAACTGACTATGAATCTTCAGATCAGGTTTCTATTTCTTCTGATTCCTCCTCTGATCAGGTATATTCTCTTCCCCCTGTGAGGATTCTGATGCTGAAGAATCTATACCTTCAGCTTCTCCTCCAGAGGACTATTCTTTTGGGGAAACCTTGCATACCATGAGGGAGCATTTCCACTGGGTGAGCCAAGATATTTCAAAATCTAAAAAGAGGCTCAGGGATTTCCTTTTACTACCTCAACACAGACCACTAGCCATTCCACCTGTGTTAGATATTGTAGGTGATGATTGTAGATAAATTAAAATGCCCTTGAACAACTAGTATGTTCCCCCACTAGAGGGGACAACATATTAGATTTAATCATCACAAATACGGGCGCCCATTGTACCACACCCGTTATCACTCCCTCCTTGGTCAGATCTGACCACAAGCTGATAACCCTGGACATCCTCACCCCTCCACCTCCCCCAGTCAAAGAAACCATAGTCAAAAACCTTTCCAAAGCAAACTCCAAACTACTTGCATCCGAAGTGGAAAGCTTCACTATTCCCTTGCAGAAGGATAATGATATCCAGGATGCGGAATCCTACACCCAGGCACTCTATATGCATCTTCAGGATTGCATGGACCGTGCTATCCCAAATAAAACCAAGACTCCTTCCTCAAGCAAGAAGAAACCAGTCTGGTAGACCCTGGCCATAAGCAAACTTTACAGTAAAAGGAGGAGACTTATACAAAAAAAGGCCAAATCTCAAGTAGAAAAATTATCCCTGATCAGCATTAGTAAGAAATTGAGGGCCCTCATCAAGTCAACTAAAGCTAATTTTGAAAAGAAAGTTGCCGGAACAAAATACACTGACCCTTCTGACATTGCCAACATCTTGGCTGACAGGTTCAGTGAAACCCCCCCCACCACCACCACCACCACCTACAGGGGATTGTGCAAGTCCAGTTATTACTGATATGTTGGTTAATAAGGCTCTGTCTAAAGCTAAAAACACTGCCTCCATGGGACCAGATGGTGTCCCAGGCTGTGTCATACACAAGCTCCAAAAGGAATTAACCCCGCATCTTAATACCCTTTTCAGTCTCAGCCTCTCCATAGGATATGTGCCCATAGAATGGCACACGGCAACAGTGGTCCCGCTACACAAGGGTGGGGCCACAACTGACCCTGGGAACTACCGACCAATAAGTCTGACCAGTCTGATCTGTAAGGCTATGGAGCGAATCATTATGGAACTCATAAATGGAGAGATTGGGAACCTCCAGTCGCTGGACCCCACACAGTTCGGCTTTGTCAAGGGCAGATCATGCCTCCTGAACCTGGTGGATTTCTTTGAGACAGTTACTCAGGCTATAGATAAGGGAAAGGAGGTACACATGGCTTACCTTGACCTTGCTAAAGCATTTGACACCATTCCACATTCAGGTATTATTGATAAGCTCACCAGCCTGGGCATAAACCCTTACGTCACAAGATGGATCGCAAACTGGCTTTCAGACAGATGCCATAAAGTAAGAGTAGCGGGATCTATGCCCGAATCCAGATCAGTAAGAGTGGTGTGCCACAGGGCTCTATCCTGGGGCCCCTCCTGTTTGGCATATACTTCTCAGAAGTACAGGGAAGCATGGAAGGGCTGTGGCTGACTTAAGTTTGCGGACGACTGCAAACTGGGTGCTATAATAGAGTCTCCGGCCGACATGGAGATCCTCCAGAAGGGCCTAAATGAGACTGATGCATGGTGTCAAAGCCATGGTCTCAAGCTAAATGCAAAAAAATGTGTAGTAATCCCCTTTGGAAAAAAGAGTACCCGCAAACTACAACATAGGAGGTAATCCCCTGAAATCTGAAGAAGAAATAAGGGATCTAGGGACCCAAGTAGATAGTCAGCTTTCCTTTGATAACCATATTACCAAAGTGGTTAGAAAATCCTTCTATGTGACCCATCTGATCATGAAAGGGTTTGCATCAAGATCTAAGAAAGTAATGGTGCCCCTCTACTCTTCCCTCATCAGACCCATTATTGAGTACAATGCACCAATTGGAATGTACGTGGCTAGACATCTCCAGCAGCTGGAGAGACCACAGAGGTACCTAACCAAGAGGATTACTGGCCTCAAACAGTTGCCCTATGCAGCACGATTGAAAAAGCTAAGACTGTTCTCTGATCGCTTTCTCAGAGGCGATCTCTGTATAACGTACAGAGCTATGTCCAACCCAGAATTGTTGAGCATGCTCCATCTTAGCAAAACCAAATCTACTCAAGCTACACGCTCTAGGGATATAAACCTCAACACAACAATGAATAGAACATGCTGGAGGGATAGATTTCCTTCGCAGAGACTTCCCTTACTATGGAACAGGGTCCCGATCTACATAAGACAGAGCCCCTCACTATCACTTTTCAAGAGGAACCTTGATGAGTGGATGGGTAACAGAAAGTTCACACCGGGGATCACACCAACAGCACTACTAGATAGGGGCCAAGGGTACTAGCTGCTAGTACAAGGGTCTAGGGAACTACTAAAGGGGCAGTGAATACCGCACAACGTGGCTGGGCTAATATATGCCTTCGGGCAGATAGCCCAGTACCAACCTATGAACCTATGTGTTTTCGGAGTCTAGTCGTACGCCTGACTCCTTACCTCCAGCTCCTGTTAAGCCTGACAGATATTACAGGGTTCCTGACTCTCATAAATTCCTTTTTAAAAACCCTGCTGCAGACCCAGAAACTATTTCACAGGGTCCCAAAGGGGTTAAGGCTTCTGTTGCAAAAAACCCTACCCCCCTCTGACAGAGATTCTAGGGCACTGGATAGATGGGGGAAAAAAGGGTTACACATCTGCTACCTTGGCTATAAGGGGTTTATACTGTCAGTTTTATATGCTCAAATATGAGCAACATGTCATGGCATTGCTTAAACAGAAAATGATATTAAACTCTGAATGTGCAGAAAACAAGGAAATGCAGGATTTATTGCATGCAGCTGAACAAGTTGGAAAGCATACTTTGCAATGTGGTTTTAATTCTTTGGAGGCCTGCTGCAGGGCCACAGTTACAGGTTCTGTAATTAGGAGGCATGCTTGGTTAAAGGAACAAAATCTGCGTGATCATGTAAAAGTTAAATTATTAGATGCACCTTTACAGCATGATACTTTGTTTGGTGTTAAGGCAGAGGAGGTGTTAAAGATGATGGAGGACAAAGCTATATATATGCAAACTGTCAAAGATTTTTTACAAGTACAGCCACCTAGGTTTAGTAGACACTGGTCTACAAAGAATTGGTCCTTTTCTGTGTCAGACAGACCTCAAAGGGGCAGATCCCAGGCGCAAGGTTCCTACAGGTCAAAGCAATGGGGTGCTTCTACCTCCAAAGTTGGAGAAGACAAATCGCAACCATACAGGTAACAGTCCCAATGACTTACCCCTGCCTGCACCAAGCACTTATCTCCTGGCAGCACTCTTAGGGGGAAAATTAGCACCTTTTTCTCAAAATTGGCACATTATAACCAAGGACAAGTGGGTTCTAAATATCGTGTCACAAGGGTACAAGTTCCATTTCCATACCCTGCCAAAGGCAAACGGCTGGCCAAATCTGCCAAAAAATCAATGGGCAGAGGCACAAAAATAAGTCTCATCCCTCTTGGACATGGGGGCCATTCAACAAGTACCAGAGCAAGAGCAAGGCCAAGGATTTTACTCAAGACTGTTCTTGGTACCCAGAAAGGACAAGGCCTGGAGACCAATACTGGACCTATCTATTCTGAACACATTCCTGGATATACCAAAATTCAAGATGATGATTTTGCAGCAGCTTCTGCCCATGCTGGGCAAGAACGCTTGGCTGATGACTCTAGACCTAAAAGAGGCATACCTGCATGTCCCAATCAGACAATTATGCAGAAGATACCTCAGATTCAAGGCTGGCTCAATGCATTACCAATTCTCTGCACTGCCCTTTGGCTTATCTACTGCGCCCAGGGTCTTTACAAAGTGCCTGGCACCAGTAATTGCATTCTGCAGACAAAGAGGAATACAAGTATATCCTTGCTTGGACGACTGTCTAATTCAAGCAGAGAACAAGGACATTTTTCTACAGCATCTGGCGTTTGTGAAAAGGCTTCTAACATGCCCAGGGTACACAGTCAACAAAAATAAATTAAAACTAGTACCCTCTCAAGAGATAATATTCCTGGTTGCAAGCTTAAATACAACTGCACAGATGGCTTATCTCACGCCAGACAAACAAAGGCAACTGACTACCTATTTCAAAATGTTGGCAACAAAGGCCCAGTTATCTGCAAGAAAAATTCTGCAGGCTTTGGGCTTCATGGCATCCTGCATCCTACTAATTCCATATGCAAGACTGCATATGTGGAAACTTCAATGGTACCTAAAAAGTGTTTGGACTCAACATTGCCACAGCCTGGAAACAATGATTACTCTCATTCCCTGCCTACAACAGGAGTTTCGATGGTGTGCAAAGGCTTGTCACCAAAACAAGGGATAGCCATTCACATTACCCCCAGCCAGGCAGACACCAACAACGGATGCATCAGATTATGCCTGGGGGGGCCCACATTACAGGAAGATGCATTCAGGGCACATGGTCCTCAACCCAAATGCATCTACATATCAATCAAAAAGAGATGCTAGCTGTTCAGAATGCCCCGACTGCCTTCAAGGACCTACTTCATCCGGGACAACTACTGATAAAGACAGACAACACCACGGTCATGTGTTATATAAACAAGCAGGGGGCACACATTCTTACCCCCTTTGCAGACTAGCCATGACTTTGTGGGACACAGCATTAACTTACCAAGTTCATCTGCAGGCACAATTCCTGCCAGGAAGGAAAAATACTCTGGCAGATGAACTAAGCAGAAACCTCATGGATCCCCATGAGTGGCAGCTGGATCCACAAGTCTTCAGCATGATAACAAGGAAATGGGGATGCCCGGACATAGATCAATTTGCCTCCCCTCACAACTACCAACTAAAAAGATTCTGCACAAGGACTTATCACAGACAAGCATGGAAAGTGGACGCCCTGTCTTTCAGCTGGAAAAACCTATCAGTATATTCCTTTCCCCCACTGCCTCTCCTCCCCACGGTACTCCTAAAGGTCAGACAGCAGAAGCCAAAAGTGATACTGATTGCCCCAGACTGGCCCCGCCAGTACTGGTTCCCAATCCTAAAGAACTTGTCTCAATGCCCAGCTTGGACCTTACCTCAAATACGTCATCTACTGTCCCAGCAAAACAATCAGATCCTGCACAGCCAACTCAGGACTTTAAACCTGGCAGTATGGCGGATAATGTAGTCATACAAAGCACACCTCTCAGTAAAGCTTTGATGGATGTCATTTTGGAGGCCAGAAGGGCTAGTATTAGAAAATCTTATGCTGGAAAATGGAAGAGATTCTGTGCTTGGAACCAGGCACAAGGAACTGATACAGCTGTGCCAAATATTCCTCAGATTTTGCAATACTTAACTGAGATGCTGGACAAAGGCCTATCTTTTTCATCTATTAAAATTCATGCCTCTGCCATTTCGGCTCATTACAATACAGAGCCACCAATCTTTTCTCATCCCTTATTAAAACAGTACCCCAGAGGAGCCAAAAATTTAAGGCCACCAAGGAGATCACCAATGCCTGCATGAGACCTCAATTATGTCTTGGGATCCTTTTTTCTTGCTCTAACCAATGTCAGTAAAAGTTAACAATTGTCTTGACTGTGGAAAGCAAATACCTCATAAAGATTTTCATTCTTACTGCATCCCCTGTTTAGGCCCAGACCACGACCTCCTCCGCTGTCGGTTTTGTGCCTTGTTCAACGTCCAAACTATTTGTCATCGGGCTATTTTTGCAGCCAGTTACTTTCGTACTCGATCTCTGTACTCTGAAATGACTTCGTTAAGCCATCCGACTACCGATCTTCTGAAAAAACGTAAGGATAAAGACAGAGACAGACCACATAGGTCCAAAACTGCCGACGACACTTCCGTTAAGCTAGTTGCCAGTCCGCCATTACTCAGTGAGGTGCTTTCGCATCCCCTGATACCTGCTGCTACAGATTTGCAGGCCTGTACTGAGACCCATTCGGAGTCCCGTATGCCGCAAGATGTTTCCTCCACTATGGAACCTGCGGATGTCTCTGCCTTGGATGTGTCCAGAGCCGCTGTGCATGCACCAACTTCTGATGGTGTATTCAGGCCTACAGACATTCTTATTAAACCAATGCCATAGTTTCCATCCAGAAGTACCGAATTCCTCAGGCCAAAAACTCGCACTTTGCCTAGAAAACCAACGACCAAATCGCAGGCTCAGGCCCATATGCCTAAAAAACAAATGCTTAGAATGGCTGAAGAACTTATTACCTTAATTAGGGGAAGCCAGCCTTCCCCCTCTAAGAAACCTAGAACTGATTTTCTTTATGATTCTTCTGATCAGGAATCTGATATCTCTGCTCCTTCTGATTACCAGGATTTGCCTTTATCTACTTATGAGGATTCTGATGCAGAGGACTCCATTCCCTCTGCTTCCCCTCCAGAAGATTTTTCTTTTGGTGAAACCTTGCATACCCTCAGGGAGCATTTCCGCTGGGAAAGCCAGGACTATTCTGAGTCCAAAAAGCGACTTAGGGAATTCTTACTCCTGCCTCAACACAGACCTTTAGCTATCCCTCCTGTTCTAGACATTGTAGATGCTGTCTTGGAATCTAGCCTTACACCAGACACTTTACCTCCAGCTCCCAGAAAACCTGACAGGTACTACAGAGTACCTGACTCTCACAAGTTCCTCTTCAAGAATCCTACTGTGGATCCAGAGACCTTTTCCCCAAGGACCAAAAGGCATTAAGGCTACTGCTGCCAAAAATCCTACACCTGCTGATAGAGATTCTAGAGCCTTAGACAGATAGGGTAAGAAAGTGTACACTTCTGCTACTTTAGCCATTAGGGCTTTAAATTGCCAGTTTCATATGTTAAAGTATCAACAGCATATTATGGTACTACTTAAAACAGAAAATGATGGTGATTCCTGTCTGTTCTGAACACAAAGACTTGCAAGATTTAATGCATTCTGCAGAACAAATTGGTAAACATACTTTGCAATGTGGTTTTGACGCTTTAGAAGCATCTTGCAGGGCTGCTGTCACTAGGTCTGTACTTAGAAGGCATGCTTGGCTTAAGAAACAAAATCTGCCAGATCATGTTAAAGCTAAATTACTGGATGCTCCCTTAAACCAAGGCCGCCTGTTTGGCAACAAAGCAGAAGAAGCCCTCAAAAGGATGGAGGAAAAAGCTAAATCTATGCAAGCTGTTAAAGATTTCCTACAAGTACAGACTGCGAGATTCAGTAGGCATTGGCCTTCTAAGAACTGGTCCTTTCCAGTCCCTTCCAGGCCTTCTCAGTCCAAACCCAGGTATAACAGACCACCAAGACTACAGTCTCAAGCTATGCACAGGTCTAAGCAGTGGGGGGCTCCCACTTCCAAAACAGGGAGTAGCAAGCCACCCCCCTGCGGAAAAATGGCACAGTGACTTAACCTTAATCCTTCCAAGCCCTGCTCAACTACCTGCTCTCTTAGGAGGAAAGCTCGCCCTGCGTGCAAAACACTGGGAACTCATTACCCAAGATAAATGGGTTTTGAACATAGTTTCCCAAGGATACCGATTCTACTTCCACACACTACCAACCCCAAATGGTTGGCCAGACCTCCCCCCAAATCAGTGGGTAGAGGCCCAACAGCAGGTTCTTTCTCTTCTCGGTATCAGGGCTAATCAACCTGTCCCAGCAGAACAAAGAGGACAAGGTTTTTATTCAAGACTTTTTCTGGTACCCAGAAAAAGACAACTCCTGGCATCCTATCCTGCACCTCTCTATTATCAACACCTTTCTGGTGGTTCCAAAATTCAAAATGTTAACTCTTGAACAGCTTCTTCCTATGCTAGCCAAGGATGCCTGGCTGGCAACCCTAGACTTGAAGGAAGCTTACCTGCACATCCCAATAAGTAGATCTTGCAGGCAATACCTACGTTTCAGGGCGGGCTCCATGCACTTTCAGTTCTCTGCACTTATCTTTGGCTTATCTACTGCGCCCAGTGTTCTCACAAAGTGTCTAGCTCCAGCATTTGCATTTTACAGGCAGAGTAATATTCATATTTACCCATACTTGGACGATTGTCTGATTCAGGCAGAAAGCCAGGACTTGCTATTACAACACCTGGCATTCGCAAAGAAACTTCTAACCTCACTGGGGTACACCTTCAACGAAAAGAAATCTCACCTAGTACCCTGCCAACAGATTGTATTCCTGGGGGCAAGCTTGAACGTAACTTCCCAGATGGCATTCCTCACTCCGGAGAAACAAGTTTATTTGACAACCTACTTCAAACTATTGGCCACAAAAACCCAGGTAACTGCAAGGAAAATACTGCAAGCTCTGTGGTTCATGGCTTCTTGCATTCTGCTAATTCCATATGCAAGACTGAGAAAACTCCAGTGGTATCTAAAAAGCCTATGGTGCCAACATTCTCAGGACCTGGAAACAATGATTCCTATCATTCCTTGTCTAAGGACGAAGTTCCTTTGGTGGGCAGAGGCCTGCTACCACAACAAGAGACTCCCTTTCACTCTACCCCCTTCTGCCCAAAGCCTAACAACAGACGCATCAGACTACGCATGGGGGGCTCACATGGCAGGGCAGTGCATTCAGGGCAAATGGAACTAGAGACAGATGCACCTGCATATCAATTAAAAAGAAATGTTAGCTGTACAGAATGCTCTGACAGCCTTCAAAGACCGTACCCTTCCGGGACAACTATTGTTAAAGACAGACAACACCACATTTGTGTTGTACATAAACAAGCCAGGGGGAACCCACTCGTACCATCTCTGCAGACTAGCCATGGCTCTGTGGAACACAGCCTTGAGCTACCAAATACACCTACAAGCACAATTCCTGCCAGACAAACTAAATTCACTGGCAGACAACTTAAGCAGAAATTTCGTAGACCCACACGAATGGAAACTAAAACACAAAATATTCAACCTCTTGAGGAACAAATGGGGGATTCCAGAGGTAGGCCTGTTTGCCTCTCCTCAGAACTACCAATTGAACAAATTCTGCACAAGAACTCCACACAGTCAAGCTTGGAAAGTGGATGCCCTGTCCGTTACCTGGGAAAGCCTCTCGGTTTATGCCTTTCCCCTCTGCCTCTCCTCTCGAAGGTTCTACTAAAGATTAAACAGGACAAGCTAAGGACAACACTGATTGCACCAGACTGGCCACGCCAGCACTGGTACCCCCTCTTGTGCAGTATGACACTGCTACAGCCATGGCACCTGCCTCAGACCCCTTCCCTGCTGTCTCAGCAGGCGGACCAGATTTTGCACCCTCAGCTTCAAACACTGAACCTTGCAGCCTGGCTAATTCCTTGGGCTCTCCTCTAGCATCCCTCAGTAAGCAGGTGCTGGATGTCATTCTGGAGGAAGGAGGCCTAGTACTAGAAAATCCTATGCTGAAAAGTGGAAAAGATGCTGTTCCTGGAACCAGGCTCAGGGGATGGGCACAATGGTGCGTAGCTTACCTCATATTCTGGAGTACTTAACAGAAATGCTCCATAAGGCCTATCCTTCTTGTCAGTTAAAATTCACGCCTCTGCCATTTTAGCACATTGTAATACTGAGCCTCCCCACTTCTCTCACCCCTTGCTAAAACAGTTTCTTAGAGGGGCCAAAAATTTAAGACCCCCCAGGAGAGCTCCCGCTCCAGCCTGGGACATTAACTTTGTATTGGAAAATCTCATTCTTTCCCCCCTTTGAGCCAACTGCAACAGCAGAGTTGAAATTCCTTTCTTGGAAAACAGCCTTGCTTCTGGCCATCAGAGTGTCTGACTTGCAGGCCCTCATGGCAGTGGGAACCCTTCATTATCTTCCATGCAGACAGGGTTTCCCTCAGAACTATAACCCTTCCTTTTTGCCCAAGATGGTTTCTAATGTGGCCCTAAATCAGTCCATTCATTTGCCTACTTTTTTCCCTAATTCACAAAACAAAGGAGAACGAATACTGCACTCTCTGGATGTGCACAGACAACTTAGATTCTGTTTAGACAGGACTAAGCCTCTCAGAAAATCTGAACAGCTGCTAGTTGGCTTTGCAGCAGGGGCAGAGGGGAAGGCCATTTCAAAGCAAACCATTTCCAAATGGATAGCCCATTGCATGCATTTCTGCTACAAACACCATGGAAAACCAACCCCACAGGGGATAAGATCACATTCCACCAGGGCTGCATCTACCTCTATGGCATTTCTCAGAGGAGTCCCTACCAGGGACATCCTGGAAGCTGCTACCTGGAGGGTACATACCTTCACCAAGCATTACCACATGCCTATCTTTCCTAAATCCAGAGCTGGATTTGCCACAGCAGTCTTGCAGGGCTTAATAGCTGCCCCTGATGTTCTTTAACTACCTCCTCCCTTCCTTAGCATTGGGAATCAACCCAAATGTGATGACTGCAATAGTGAAACACGAGGAACATAGTACAGTTGTGTACACTTACCATAAATGTAGATGTTTGAGTGTATTCACTGTTGCAGTCCTGGTTACCCTCCCTCCAGCCCCTTAACTTCTCTTGACTTTTGGCATATATTGTATCATGTGTATTTGCTTTTTGCTGGGGGTGTTCCATACCACTTAATTGCTTCCTATTGTGGGGGCACCTGACATCTGGGGCAAGAAAAACTGATGTAATGGCATCGGCTGCATGTTTTATACCCCTGACCACCTGATGTCATTAAAGAAGCAACAGCATCCAACGCAGAAATCCGAAGGCTCTTGTATTCAGGCCGGCTGAGGGCTACCTGCAGGCAGATAACCCAAATGTGATGACTGCAATAGTGAATACACTCAAACATCTATATTTATGGTAAGTGTACACAACTGTACTTTCTCCACTCTGTCGGAACAAGGCTTGTCTGGAGGCTATGGTTATTAATAGTGATGCTGTTGGGCCTGATAGATCCCTATTCAAATTATTTAAGAGGCAACCTGGCATATCGCTGGGCCCCACTGATGCCACATTTTTAGGTTTAGGGAGAGCTGTGGTTACCTGTTCTATGGTGATAAGTGGTGGAGGGTATTACTTGGGGGAGAACAGGGAGTGATGGAGTGAAGTTTGAGCTAAATGTAATAGCTAGCAGATTAGTTATGTCAGCAAGCTAGGTGTAGGAGATGCAGTTGGTAACTAATACCGCAACTTGCTAGGTGCTGCCTTTTAATTTTGTAGACATAGCTTAAAAATACCTTATGGTTATCTGTAGCTTTAGAGGCTATTTTTATCTTAAAGTCAGCTTTCAAAGACTTTACTAGTTTTCTGATCCACTTATTTAAAGTTGTTGTTGTGTCTTTTGGCTTTTCCCGGTTATGGGTCGCCACAGTGGAACTCTGGTCCGCTAATGATTGGCAGTAGATTTTTATGTGCCGAGTTGCCGGCCCTGACGCACAACCTTCAACGAAGGTACGCCTATTCACGTACGTCTCCACACAGAAGACGCTCTAGCTGAGAATCGAACAGGACAACGTCTTACTGTGAAGCGACAACGCTACCGCAGCGCCACCACCGCAGTTTAGATCCACTTATTTAAAGTAATAAGGGATTTATTGCTCTGTTGTGCAGATTCCCTCCTACTTCTCAACAGGGTTTTCTTTCTTTTGTTGTACAATCTGTTAAGACCAGAAGTCAACCAGGGTGGCTTGTTTTTGCGATTTGACCTAGGCTTATTTCGTTTCGATTTCGCCATTTCTACACAATTGTTTATGTGGTCATACAAGGCTTTAATCTACTGCTCTGCATAGGCTGTGTTTTCAGGATGGGGACTTGGAATCTAGCTATGCCATCACTTAATAGGGGATAGTTGGCCTTAGAAAAGTTTTTAAAGATCTTGGGGTTCGGGAAGAAGAGCTCATCCGACTCAGCCTGTGTATTTGTGTGGGGAGGTTCTTTCTCTAAGATCATTTCTAGAATGTTTGTGTCTTCATTGAGAGAACACTGAGGTTTCTCAGTCCCTAAGAAAATACTGAGGTGTTACAGAAGGAATTTTCAGATCCTACACCCATTCCACCATTTCTTTCTCCTTTGGGGGAATGTGCATGTTACTGCCTGCAATTTTCCTGACAGTCAGCCAGTTGTCCCTAAGAAGGCAGAGATAGGATGTATAAAGTTCCACAGTCTTTTAAGTTTTTATATACTTCTACCAAACCTGATCCATCAGCTGTAGCTTTAGTTTGTTATTCTGGTACTAAACACTAACTTAATTCTAGTCCTACTATTTCTGATAAGGATGGGAAGATTATTTGTAAGTATGGGGGAAAAGTGTATGCTTCTGCAACTATGATTTTCAGAATTTTTAAAGGTTTGTTCTAAGTGTGAAACTGTGAGGAATGCTTTGTTTATAGTTTCTTCTTGTAAGGAAAATCTGCTTTAAATAATTTAGTTTTTTCTATTGTTCAAGTCACTATTTATTGTATAATGTGTGTGTATGCTATCTCCTTCTTCAAGGACTATTGCCACTGGTACTGGAAGTTTGCGTGGCTGCATTCTTAGAACCTCTTAAATGATGTTAAAATGAGATTTTAAGTTTGCCTTTTGAGAGGTTTCGTTTTCGTCCCCTCTGCTGAAAATGTGATCAAAAAGTGTGGTGAAAGAGGTAAGCTGATACAGGGAATCTCTGTTTTTCAGTCCTCCTGTTCCAGATGTTCCAAGGGATTCTCTAACTTCTCATACAGATTTATTAAGAAGCAAAATACCTGCATTCTATTTGAGCCTGTTTAAACAGACATTTAAGATGAAATGGCAAGGTAGTTCCAGGAAGAATTCTGTAAACTCTTAAAACCAAGTTCAGTAAGTTAGAATGACTTTTTAAGAGACTTTGTTCCCCCCTCCAGCCCTGGCAGCCCCCTTTTTCTTCCAGAAAGTCTGAATTTCCCCTTTTCTCTGTGAGAACAATTAAGTTAGTAGTTAGTCATCTTCTTTGTTGTCTGTTTCAGACTCCTATGTCACCTTTGTCATGGCTGTAGTTTTTCTGCACTAATCTTAGTATAGGATTTAGGATAATTTCTTGGATGGGATTTGATATCATCATTAGCCTACTGTTTTGTTTTGGTTTTTTTTTTTTTGGTGTTTGATGTCTTACAGTATGGCCGATAAACCTTTCAGGCTGTGTGGTCTGTGGCCACAAGATCCTAAATTCAGATTCACACACTAAATATGTATTCTCAGAGCTGCTCATCTGAGCAAGCAGTGCTTCGTCTGTACTGCTTTTAATCATTGAGCCATAACGGAACGTAGGAACAAGCTCTTGCTGAAGGGCCTTCATCTTGCCCCTGTGGAAAACTTGTCCCTTCCTCATCCTTCTGCTTTTGGGGCTTCCCCATCTGTAAAAAAAAAAAAAAGTTGTGACAAACAAGGGGGAGAAGAATTCTTCTGAAGTCTTCAGATCAGGCCTGTGCCTTACATCCAGTAGGTGTCGGATTCAATACCCCTCCATTATCAGAGCAGAGATTCTTACGGGAGCCAATTTCTCCGAGAATATGTTCTCCTTTCCTTCCAGAAAAGCCTTTTAATCGATCTTCCTGGCCCCTGTCCACTGCCTCATCCATCTGATCGGTATGATCTACCAGGAATTTGTCTGAAGCTGATGCAGATACAGTGATGAAGAAGTTTCTCAGGTCCCAGATCCAGCTGGGGATTTTTGAGCTCCAGCCACCATTGGACCTGCGGCCATGGGGTCCATCCACTCATTTTATTTTTGCCCCTACCCCAATCCACTCTTTGGATTCAATGCCTGTGGATCCAAGTTTTATCTAGGCTTTGTCCACTTTGGACCTGTTTCTCTTCGACTTGGTGGCTTTTCTGATCTGAGCAGTTCCGAAAAGTTCAGATCCAGAAGGATTTTGGGGCTGAAGTGTCTGTGCTGGATCCAGGGGGGTGGGATCGACTCTGATGCTTTCAGAGACATCTTTTTCTCTCAGTGCTTCTGCAGTAAACAACTCGTTGCCACTGTTGTCTTTGGAGCCAGTTTGGGCTGGATACCAGAGGCAGTCTCTAGTGGAAGCCTCAGCTCAAGTCTGGAGTGTTCTTGGATGTTCATTGTGCTATACTGCTGCAGTCATCACACTTGGGTTATCCTGTCGTCAGGTGGTCCCTTAGTCGGCCGAATCCCAAAGTTCTGGTCCGGCGTCGGTTGTCGTCGCCTCTTCCCTGACGCCAGTGCGACAGGGGTATAAAACAGACAGCCGACGCCATTTTCTTCAGTCTTTCTTGCCACGCGGTGCCCGAAACAGAAACAGTTCGCAAGTGCCGGTTGGCCAGCTCCCGAAATTTTCGAATCGAGTTTCAGCCCGAAGTCTTCTCTAAAGCTAAGTACCCCGTTGGGGAAGCTTTTCTTGCCTCAGACCGATGTCAGACAAAGTTAATAATTGTATTTCTTGTGGGAAGCAAATACCTCATAAGGATTTTCATTCTTATTGTATTCCTTGCCTAGGCCTAGGCCCAGACCACGACGTCTCTGGTTGTCGGTTTTGTGCTAGGTTCAACAAACGTACAATTAAGTATCAGGCAGAATTCGCCCAGCATTATTTTGGCAGAAAATTTAACTATAGCATGCCGTCGGAGCAACCGACATCAGCAATGATTAAAATATGCAAAGATAAGGACCGGCAGCCAAGGCCAAGACCAGATACCGAGGCCTCAGCAAGGCCTGACGCCGGTTCTCTGGTTTTCAGTGAGGCGCCTTCGCAGCCCCTGACTACCGCTGATTCAGAATTTCTGACGGCATCCCAAACCGAAGCAGTTCGGCCTCAGGATCCGGTTCCACCTCACTCCTCGGATGCCAACCTTGACGGTGATCCGGAAATTTTGGATAGGCCTTCGGTCTCAGAAGGTGTTTTCAAACCGACAACTGTCTCTGCCAAGCCGTATGCTAAGCTCAAAGCCCCATTGAAAGTTAGAAAAACGGGGCCACACACCCCCCCAAAGGCCCCTATGCCTAAAAAACAGATGCTTAAGATGGCTGAGGATTTAATTACCCTTATCAGGGGATCCCAACCCCCACCTGACAAAAGGCCTAGACTGGAGGAAGATTATCCTTCCTCTGACCAAGCATCCATTTCCTCAGGCAACTCTGACGACCAGGATTACTCCTTCCCTCCTTATGAAGACTCAGCTGCTGAAGAGTCCATTCCCTCTCACTCCCCTGAAGACTACTCTTTTGGGGAAACTTTACACACCATGAGGGAACACTTCCACTGGGAAGGCCAAGATTACTCTGACTCCAAGAAAAGATTCCGTGAGTTTCTTCTTCTTCCACAGCATAGACCCCTGACAATTCCTCCAGTTTTAGACATTTTGGATGATGTTTTCTCTGAATCCAGTTTAAACCCAGATTCCTTACCTCCAGCACCAGCTAAACCAGACAGACACTTCCGAGTTCCTGATACTCATAAGTTTCTATACAAAAGCTCTAATGCAGACTCCAAGACCATTTCCCAGGGTCCCAAAGGGGTTAAGGCCTCTACTCCACTTCCTTCTGAAAGAGATTCCAGAGCATTAGAAAGATGGGGAAAGAAAGTGTATACGTCTGCCACTTTGGCCATGAGGGCATTAAACTGCCAATTCCACATGCTAAAATACCAACAGTATTTGATTACACAGTTAAAGCAGAAGCTGATCCCTCAGACAGATCAACTAGATTTGAAAGAGATGCAGGATTTGCTGCATGCAGCAGAACAGGTGGGAAAACATACCTTACAGTGTGGTTTTGATTAATTGGAAGCCTCATGTGGAGCAGCTGTCACAGGGTCCGTCATATGTAGGCATGCTTGGCTTAAAGAACAAGCCTTACCAGAACATGTCAAAGCAAAGTTATTGGATGCCCCATTGCAGAAAGATGTGTTATTTGGTGTCAAAGCAGAGGAAGTTTTAAAGAAAGTAGAAGAAAAGGCAAAATCTATGCAAACAGTTAAAGATTTTTTACAGGTACAACCTCCTCGTTTCAGCAGAAACTGGCCATCAAAAAACTGGTCCTTTCCTGCATCAGACAGACCCCAAAGAGGTAGGTACAGGCGCCCAAGAGGCAGAGGCCAGCCACAAGGTTCTTTCAGGCCTAGACAATGGCATACAACAACTCAAAGAGGTGGAGACGAAAGATCTCAACCCTTCAGGAAACAAACACAATGACTTTCCTCTTCGCCTGCCAAGCAAAATTGCCCTGGCAGCACCTTTAGGAGGAAACTGGCTCTATTTCCACAAAATTGGCGCATCATAACAAAGGACAAATGGATTCTGGACATTATTACCCAAGGCTACAGATTTCATTTCCACACTTTACCTCAGATGAGAGGCATGCCAAATCTGCCTCCAAACCAATGGGCAGAGGCTCAAATGCAAATTTCAGCTCTCATGGATATGAAAGCAATTCAAAAGGTACCTACAAAGGAGCAAGGTCAAGGTTTTTACTCGACTGTTTCTAGTCCCAAGAAAGGACAAAGCCTGGAGGCCCATCTTGACCTCTCATTTCTGAACACATACCTGGAGGTACCCAAATTCAAAATGCTCACACTACAGCAGCTCCTTCCCATGCTGGGCAAGGAGTCTTGGCTGGTAATGTTGGACCTCAAAGAGGCATACCTGCATGTCCCTATCAGACAAGATTGCAGAAGATACCTCAGATGTTTGGCAGGTACAACGCATTATCAATTCTCTGCATTGCCCTTTGGCTTATCTACTGTGCCCAGAGTATTTACGAAATGCCTGGCATCAGTAATTGCATATTGCAGACAACGAGGAATACAAATTTATCCATATCTGGACGACTGCCTGATCCAAGCGGACAGTAAGGACATTCTATTACAGCATCTGGCTTTTGTAACACAGCTGCTCAGTTGCCTAGGGTACACAGTAAACAAAAATAAGTCAAAACTAATACCCTCGCAACAGATAATATTCCTGGGTGCCAGCTTAAATACAATGACCTAGATAGCTTACTTCACACCAGACAAACAAAAACAATTGACTCAGTACTTCAAAAAGATAGCAACTTTTACCCAGCTCACTGCAAGGAAAATCCTGCAGGCATTGGGGTTCATGGCATCATGCATTCAACTAATCCCATATGCAAAACTGCATATGAGAAAATTACAATGGTACCTGAAAAGTGTATGGTCTCAACACAGGCACAGCCTCGAAACAAATATACCTATCATTCCCTGCCTTCAAAAAGAGTTCCTATGGTGGGCTCAAGCATGTCAAACAAACAAGGGTCTTCCTTTCGTCTTATCTCCAGGAAACCAAACCATGACAACAGATTCTTCAGACTACGCCTGGGGACCACACATGGCAGGACAGTGCATACAGGGCAAATGGTCTGCAAAACAAATGCATCTTCACATCAACCAAAAGGAGATGCTAGCTGTGCAAAATGCACTGACAGCCTTCAAGGACCTCTTGCATCCAGGACAACTTCTAATAAGGACAGACAACACCACAGTTATGTGGTACATAAACAAACAGGGAGGAACCCACTCCTACCCTTTATGCAGACATGCTATGACCTTATGGAACACAGCATTGACCTACCAAGTACAACTACAAACACAATACCTGCCAGGAAAGGAAAACATATTGGCAGACGAATTAAGCAGAAATATGGCAGACCCTCACGAGTGGAGACTACACCCACAAGTATTTTCAATGATAACTCAAAGATGGTGATGTCCAGACATAGATCTGTTTGCCTCCCCCAACAATTGCCAATTACAAAAATTCTGCACAAGGACTTATCACTCCCTAGCCTGGAAAGTGGACGCTCTATCAATCAGTCGGACAGCACTGAGTGACAGCCTATGCCTTCCCTCCACTACCTCTATTGACCAAGGTATTATTGAAGGTCAGATCAGAGAGACCACAAATGATCCTCATTGCTCCGGACTGGCCACGCCAACACTGGTACCCATTACTAAGGAACTTGACTCACAGCCCTCCATGGATCTTGCCTCAATTCCCACTACTGTTGACTCAGAAAAACTATCAAAACCGTCACAGCCAGCTCAGAACTTTAAATTTAGCTGCATGAAGAATTCCTTAAATTATCAATCAACACTTCTCTCAAAGGACGTCCTGAATGTAATTATGGAGGCCAGGAGGCCCAGCACCAGGAAGACTTACTCAGACAAATGGAAAAGATTTTGTGCATGGCACCAGGCTAAAGGTCAAAACCCTTGGATACCAAACATTCTCACATACTGCAATACCTAACTGAGATGCTACACAAAGGCCTTTCCTTCTCCTTTATTAAGATCCATGCTTCAGCCATTTCAGCTCAATATAATACGGATCCCCCAATTTTCTCACACCCTTTACTTAGGCAGTTTCTCAGAGGGGCTAAAAATATAAGACCCCCCCAGAAAACCACCAACACCAACTTGGGACCTGAACTTCGTTTTAGTAAAGTTAACACTACCTCCTTTCGAACCAGCATTCTCAGCAGAACTACAATACTTGTCTTGGAAAACAGCCTTGTTACTGGCTATTACCTCAGCACGCAGGGTCTCAGAACTACAGGCCACTTATGGCAGTGGAACCTTTTATCATTTTCCATCAGGACAGAGTCTCTTTACGAACTTAACCCTACCTTCATGCCCAAGGTAGTATCCAGTGTGGCTTTGAATCAGACCATTCATTTACCCACCTTTTATCCTAACTCACAGAATAAAGAAGAAAGGCTCCTTCACTCTTTGGACATTCACAGACAGCTACATTACTATTTAGATAAGACAAAGATCTTCAGAAAAGCTGACCAACTCTTTGTATCATATGCTGCAGGTTCACAAGGAAAGGCTATTTCAAAACAGACCATCTCCAAATGGATAGCACATTGTATCCGCTTTTGCTACTCGCACCATGGGAAGGCAATGCCTGTCAATATTAGATCCCATTCTACCAGGGCTACTGCAACCTCAGCAGCCTTTCTCAGAGGGGTTCCAACCAAGGACATTCTGGAGGCAGCTACTTGGAGTTCAGTGCACACCTTTACCAAGCACTACCACCTCCCATTATACTCAAAAACCAGAGCTGGTTTTGCCACTGCAGTTCTGCAGGGCATCCTAGCATCACCTAACCCAGTTTAGTACCAGCCACCCTTCCATAGCTTTGGGATTCTACCCAAGTGTGATGACTGCAGCAGTATAGCACGATGAACATAGTACAGTTTTGTACCTACCATAAATGTAGATGTTCAAGTGGTTATACTGCTGCAGTCCAGATTACCCTCCCTCCATCCCCTCTACATACCAGGGTGTTAGTTACAACTCCATGTACATCAATCTTTTGGATGCATGTCTATGTGGTGTATTTGCTAACCGCTAGTACTATTGCTTATCTACTAAGGTATTGTTGCATAGCTATTGTATTGCCTTCCTAGTTGGGGGCACCTGACATCTGGGGCAAGAAAAACTGAAGAAAATGGCGTCGGCTGTCTCTTTTATACCCCTGTC
Organism: Protopterus annectens; assembly: GCF_019279795.1. Classification (NCBI taxonomy): domain Eukaryota; kingdom Metazoa; phylum Chordata; order Ceratodontiformes; family Protopteridae; genus Protopterus; species Protopterus annectens. The sequence goes on from NC_056744.1 coordinate 392,906,989, forward strand.
GCACTGACGTCATGGAAGTGGCGACGACAACCGATGCCGGACCAGGACTTTGGGATTCGGCTGACTGCGGGACCGCCTGACGACAGGATAACCCAAGTGTGATGACTGCAGCAGTATAACCACTCGAACATCTACATTTATGGTAGGTACAAAACTGTACTTTCTTCTCTTGGCTTTGGCATTAGAAGCATATAAGAGAGGCTGTTCTCCCTTTCTGGTGAGTGCACTTGCCTTCCCCACTTGGGTCCATACATCCCTCATAGGGTGCCCTTGGGTTCTGAACCTGCTCATTCTATTCCATCTGGACAGCCATTCACATCAGGCCTTTAGACAGTCTTATTTCTGACTCTTCTTTGGAGCATCCCACAGTAGAAGCTCCTGAGAAGCATGCATGCAAGAGGAGGCAAGTCGACTTCTCCCTGAAGTTGTTAATCGAAGACACTTACATTGTTGAAGGGGAGGAGTCTCCTTGGTTCTGGGTCTCCTAGGCTCCCCTCTCAAGGATGTCTCATTCAGAGAAATCCTCAAATTGTTAAGACAGGAAGGTGGATGATGTTGTAAAGCTCTCATAGCAGGAATCAGTTTTTTTCTTGTGACTTTCAGGACTGGCCCATTTACTTCTTGGGAGGTACCCCTGCTGATGAGATGGTTGACCTTATGTCTAAGTAGGCATGGAAAGTACTGAACTTGGCTGAACCCATCCCATGCAAGCCTGACAAATTCCTGGTATCCCATCAGGATTGCCCACATTGGACCAAGGGTCCTGCAGTTGATTCCATGGTGGTGGTCGTAGTGCCACTAAAAAGGAGCTTGCTGAGGAAAGCTCCTCCGCCCATTCTCATAACAGGGTGTCCGGGGAACTAGACAGATTTGGCAAATGGGGTTTATGCTTCAACTACCTAACACAAGTGACACATTTCCAAAGTGATTTGATGAAGGAGCTCTCCAAACTTCTCTTTGGGTCCATTTCTGCAGAGGGCAAGAGGCATGTGGAGTCCCAGTTGGCCACTGTGTAGTCCTTTTTGACTCTGTGCATCTGATTTCTAATGCAAATGAGAGTGCCTTTATGGCTCAGTAGTCAGTTTTCTGTATTTCCAGTACTGGTATAAATTTGACACACTTGCAAGGAGCTGCTTGCCATGCCAGCCTCTTGTACAGAAGCAAATATCTAGAAGTACATTTTCCATTTAGACCTGCCCATAAAGTGGTATTTTGTAAAGCAATGAATATAGAGCAAATACCTTGTGTGATGATATGAGGTAGTGCCATCTGTGCCAGGGAGAGTAAGGTAGTACATGTGTATCATATGCCAGCTTAACTAGCTGGAGTTCTGTAAAGAATTTTATGTCATCTGACTATCACACTGATTTGAACAGATACTTGTTTTAAAAATGCATCAACAGTGGGTCCTGCTGGACAGAAAAGAGATGTACATGTATGTCAGACAGCATTATTATAACTGATTAAATGTATGTGTTTTAACAGAGAATTCTGGAAGGGAAGAGGTTAATCTCAGTCCAGCTAATTTTGAAAAATAGGTTGGTTTAGGCCATAAAGATTTTATTTTACAGGTCTGATTACAGCCAGAGATGACAATGTCTGGGAAAACCAGGACTAGGAATCTTACTGTGTTGTCCTTAGGGGTGAACTGATTCCTACCCTGGAAGGGTGGAGGTTTTTGGAATTGTTTTATAGCTTTCAGATGCTGCAACAGATCTTAGCAAAGCTCTGGGTGTGTATTGTACCAGAGTCAGGTGACTAGGTGTGATGTCATTTTATAACCAGCACTGAAGTGATTATTTAGATATTAGTGAGAGATATGATGGAACTCTCGCAGCAGCACTTTGTTTTTATGGAACCTGACAGGAAAATATATGTCACAGATATCTCACACAACCACATACCTCATCTTGCCTTGCTGTAGCAAGTAACTTAACTAGGGAACAGTTATAGTCAGTCAGGAAAATACAGTGAGATTTGCATCTGTGTGAATCTATCCAACTGTTCTATTTTTATACCTCATGTTGCTGAAACTGTTCAGTATTCTCATGCTTTCTATTTTATTATTTATTATTAAATATTTTTATACCTTTCATTGTGGCTGATCTTTTAGAAAATACTTTTAACATCTTAAAAGTTCTTATGCTTATTTTAGTGATACTGTGACTGCTCCTGAAAGCCTTGCTGCATTGGCCAAACTGTACCAATTGTATTAGTATTAATTTTACTCAGTATAATTGGGTGCCCCTTTTAGAGCCATAGAGTAGTTGACTGGTGGCAGCGTAATTACCTTATAGTCTAGGCAGAGGGGGTACAACTGGTAAATCTGTGCCAGCCTTTCCCAAGTCGTGTACGTGTGTGTGTGTGTGTGTGTGTGTGTGTGTGTGTGTGTGTGTGTGTGTGTGTGTGTGTGTGTGTGTGTGTGTGTGTGTGTGAAAATCAAATATCCCAGTGTGTCTGTATCAGCTACTTGGAAGAGGAACACAGAGCTCCAAAGTGGTCAGTGTGGAGTCTTGTTAGGGGCCTGGAGAAGGAGAGAGAGAGTGTCCAGCTCCAGGTCTGGAGTGTGCTGCTTGTTTGCTCTTAAGTGAAATTGTGCTTGGTGCAGAGAGCTGCATCCGAAAATATTTGTGTGTATCCATTTTTCTTCCTAGTGGCTGTCCCTCACCAGTGTTAGTGGTTAGGACTGTGGTTCCTTGATTACTGGCCCAGAGTAGGGACTTTCACACCTTGTATTCTGACAAGCTCAGAGCAGCTAGATGTTCATCGTGTTTCACTGTTGCAGTCATTACACTTGGGTTATCCTGCTGGCAGGCTACCCACAGTCGGCCTGAATTCCAAAGTCTTGGTCTGTCGTCAGGTGCTGTCGCCTCTTCCCTGACGTCAGTGCGCCAGGGGGTTTAAAAGATGCAGCCGACGCCATTTTCTTCAGTCTTTCTTGCCGCGCGGTGCCCGAAGCAAAAGCAGTTCGCAAGTACCGGTCAGCCGACTCCTGAGATTTTCAAATTCGAGTTTCAGATCCGAAGTCTTCATTAAAGCTAAGTACCTCGTTGGAGAAAATTTTTTCTTGCTCCAGACCGATGTCAGAAAAAGTTAACAATTGTATTTCTTCTGGGAAGCAAATACCTCATAAGGATTTTTACTCTTATTGTATTCCTTGCCTAGGCCCTGACCACAACGTTGCTTGTTGTCGGTTTTGTGCTAGATTTAACCAACGCACTATTAAGCGTCGGTACGATTTTGCCTTTCATTACTTTGGCCGCAGATTCAATTATACAATGCCGGTGGAACAGCCGATGACCGGAGTTTATAAAAAAATGCAAGGATAAAGACAAGAGCAGGCATCCGAGGTCCAAAACCGATGATGAGACTTCCTCTAAGCTAGTCGTCGGTTCTCATTGAAGTGCTTTTGCTGCCCCTGACACCCGCTACTTCAGAGCCACAGGCCGCTTCCAACTCCCACGTGGAGCTGACTGGGCCTCTGGAAACTCAAGGTATTGGATCCTCGGAAACTGTTCCCTCAGATGGGTCTGGAGCCACTGTACAGGCATCGGCTTTTGAGGGTGTTTTCAGACCTACACAGTTATATGTAAAGCCATCTTCAGCTTCAAAGCCAAAGACTAAAGCAGCTCTAAAGACAAAGAAACAAGTACAGCATTCTCCAGGACAGACTTCCATGCCTAAAAAACAGATGCTCAAAATGGCCGAAGACCATATTACTTTGATCAGGGTTCCCAACCCCCTCCTGATAAGAGGCCTAGGCAAGAGTCAGAATATGAATCTTCAGATCAGGTTTCCATTTCCTCTGATTCCTCCTCTGATCAGGAATACTCTCTTCCTCCCTATGAGGATTCTGATGCTGAAGAATCTATTCCTTCAACTTTTCCTCCTGAGGATTACTCTTTTGGGGAAACCCTGCATACTATGAGGGAGCACTTTCATTGGGATAGCCAGGATTATTCAGAATCTAAGAAAAGGCTCAGAGATTTTCTTTTACTTCCTCAGCACAGGCCCCTTGCTATTCCCCCTGTTCTGGACATTGTAGATGATGCTTTTTCAGAGTCTGGCCTGTCTCCAGACTCTATACCCCCTGCACCCGTTAAGCCAGACAGGTACTACAGGGTTCCAGATTGACATAAATTTCTATATAAAAACCCTGCTGCTGACCCAGAAACTATATCTCAGGGTCCCAAAGGGGTCAAGGCTTCCACTGCAAAAAACCCTGTTCCCTCTAATAGGGATTCTAGAGCACTGGACAGATGGGGGAAAAAGGTTTACACTTCTGCTACCTTGGCTGTAAGGGCTTTAAATTGTCAGTTTCCTATGCTTAAATATCAGCAATATTTAATGTCACTGTTAAAATAGAAAATGTTGACAAATTCTGAATGTGCTGAAAACAAGGAAATGCAGGATTTATTGCATGCAGCTGAACAAGTGGGAAAACGTAATTTGCAATTTGGTTTTGATTCTTTGGAGGCCTCTTGTAGGGCCGCTGTAACGGGTTCTGTGATTAGGAGGCATGCTTGGTTAAAGGAACAAAATCTGCCTGATCATATTAAAACAAAATTATTAGATGCTCCACTACAGCATGATACTTTGTTTGGTGTTAAGGCAGAAGAGGTGTTGAAGAAAATGGAGGATAAAGCGAAATCTATGTAGTCAGTTAAGGATTTCTTACAGGTACAGCCACCCAGATTTAGCAGGAGCTGGCCTTCAAAAAATTGGTCATTTCCGGTGTCAGATAAGCCACAAAGAGGCAGATACAGATGCCCTAGAGGCAGATGTTCATCGTGTTTCACTGTTGCAGTCATCACTGTAGGGTTCTTCCTGCCGGCAGGCAGCCCTCGGTCGGCCAGAATCCCAAAGTCTGGGTCCGGCGTCGGCTGTGGACTCACCCTCCCTGACGTCAATGCGCCAGGGGTACAAAGCTCCCAGCCGACACCATGTTCCCCAGTCTTTCTTGTTGCGCGGTGGAAGCAGTTCGCAAGTGCCGGTCGGATGACTCCTGTTATTTTTGCTGCTTCATACCGAAAACATTCTTCTTTTCAAAGCTAAGTACCCCATTGGGGAAACTTTTTTCTTGCTCCAGACTGATGTCACAAAAAGTTGTATTTCATGTGGAAAGCAAATACCTCATAAGAATTTTCACTCTTACTGTATTCCTTGTCTAGGCCCTGACCATGACGTAGCTAGTTGTCGGTTTTGTGCTAGATTTAATCAACGTACTATTAAACGGAGATACGATTTTGCCTTTCATTACTTTGGGAGGCGATTTAATTATAACATGTTGTCGGACACGCTTCCAACTACCGGAGTTCATAAAAGGCGCAAGGATAAGGATAGGCCTCCGAGGTCCAAATCAGACGACAGTTTGCAATCAGAGCCAGCTGCCTGTTCGGCCGTCGTCCGTGAGGTGCTTTTGCAGTCCCTGTCATCGGCCGTTACAGAACCGCTTGCCGAAACGGACTCCCCACGAGGAGCCAACTAGGCCTTTTAATATTCCAGGTGCAGGACCTTCGGATAATACTCCCTCGGATGGGTCCGGAACCGCTGTGCAGGTACCGGCTTCCGAGGGGGTTTTCAGGCCAACGCAGCTTCAGGTAAAGGCAAAGGCTCCTTCTAAAACAAAGACTGAAGCCCAGGCCTCCTCTGATCCGGGACCTAAATCTCAAAAAACAAATGCTTAAAATGGCGGAGGACTTGCTAACTATGATTAGGTGTTCACATCCCCCTCCAGACAAAAGGCCAAGACAAGAATTGGATTATGAATCCTCTGATCAGGCATCTATGTCTTCAGTGTCTTCCTCTGAACAGGATTATACTTTCCCTCCTTATGAGGATTCTGATGCTGAGGAATCCATTCCTTCGGCTTCTCCTCCTGAGGATTACTCTTTTGGGGAAACTTTACATGACATGAAGGAACATTTTCACTGGGAAGGACAGGAATACTCTGAATCTAAGAGAAGGCTTAGGGATTTCCTTCTTCTTCCCCAACACAGACCCCTGGCTATTCCTCCTATTTTGGATATTGTGGATGATGTTTTTTCTGAGTCTAATTTAACTCCTGACTCCTTTCCTCCGGCCCCTGCTAAGTCTGATAGATATTGCAGAGTCGCTGACTCCCACCAGTTTCTTTACAAAAATCTTACTGCTGATCCAGAAACCATTTCTCAAGGTCCTAAGGCCGCCACTGCTAAGAACCCTATTCCGTCAGATAAGGATTCTAGAGCTTTGGAGAAATGGGGCAAAAAAGTTTACACTTCTGCTACTTTATCTGTTAGGGCTTTAAACTGTCAATTTCATATGTTGAAATATCAGCAATACCTTTTGTCTGTTATGAAACAAAAACTGGGTACCATTTCTGCATGTGCTGATAATAAGGAATTACATGATTTGATGCATGCTACTGAGCAGGTGGGGAAACACACCTTACACTGTGGTTTTGATGCTTTGGAGGCCTCTTGCAGGGCGGCTGCCACTGGCATGGTCATTAGAAGGCATGCTTGGTTAAAGGAACAAAATTTGCCTGAACAAGTGAAAGCAAAGTTACTGGATGCCCCTGTTCAACATAATGTTTTGTTTGGGTCTAAGGCTGAAGAGGTTATAAAGAAAATGGAGGATAAGGCAAAATCCATGCAAACGGTTAAGGATTTCTTACAAGTTCAGCCTCCTAGATTTAGCAGAAATTGGCCAGCTAAAAATTGGTCCTTTCCCAGCTCGGACAGGCCCCAGAGGGAGGGCCCAAGCACAGACCTCTTATAGACCTAGACAGTGGAGTGCTTCCACCCCCAGGGGTGGAGAAGATAGGTCGCAACCTTATAGGAAACAGACTCAATGACTCCCCCTGCATGGCTCCAGGAACCTCTCTCCTGGAAGCTCCTCTGGGAGGAAGACTTTCTCTTTTTCACCGAAATTGGACTTACATAACCCAAGACAAGTGGGTTCTGGATGTAGTTTTAAGAGGTTACAAATTCCACTTTCACACCTTACCAAAACCAAATGGATGGCCAGACCTACCAAAAACTCAGTGGGCAGAGGCATTAAATCACTTGAGGTCCCTCATGGCTATGAGGGCCATAGAACTGGTTCCAAATTCAGAGACGGGACAAGGCTTTTATTCAAGACTCTTTCTAGTTCCCAGAAAGCAAAATACTTGGAGACCCATCCTGGATCTGTCAGTCTTAAATACTTTCCTGGAGATACCAAAGTACAAGATGCTTACTCTGCAGCAGCTCCTGCCAATGTTGAGCAAAAATGCATGGATGGTGACATTGGATTTAAAGGAGGCTTACCTACACATTCCTATCAGACAGGAGTGCAGAAGATACCTCAGGTTCAAGGCAGGCTCGAAACATTACCAATTCTCTGCGCTGCCCTTTGGCTTGTCTACTGCGCCCAGGGTCTTTACCAAGTGCCTGGCACCAGTAGTAGCTTACTGCAGACTCAAGGGAATTCAAATTTACCCTTATCTGGACGACTGCCTTATTCAAGCAGACAGCAAGGACATTTTACTCCAGCACCTGGAATTTGTTCAGAATCTACTCAAGTACCTGGGATCCACTGTGAACGTAAAAAAGTCAAATTTGACACCCACTCAACAAATAACTTTCCTGGGTGCTCTTTTAAACACAACAACCCAGATGGCATTCCTGACATCAGAAAAACAACTACAGCTGGCTTCAACTTTCAAAAGCCTGGCATTAATGTCTCAGCTAACTGCAAGGAAATTCCTGCAGGCTTTGGGTTACATGGCTTCCTGCATCCTACTTATACCATATGCAAGACTGCGTATGAGGAAGATACAATGGTACCTAAAGAGCGTATGGTCCCAGCATCGTCACAGTCTAGAAACAGAGATTGCTGTCTTGCCTTGCCTGCAAAAGGAATTCCGTTGGTGGGCCATGTCATGTCTTCAAAACAAAGGGAAAGCCTTCAGTCTACCTCCAGCCTACCAAGTGATAACCACGGATGCCTCGGATTATGCATGGGGAGCCCACTTGCAGGGGAAAGGCCTGCAAGGTTTTTGGACAGAGGATCAGAAGCATCTACATATCAATTTAAAAGAGATGTTAGCTGCGCAGAATGCCCTCTTGGCTTTCAGGGATTTTTTACAGCCAGGGCAGCTACTGATACGGACAGACACCACCACAGTTATGTGGTACATAAACGAGCAAGGGGGTTCACACTCCTACCCCCTTTGCAGACTAGCCATGACTCTATGGAACACAGCACTAGCTTGCAAAATGGACCTACAAGCTCAATTCCTGCCAGAGAAACAAAACACTCTGGCAGACAGCCTGAACAGGAACCTGTCAGACCCACACGAGTGGATGCTAGACACCCAAATATTCAAGATGATTACAGAAGCCTGGGGCTGCCCGGACATAGATCTATTTGCATCTCCCCACAACTACCAGTTACAGACTTTTTGCACAAGGACATATCACAAGCTAGCATGGAAAGTGGATGCTCTCTCATTCAGTTGGAGGAACCTCTGGGTATGCCTTTCCACCACTACCTCTTCTACCAAGGGTGTTATTAAAAATAAAACAGGACAAACCAAAGCTGATCTTACTAGCCCCAAATTGGCCTCGACAGTTTTGGTACTCAACACTGATAAATCTATCCCAGGAACCTCCTTGGATTCTACCTCAGATTCCAAATCTTTTGTCTCAACATCAGGGCCAGGTCCTGCACTCTCATATCAAAACTGTCTGCCTGGCAGCCTGGCGTATTCAGGGTCTATGATTAATCCTACCCTTTCCAAACAGGTCATGGATGCTATCTTAGAAGCCAGAAGGCCTAGCACTAGGAAATCTTATGAAGGTAAATGGAAGAGATTTTGCACCTGGATGCATGCTCAGGAATCAGATCCTCACATTCCAAATATTCCATTGATTTTACATTACCTATCAGATATGTTTCATAAGGGCTTATCTTTTTCCTCCATAAAAATACATGCCTCAGCTATTTCTGCACATTATAATACAGATCCTTCAATTTTTTCACATCCACTTCTGAAACAATATCTCAGTGGAGCAAAGAATTTAAGGCCCCCTAGGACACCACCCATCCCTGCCTGGGACCTCAATTATTTCCTGGAAAAACTAACTCTCCCTCCTTTTGAGCCTGCGGCCAAATCTGATATAAAGTATTTATCATGGAAGACTGTCATCCTACTGGCTTTAACTTCAGCCAGGAGAGTCTCGGAATTACAAGCGCTGATGGCTGTGGAACCTTCCATTATTTTTCATCAAGACAGGGTTTCTTTGAGGACTAACCCTACTTTCATGCCTAAAGTGGTTTGTAAAGTGGCTTTAAACCAAACTATTCACCTGCCAACTTTTTTCCCTAATCCACAAAATAGGGGGGAGAGGATCTTGCATTCTTTGGACGTGCACAGGCAGCTTCGCTTTTACCTGGACAGAACCAAGGATATCAGGAAAACAGAACAACTGTTTGTTTCTTATGCAGCAAATTCCCAAGGCAAAGCTATTTCAAAACAGACCATTTCTAAATGGATTGCTCATGGAATCAGATTTTGTTACTCTCATCATGGAAAGCAAATCCCAGGAAACATTAGGACTCACTCTACCAGAGCTGCTGCTACTTCAGCTGCCTTTCTCAGGGGAGTTCCTACCAAAGATATTCTGGAAGCTGCTACTTGGAGCTCCGTGCATATGTTCTCTAAGCACTATAATCTCCCTCTTTATTCTAAGTCTAGGGCAGGCTTTGCTTCTGCAGTCTTGCAAGGCCTTCTAGCCACCCCTTCTACTCAATAACCTCCACCCTTTATCTCAGCTTTGGGATTCAACCCTACAGTGATGACTGCAACAGTGAAACACGATGAACATAGTACAGTTGTGTACGCTTACCATAAATGTAGATGTTCGAGTGTCTTCACTGTTGCAGTCTGGGTTATCCACCCTCCTGTCCCCTCTTATATTTTTTATTGGTGTGGTTCCCTGCTTCACCCTTCTTCTGAGGTGTGTTTGCTACAGGGTATGGGGTTTGTTGTATGTTACATTTTTGTTTTACTTTTAGCCTTTACTTTTGGGCACCTGACATCTGGGGCAAGAAAAACTGGAGAACATGGCGTCGGCTGGGAGCTTTGTACCCCTGGCGCATTGACGTCAGGGAGGGTGAGTCCACAGCCGACGCCGGACCCAGACTTTGGGATTCTGTCCGACTGAGGGCTGCCTGCCGGCAGGAAGAACCCTACAGTGATGACTGCAACAGTGAAGACACTCGAACATCTACATTTATGGTAAGTGCACACAACTGTACTATCCCAGCCCCAAGGCTCATACAGGCCTAAACAATGGGGTGCTTCTACCTCCAAAAGCGGAGAAGACAAATCTCAGCCTTATAGGAAACAGTCCCAATGACTTTCCTCTACCAGTACCAAGCACTTATCTTTTGGAGTCTCCCTTAGGGGGAAAACTAGCTCTTTTTTTCACAAAACTGGCACATGGTCACCCAGGACAAATGGGTCTTGAATATAGTGTCTCAGGGTTACAGGTTCCACTTTCACACCCTGCCAAAGGCAAAAGGCATGCCAGACCTGCCACACAATCAATGGGCAGAGGCACAAAAGCAAGTTTCATCCCTCATGGACATGAGGGCCATTCAGCGACTACCACTACAGGAGCAGAGAAAAGGATTTTACTCACGACTTTTCTTGGTACCCAGAAAGGACAAAGCCTGGAGACCAATACTGGACCTGTCTATTCTAAACACTTTTCTGGACGTTCCAAAATTCAAAATGTTGACTCTGCAGCAGCTTCTGCCCGTGCTGGGCAAGAAGGCTTGGCTTGTAACCTTGGACCTAAAAGAGGCATACCTGCATGTCCCAATCAGACAATCTTGCAGAAGATACCTCAGATTCATAGCTGGCTCAATGCACTACCAATTCTCAGCACTGCTCTTTGGCTTATCTACTGCGCCCAGGGTGTTCACAAAATGCCTGGCACCAGTAATTGCTTTTAGCAGACAAAGAGGAATTCAGATATATCCCTACTTGGACGACTGCCTTATTCAAGCAGAGAACAAGGAAATTCTACTAAAGCATCTGGCGTTTGTAAAAAGATTGCTAATTTGCATAGGGTACACAGAAAACGAAAATAAATCAAAACTAGTACCCTCTCAAGAGATAATATTCCTTGGTGCAAGCTTAAATACAACTGCCCAGATGGCTTGTCCCACATCAGACAAACAAAGGCAACTGACTTCTTACTTCGAAATGTTGGCAACAAAAACCCAGTTATCTGCAAGAAAAATTATGCAGGCTTTGGGCTTCATGGCATCCTGCATTCTGTTATTTCCATATGCAAGACTGCATATGAGGAAACTACAATGGTAACTAAGAAGTGTTTGGACTCAACATTGCCACAGCCTGGAAAAACGAATTACCCTCATTCCCTGCCTGCAACAGGAGTTTCAATGGTGGTCACAGGCCTGTCACCACAACAAGAGACAGCCTTTCACTTTACCCACTGCCAGGCAGACAATAACAACAGATGCATCAGATTATGCCTGGGAGGCCCACATGGCAGGAAAATGTATTCAGGGCACATGGCCCACAAGCCAAATGCATCTTCATATCAATCTAAAAGAAATGCTGGCTGTCCAGCATGCCCTGACAGCTTTCAAGGATCTGCTTCATCCAGGACAACTGCTAATAAAGACGGACAATACTACAGTCATGTGGTACATAAACAAGCAGGGAAGCACGCATTCCTACCCCCTCTGCAGACAAGCCATGACTTTGTGGAACACAGCTTTGACTTATCAAGTACACCTACAAGCACAGTTCCTGCCAGGAAAGACAAATAATCTAGCATATGAACTAAGTGGAAACCTCATGGATCCTCACGAGTGGAAACTAGATCCACAAATCTTCAGCATAATAATAAGGAAATGGGGATGCCCAGACATAGATCTATTTGCCTCCCCTCACAAGTGCCAACTACAGAGATTTTGCACAAGGACTTATCACAAGCTTGCATGGAAAGTGGATGCTCTATCATTCAGCTGGAAAAACCTTAAAGTATATGCCTTTCCTCCACTACCTCTCCTCCCTAAGGTACTCTGAAAGGTCAGACAAGAGAAGCCAAAAATGATCCTGATTGCCCCAGACTGGCCACGCCAGCACTGGTACCCAATCTTAAAGAGCTTGTCTCAAGGCCCAGCCTGGACATTACCTCAAATTCCTCATTTACTGACCCAACAAAGCAATCAAATACTGCACAGCCAACTCAGAACCCTAAATCTGGTTGCATGACGGATAATGTGACCATTCAGAACCCACCTCTCTCCAAATCGGTTATGGAAGTTTTTCTGGAGGCCAGGAGGCCCAGCACCAGAAAATCATATGCAGAAAAGTGGAAGAGATTCTCTGCTTGGAACCTGGCACAAGGAATTGACATGCTTGTACAAAATATTCCTCAGATTTTACAATACCTAACTGAGATGCTGGACAAAGGCCTATCCTTTTCATCGATTAAGATCCATGCTTCTGCCATTTCAGCTCTTTACAATACGGACCCACCAATTTTTTCACATCCACTACTAAGGCAGTACCTCAGAGGGGCCAGAAACATAAGACCCCCAAGAAGAGCACCAATACCTGCATGGGACCTCAACTTTGTCTTGGAAAAACTCACGCTGCCTCCTTTTGAGCCAGCCAATACAGCTGAGATAAAATTCTTATCATGGAAAACAGCTCTGCTCTTAGCAGTTACTTTAGTAAGAAGAGTCTCAGAGTTATAGGCTCTAATGGCGGTTGAACCTTACATAATTTTCCATCCGGACAGGGTTTCTCTGAGGACAAACCCAACATTTATGCCTAAGGTAGTGTCCAGTGTGGCTCTTAAACAGTTCATTTGCCCACCTTTTATCCAAACCCACAGAATAAGAGAGACTACTACATTCTTTGGATATAGACAGCTACGCTTCTACTTGGACAAAACTAAAGATTTCAGAAAGTCTGAGCAACTCTTAGTGGCATATGCTGCAGGATCTCAAGGAAAAGCTATCTCAAAGCAGACTATTTCCAAATGGATAGCCCACTGCATTCGTTTCTGCTATTCTCAACATGGCAAATCAGTGCCTAAGGGCATCAGGCCACACTCAACCAGAGCAGCAGCTACTTCAGCAGCCTTCTTCAGAGGAGTACCAACCAAGGACATTTTGGAGGCTGCAACTTGGACTTCAGTGCACACTTTTACAAAGCACTACCACTTACCTCTTTACTCTAAATCCAGAGCAGGCTTTGCCACTGCAGTTCTGCAGGGCCTCATAGCCTCTTCTAATTCTATTTAGGCCCAGCCACCCAACCTCAGCTTTGGGATTCAACCCAAGTGTAATGACTGCAACAGTGAAACACGATGAACATAGTACAGTTGTGTACCTACCATAAATGTAGATCCTACCATAAATGTAGATGCTCGAGTGTATTCACTGTTGCAGTCCAGGTTACCCACCCACCATCCCCCTTTCTTTGCTGGGACATAACTGTACTTCTCTATTCTATACAACCTATGTGGTGTATTTGCTTGTAGATGAAGATTATGTTTTATTTTAGTGCATGCTCTTTTATTGGCATCATTTCTTAGCCTACCCTTCAGGGGGCACCTGACATCTGGGGCAAGAAAAACTGAAGAAAATGGCGTTGGCTGCATCTTTTATACCCCTGGCACACTGACATCAGGGAAGAGGTGACAGCAACCGATGCCGGACCAAGACTTTGGAATTCAGGCCGACTGCGGGTAGCCTGCCAGCAGGATAACCCAAGTGTAATGACTGCAACAGTGAATACACTCAAACATCTACATTTATTGTAGATACACAACTGTACTTTGCCCATTGAGTGGCAATGCTGTTAAATTTAGTATTCTATAGCTTAGTCTGCCTCTAACCCACTCCCCATTTTTTTTATTTTATTTTATTATTTATTTAACATTTGTTTACTGGGAAAATCCGACCTGGAACAAAGCCAATTTTCAGTGGCGGTCTGGTGGGGGGGGGGGTGCTCCAGATGCATATCTTTGAAATGTGGGAAGAAACCGGAGCAGTCGGAGGAAACCCACACAAATGCAGGGAGGACATGCAGAGTCCACACAGAAGGCACTCCAGCTGAGAATCAAACCGGAGAACCTCTTGCTGTGAGGCGACAACTCTACTGCTGCACCACTGCGCCATCCCCAAAAAAACACCATTAATAGCTTTGTTAACTCTTGTGTGCCACACCCTTGTAGCTTGCCAGTTAGGGGACAGGACAGTATGCAGTTTCCTAATTTCTCTGCAGCCGGTCTGGTGGATATGGATATCTTGACACAGTGTAACAATTGTCTCATGTTTACTGATAACCACTTAATCCTTAAAGTAATGGATACAGTATGCGAGAGGTGTACATACACAGTGTCACTGGAGGCTTAACTCTCAAATAAAAGCTCACTATAGGTTGTCAAAACCACACACACGCATCACCCATCACAAGTAGTACACAACGCACGCATAGACTAGCAAATGCTAAGGCACTTAAATGTAATCTTTCTAAACAAAAAAGACCTCCTAGGACATCCATCAGCAAAGATTATCCTTAGCAAAGCCAAAAGCACTCAACAAAAGAAACACCTAACAACTTACATGCAGTTTCAATCAGCGGAGCCCCTAATTCAAAGCCCATAGGACAAGCAAACACACTTCCCAAGACTGTAGTCATAGGGGACTATATTGTAAGACATATTGATGCCCCTCTAACCAGGCTGAACAACGAAAAGGTAACAGTTGCCTATCTAGAGGCAGGATCTGCTAAATTATACATGTACTTGAATCACTGCACCACAGTTATCAGTATGATTCTGTCTTAGTCCATGTAGGTGTAAATGGCCTGAGATGCACCTCCGTAGACTATATGAAGAGAGGCATTATAGATCTCTCTGACTGTGTGTGTCAGGCTGGTATGAGCCTAGCATTGAGCAGCATATTGACTTCACCAAGAATAATGCCACAATGCCAACAAAGGATGATTGATTTTAACAATTGTCTGAGTTTCTGGTATTATTCTAAGGGGGTCCGATATTTTCAGAATGGAAGACATGGTTAACAAACCATGATGCTTTGACAGGAATTTTCTGCTCCTGTCCCCTCTAGGCTTTCAAATACTGGCCAAAAGTCGATCCTTTCCCTTTTTTGGCAATATCAAATTGACAAACCTATCGGCAGAGCAAAATCAAGTCATCTGAACCTCAGAGTGTTACTTCTCAATGCCAGGAACCTAAATAAAAAGCTAAATTCCCTGCAAGTCCTCCTATCCTTAAAGAATATAGACCACTGACAAGTTAACGAGACGTGGTTTAAAGCTGCAGAGAGAGTACTTTGCCGGTGCCAGGTTTTAGTTTCTTCCACACTTTTAGACCAGGAGCTGCACAGGCGGGGATTTAAAGTGGAGGTGTCTCAATATATGCATCCTTAGCAAACATACCTCTAGTTGCTGAAACAGGATGATGAGCTGGAGTTTCTTCTCATGCAGCTCACCATAGATAAAATCCTGTACCATGTCCTAGCCAGTAGTAGATCACCCTGTATGTCCCATGAAACTTATAGCGCATACTTAAATGTATTGGAGACGGTCAACATCCAGCCTAACACTTTACTTGTGGGAAACTTTTTTAGCCTTCTATAGACTGGGATTCTTTCTTTGCCCCAAATCTGCAGGCATAGAAATTCTTGGACTTTGCTAATACAAACACTGTTAACCAGTTAGTGCATATGCCCACTAGAGGTTCCAGTATACTGGACCTTGTACTCACAAATATGGAAGAATACTGCACCACCCTCAATAATGCGTCCACCCTGGTAAGGTCTGACCATAAAGCTGTCTCCTTCAAAACTAAAATCATTTTGGTAACCCCAGTAAACCCATTAACAGTTAGGAACTGTTCAGTAACGCAATAGTTTTTCAAAATTCAGACTCCCTCCAAATCCAGAAAACACAGAAGCCTATGCAGAGTTGTTCACAGAAACTGTGTACAGCCATGTCAATGGCTGCATAAAGGGCTCCTGTACCTACCAGAAGTGCTCAAAACTAACTCCAAAAACAAGTCACTCTAGTGGCATCTCATGTTATTAAACAGGCTATACAACAAAAGGAAAAAACTGATGGCTAAAATCCAGAAATGTAATTCCCATAAAATAAGAACTCTCATCAAAATAAACAAGTAGTTAAGAAGGCTGATTAAGTCCTATAAATCCAATTTTGAGGTCAAGATAGCCTCCCAGGCAAAAGACAACTATAAGACCTTCTTCACTTATGTCAGAAACCCCCACTTTGCTGAGTTTTAAAATGTGTAGTGTTTATTACGGTCAGTAGCTGGCCCCCTATTTTTTTCCCTGTGAAAAAAAATTTCATAGGTTCATACTAGGCTATCTGCCCAAGGGCATTTATAAGCCTAGCCCATAGTTATGTGGCTTTCGCCACCCCTTTAGTTTGAATAAAAAACTATGCCTATCATTTTTCTGTGCCTCTGTTTGCTGAAACGATTGATGTTATGTAGTCCAATCTCGCCTACATTCTTTCCCATGGGTTCGGAGCCGAACTTTGGCTCAGACTCTGGCATATTCTAGCTCGAAGTCTTTAATTGGCTCATGGCTAAGATGTATCCCATGCTGCACTGCTCCCTTTCTTCAGAACTCGTTTGCCGCTCGTTAGCTCAGACGTGGTCTCACTCTTGGCCGTGGCTAAGTATAACTTTTCTTCTACTTTTTAGTAGTTTGTTGCTCCAAAAGCTATTTTCATAGCTAGTCTCTGTTTTTTGATAAAAAGAACTGTTTGTGTAGCCTGTTTGGCTTTTTGTCTTGGTATCCCGTTTGCATTCCTTCCCTTCTTACGGGCTAGGCCCGTTTCAGTTAGAGGACCTAGTCCTCCCTTCTAGTTGTGTGTGTCCCATTTTCCTTGTGTGTGCTTGGTCCGGTGTTGCCCCGTCCCTTTGGGCTAAGGCCGTTTAACTTAGTGGACCTAGTCCTCCCTTGTTTTGTTTGTCAGGGCCGTTTAGGTTAGAGGTCCTTTCTTGCCTGTGGTGTTTATTGTTCTGCGACCGTTTAATTTAGAGGCATAGTTGCCGCGTTTTTCTGTTGTTGGTGTCGGGTTTGTCTTCTGATATTGTGTGCAGTGTCATACCAATATGTCTAAGGTTACAAAAGAACACAAGCCTTCAGGCTTCAAAAAATGTGATAAGTGTGGATATAAAATGTCTATTACTGATGGGCACTCTGTGTGCGTATATTGCTTGGGGGCTATCCACCTCCAAGAATCCTGTGTGTTCTGTCATGCCTTTAGCCCACACGTTCTTCAAGAGAGGAAGAACAAACTGATTCTGAAGGGATTACTGAAACCCTCCTTCGAAGAAGACTTGGAGAGGGCTTCCAGTTCTAAGTCCTCTCCCTCTAAAGCAGACAAGACCTCTAAATCAAAAAAACGTTCTCCGGCTCCGTCAGTTTTATCGGAGCCGCCTGAGAAAGTTGCCAAGTCTACTTAAGCTTCCTCGGCTCCATTAACTTTGGGGCCGAAGAAAGTGGGTGAATTGACCAAGTCATCGGCTCCCAGTCTCTCAGAGCCGGTGACGGAGATACTTTTTCAGAGCCGGTCTCCAGTTTCTAGACCGGTTTCTCCTTCTCGTAAGTCTCCTTCTGTAGGGAGGTCCAAATCTCCGACCTTATCCTCTAGGTCCTCCAGGACTCCCTCGGACGATGATGTGGATAGAGTGGTACAGAGACTGCTCCAATCACCAGTGTTGGCCAAATTGTTTTCGGCTCCAGCCCAATCGGCCCTGGAGCCTGTCACCCATAAATCCTTGTATGTTCCTCCTCCGAGCCTTTCTCAGTCTTCGGAGCCAGAGTTGTCTGTGCCTTTACGTTGGTTCCAGTAGCCCATCCTGGCATCTCGGTTCCGATCTCCGCTCCGACCCTGTCAGCTCTGTCTGCAGGGTCCAGGGCTCATAGTTCCCCAGTCGGTCCTGAGGGAGGGGTCTCGGGTCGATCTTCTTCGGCTCCGAGCCTCCTGCTCGGTGCTTCGGCATGGGTGAGCTTGGGCCCGGCCTCGGCTTCGGACCTTATCCCTTCGACTCTGAGGGTTTCCACGATTGGCCGTTCTTCAGAACCAGGGGGATCAACTTTCGAGGTCATGCGGAGCGTGTTGGCCAGGTCCTCAGCTGCGTCTGATGGCACCGACGCTCTACACCCTCCAGCACTGGTATCAGTTTATCACCCTCTGTCCTTGGACAGCGGAGACCCAAGGCCTCAGGATGCCTCCATGAGTGGTCCCTAACTTTCTGAGGTCTCCCCAGAGTGTTTGCCTGAGGAGCCCCCCAGAAAAAGAGTGTGCAAGAGGAAGCACATCGACTCCCAGTATGAGTCTATCACTTCGGACACCGACCACAAGGAGTCAGAGGGGGCCCTCAAGTCGTCCTCTGAAGATCTCTCTTTCTCAGATATCCTGGAGATCTTGAAGCAGAGAGGCGACTGACCCTCCAGCTCTCCCTCTGAGGAGGAATCTGTGTTCCTGAAGGCCTTTGGGTCTCAACCCTCCGCCTCTTGGGTTTCTCCCCCGTTCGATTAACTCCTGGATGTTGTTTGTCGAAGGGTGTGGAAAACCCCTGACACTGTGGAACCTGTCCTCAGGAGACGCAACAAGATGTCCTTCAAGAATGCAACTGCAGTCATAACATATGGGTTGTCCTGCCTCAGGCAGCCCTCGGTCGGCCGGATTCCAAAGTCTGGGTCCGACGTCGGCTGATGTCGCATTTCTCTCCGACGTCAGAGCGGCTGGAGTACATAAGCATCAGCCGACGCCATTTTCTTCAGTCTTTCTTGCCGCGCGGTGCCCGAAGCAGAAGCAGTTCGCAAGTGCCGGTCGGTCAGCTCCTGTATTCTTGAATCGAAGTCATCAAAAAAGCTAAGTACCCCGTTGGGGACCTTTCTTGCCTCAGCTGATGTCAGAAATTACTGAAAAAGTTAACAATTGTCTGTCCTGTGGTAAACAAATACCTCATAAGGATTTCCACTCTTACTGTCTTCCTTGCCTTGGCCCAGACCACGACGTCTCGGCCTGTGTCGCCTGTGCTCGCTTCAATAAGCGCACTCTTAGGCGCCGGGCGGAGTTCGCTGAAGACTTTTTCGGCGATAAATTTGCTTATACAATGCCGTCGGAACTTCCGACATCGCAGACTCCTAAGAAACGAAAAGACCGGGACCGACATCCTCGGCCCACATCTTCCACCGACTCCACGCCAAAACCTACCGCGAGTGCTCCGGTTCCCCCTGAGACGGTTATTTCACCGCTCCGAACCAAAGACACCGCTTTACTGACACCTCCGATACCGGAGGCCACACCGCCAGTTATAGATTTTCCTCCGGATACTGAAACCGAGGAAATGCCCGAGACCATTGCTGTAGATAAGGTCACTCCTGCACGTGGAGCTGCTAGGCCTCCTATGGCCATATCTATTAAGGCCTACACACGTGCTAAGGCAGCCAGCAAGACCAAGCACCTTACTGTTAAGGCCTTACCTCAGCCTACTCCTGAAACACAAATCATGACTATGGCCGCAGACTTAATTTCCATGATTAGAGGTTCACAGGCCCATCCTGAGAGAGGATCCCAGCCTCCTCCTGATAAGAGGCCCTGGGCTGAACCCTCTGACCCTATCCCTTCAGATGAAGATTCTGAGGACTCTGTTCACTCCGATGGCCAGGAAGAGCCCTTTCAGACCTATGAGGACTCGGATGCAGAGGATTCCATCCCCTCGGGCTCCCCTCCTGAGGATATTACTTTTGGGGAAGTTCTGCATACCATGAGGGAACATTTTAAGTGGCAAGGCCAGGAATATTCTGATTCTAGAAAGCGCCTTCGAACTTTCCTAAAAAAGCCCCAACACAGGCCCCTGGCTATACCTCCTGTGCTTGATGTTTTGGATGACCTATACTCTGACTCCAGTGTTACCCCGGATACTCTTCCTCCTGCCCCAGCCAAGCCAGACAGATATTATAGGGTCCCAGAAACACATTCTCATTTCTTTAGGGCCCATGCTGTTGATTTAGAAACTATTTCTCAGGGACCTAAAGGGGTTTCAGCATCCACCTCCAAAAATCCATTGCCTTCCAACAGGGAAGCCAGGTCATTAGATAGATGGGGGAAAAAGGTCTACACCTCCACTACTTTATCTATGAGAGCTCTGAATTGCCTCTTTCATATGTTTCAATATCAGGATTACCTGTTAGATGATTTACAGAAAACATTGGCCTCTCCTGAACCTTTAGACAGGAAGTCTTTGCAGGAAGCTGTACATAATTCTCAGCAAGTCAGCAATCACTTTCTGCAGTGTGGATATGATGCATTGGAAGCTTCATGTAGGGCAGCTATGACAGGGGCGGTCATTCGTAGACATGCATGGTTAAAAGAACAACCTCTACCAGATCATGTTAAGGCAAAACTTCTTGATGCACCTTTGGAAAAGAACAAGCTTTTTGGTACTAATGCTAAAGATGTGTTAAAGTCCATCGAAGAAAATGCAAAAATCAGTTCAGACGGTCAAAGGTCCAGGTTCAGCCACCCAGATTCAGCAGGAATTGGCCTTCTAAAAACTGGTCCTTTCCTAATCCTGAAAGATTCCAAAGGGGTAAAAACAGGCGTGGCCGAGGAAGAGGACAATACAGAGGTTCTTACAGGGGACGACAATGGCAACCAGCAAACCAAAGAAGTGACACAGGGGTCTCCCCTGCCCCACAGGGACAATCTCAATGACTTTCCTCTACTTCCGCTGACCAAGGAGCAAATAGAAGCTCCCTTGGGTGGAAAATTATCTCTGTTTTCAGACAATTGGCACAGATTGACAAAGGACAAATGGATGTTGGACATTATAGACCAAGGTTACAGGTTCCACTTTCATACCTTACCAAGAAAACAAGGCATGCCAAACCTACCACAAAACCAGAGGGCAGAGGCTATCAAGCAAATTTCTCTGCTTGCTCAGATCAAAGCAATAGAAAGAGTTCCAAAACAAGAACAAGGCCAGGGGTTTTACTCAAGACTGTTCCTTGTTCCAAGAAAAGAAACTCAATGGAGACCAATACTGGATTTGTCCGCATTAAACACTTTTCTCATAGTACCAAAGTTCAAAATGCTGACTCTACAGCAACTCCTTCCCATGCTGGGCAAGGGGTCTTGGCTGATTACTCTGGACCTCAAGGAGGCATACCTGCATGTCCCTATCAGACACAGCTGCAGAAGATACCTCAGATTTCTTGCAGGGCCAGAGCATTATCAATTCTCAGCATTGCCATTTGGCTTATCTACTGCGCCCAGAGTATTTACAAAATGCATAGCTTCAGTAATTGCTCATTGCAGGCTCCAGGGGATCCAAATTTACCCATACCTGGACGACTGCCTCATACAAGCGGATGACAAATTGATTTTGACAAAAAACTTGAACTATGTCATACAATTGCTACAGGCTCTGGGATACACAGATACACAGTCAACTTCCAAAAGTCAAGACTTCAGCCATCCCAGCAAATAACCTTCTTAGGAGCCAATCTAGACACAGCCTCTCAAATGGCTTACCTGACAGAAGACAAGCAAGAGAAGTTAACTCATTATTTCAAAGGTTTGGCAAAACTCACCCAGATGATTGCAAGGGGATTCCTACAGGCCCTGGGTTACATGGCATCCTGCATTCTCCTGGTTCCATTAGCAAGACTACACATGAGAAAGCTTCAATGGTACCTAAAAAGCCTATGGTCTCAGCACAGCAACAACCTAGAGACAACCATACCGCTCATTCCATGCCTACAAAAGGAATTCCTATGGTGGGCCTCGGTAAGCCAGGCAAACACAGGTATGTCATTCAAAAAACCTCAGATAACACAGACCATGACCACAGACGCCTCAGACCTTGGATTGGGGCGCACATGGAGGGCAGATGTATACAAGGACAATGGTCTCCAAAGGAAACACATCTGCATATAAACCAAAAGGAAATGCTGGCAGTAATGCATGCCATCGAGGCCTTCGACAACAACTTCAGCAAGGCCATCTACTGATACGGACAGACAACACCACTGTGATGTGGTACATAAACAAACAAGGGGGCACCCATTCCTACCCCCTTTGCAGACTGACAATGAATCTTTGGGAAAAATCACTGAGCCTAAACATACAGTTGCAATCCCAGTTTGTTCCAGGCAAAGACAATGTGCTGGCGGACAGCCTAAGCAGGAATTTCATAGATCCACACGAGTGGAGGTTACATCCGAAAATCTTCACACAACTCACCTCGACATGGGGCAGGCCAGAAGTAGACCTATTTGCCTCCCACCTCAACCATCATCTACAAAAATTCTGTTCAAGGACATACCATCCACAAGCTTGGAAAATAGATGCTTTTTCATTCAACTGGAACTTTCTAAAAATCTATGCATTCCCACCTCTGCCACTGATGACCACCGTATTACTAAAGATCAAAGCAGAGAGGCCCAAGGGGTTCCTAATAGCTCCAGACTGGCCAAGACAACACTGGTACCCACTACTACGGAGCATATGTCACAACAAAAAGTGGGCCCTTCCCCAATGGCCCCTACTTTTGACTCAACACAATTTCAAAACATTGCATCCAAACCTTCAGACACTGCAGCTAACAGCCTGGGAGATCCCATGAATAACCTCAATCTACCTCTCTCCAAGGAAGTTCAGCGGATATTAACAGAAGCTCGAAGACCATCCACCAGAAAAGTTTACTTAGCAAAATGGAAGAGATTCGGCATTTGGAATACCAGCAAGGGACATGATGCATCATTATTGAATATCCCACTCATCCTGGAATATTTGGCAGATATGCTACAGAATGGACTCTCATATTCTTCCATAAAGATACATGCTTCAGCTATCTCAGCTAGATATAACACTGATCCGCCTGTGTTTTCACATCCTTTGTTAAGGCAATTCCTCAGGGGAATCAAGAACATTAAGCCACCAAGAAAGGCTCCAGTGCCAGCTTGGGACCTCAACTTTGTCCTAGAAAAACTGACTCTTCCCCCCCTTTGAGCCAGCAGCTTCAGTGGACTTACAATTTTTATCATGGAAGACAGCTTTCCTGTTGGCAATTACCTCAGCAAGAAGGGTTTCGGAACTACAGGCCCTAATGGCAACACCACCGTTCATAATTTTTCACAGAGACAGGGTCTCCTTAAGAACCAACCCTACTTTTATGCCAAAGGTGGTATCTAGGGTTTCTTTAAATCAAGCTATTCACCTGCCTACTTTCTTCCCCAATCCTGAGAGCAAAGGGGAAAGACTGTTGCATACCTTGGACATTCACAGACAACTTCGCTACTACCTGGACAGAACCAAGACCAGTAGGAAGTCTGATCAGCTTTTTGTAGCTTACGCCCCTGGAGTACAAGGAAAAGCAATTTCCAAACAGACTATTTCAAAATGGATTGGACATTGCATCAGATTTTGTTATTCATTCCATGGGAAAAATGTTCCAGCCAATGTCAGACCACACTCCACCAGAGCTACAGCCACCTCTACAGCATTCTTAAGAGGGGTGCCTACAAAAGACATTCTAGAAGCTGCTACATGGAGCTCCGTGCATACATTCTCCAAACACTACAATCTCCCTTTATATTCCAGATCCAGAGCAGGCTTTGCTTCGGCAGTCCTGCAGGGTTTGATCGCCACACCATCTCTTTCCTAGAGCATTCCTTCTCCCCCAGCTAAGCTATGGTATTCAACCCATATGTTATGACTGCAGTTGCATTCTTGAAGGACATAGTACAGTTTTGTACCTACCATAAATGTAGATGTCCGATAGATATGCAACTGCAGTCGGATTTTCCCTCCCTCCATACCCCTCTATGCCTTGGGTCCACTCCTATCCCTGTTTCTCTTAGCTGGGGATATCTGTTATGGTGTATCTGTTTATTGCTTACTTATTTGTCTGGAGTCCTGTTTTTGTCTTCCAATTTGATTACAGCCTTCCTTGGAGGGCACCTGGCATCTAGGGCAAGAAACACTGAAGAAAATGGCGTCGGCTGATGCTTATGTACTCCAGCCGCTCTGACGTCGGAGAGAAATGCGACATCAGCTGACGTCGGACCCAGACTTTGGAATCTGGCCGACCGAGGGCTGCCTGAGGCAGGACAACCCATATGTTATGACTGCAGTTGCATATCTATCGGACATCTACATTTATGGTGGGTACAAAACTGTACTTTTCTGCCCGCCCCCGCTGACAAGGAATTTCTCACAAAGGGTGTTCCAGTAGATGCCATGGTGGTGGCAGCGGCCACCAAGAAGGAACTAGCTGAGACTTCATCTACCGTCCATCCACCTAACAAGGAGTGTTGGACCATGGACCGGTATGGGAAGTGTATGTTTTCTTCAGCGTCCTTTTACTCTGCGGTTGCTGAGCTATTTGTCACATTTTACACGGCTCCATAGAGATCTCCTAAAAGAGCTTGGAGAGTCTCTGCAGGGTAATGTTTCTGACACAGTGGCTCAGAAGGTCAATGCCCAGATGTCTACCCTAAATTCCATTAATAACTCATTCATGAGGCTGATCTCGCATGCAGCCGACAGAGCGAGTAGGGCAGCGAGTTCAGGAGTCTCTCTTAGGAGGCACTCCTGGATGCGCCTGTGTAATTTCGCGGAGATCTTCAAGTCTACGTTCACCAATGCCCTATTTGACGGTTCATCGTAGTTCGGAACCAAGGTGAAGGATACTCTCACTAGGTGCGAGCAGGAAGGAAAAACCCTGTCTACCGTGGGAGTCCGTTTTTGCATGTCTTCTAGACCTTATCCCAAGGGCCAGAAGGGTGGGAAAATGTGATTCAGAAAGCCGCAGAGGTTTTTTCAAGATGCACAAAGTGATTCCCCCTCCAGAGGCAGGGGAGGGGGTGGTAACTCAGGTAGACTCCGCCCTAGAGGCAGAGGAGGCCCACGAAACCAGGGGTCTACGATTCCTTTCGCAGTTCCTTCTACCAGCGCTCCTCATGGGAGGCCCGACTGCGCTTCTCCAGAGCCACTCGGGGGTCGCATTTCGCTATACCCAGAAGCCTGGCAAGGCATCACCCAGGGCGGGTGGGTATTAAAGATAATTTCCGGAGGATATCATATTCCCTTCTCTTCTCATCCCCTGCCAACCAAGAGAATCCCAGATGCTCCACCCAGTCAAAGAGATTCCGCAGCTTCAGAAGTTCAAAATCTGCTAGTAAAAGGAGCCATCCAGCATGTCCCCTCAGCCCAGCTCGGATTAGGGACTTACTCAAGATTCTTTTTGGTGCCAAAAAGAACAGGGGATCTGAGACCCATCTTGGATCTCAGCCGCTTGACCCTCCATGTAAAAAAGTCTAAGTTCCGAATGGTCACTTTACAGTCTATTCTCCCTTTGTTGGGGAAAGTGGATGTGCTCCATCGACCTTAAGGATGCTTACTACCATATAAAGATGGACAGAGCATCCAGAAGTCATTTACGCTTCCGGCTGGGTGCCAGTCATTTTCAGTTTCGAGCCCTGCCCTTTGGTCTCACCACAGCCCCCAGGGTGTTCACCAAATGCATGGCAGTGGTGATGGCTCACTTGAGCTTACCTAGACGACTGGCTCCTGTCTGCCACCACCAGGCATCTACTACTACAGACCTGGGACGCCACCATTGTGCTATGTCAATGATTGGGTATCACAGTAAACTGGGAAAAGTCTGCCTTGTTGCCCTCGCAGTGTGTCACTTTTATAGGCGCCGAGTTAGACACCGTGCTCATGAGGGCTTTCTTACCACAAGAAACAATTCAGGTTTTGCAACAACAGGTCTACACGTTGCTTCCACTGAAAAAGGTAAAGGCAAAAATGGTTCTCAAATTGTTAGGGACAATGGCTGCCACAATTATGCTAGTCCCTCTTGCAAGACTACACATGAGTCTCCTTCAGTGGCTGCTCTTTGCTCAGTGGTCCCTACAACACCTTCCGCTTTCCCATCTTATTATGATTACAGACAAGTGCAAGCAGGATCTACGCTGGTGGCTTCAGACCAGCAATCTCAATGTGGGGAAAGCCCTTCATTCCACCTCCTCCAGTTGCCACAGTGACCACAGATGCCTCCCAGATTGGGGGGGGGGGGTGCATTATCTCGGCAGGGCAGTCCAAGGCATGTGGCAAGAGCATGAGATACATTTGCATATCAATGTCTTGGAGATGAGAGCAGTGCTATTAGCGTTGCAAGCACTCCAGAGCTTTCTTCCTCTCGGGACGATTGCAATCCACTTGGACAACATGATGGTGGTATGGTATCTGAACAAACAGGGGGGAACCAAGTCGTATCCCCCTTGCAGAGAGTCTATTCGAGTGTGGCAGTGGGCAGTGTCTTACCAACGCTTTCTTGTGGCAACGCACATTCTGGGGAAGTCCAACGTGATTGCCAACAGGTTGAGCAGAGCTATTCTAATGCCTCATGAGTGGTCCCTGAACAAGCAGGTTGTGGAGCAGATTTTCCACAGATGGGGTCAGCCTTGCTGCGATCTATTTGCCAGTCCCCTCAATACCAAGTGCAGCAGCTACTTCACCCTTATCCCCCCCGAAGGGGGAGACGCCCAGGGACGCTCTAGTTCACAATTGGCCCTCCGGTCT
Source organism: Protopterus annectens (assembly GCF_019279795.1). Classification (NCBI taxonomy): domain Eukaryota; kingdom Metazoa; phylum Chordata; order Ceratodontiformes; family Protopteridae; genus Protopterus; species Protopterus annectens. Next base: position 392,933,669 of record NC_056744.1, read on the forward strand.
ACTTTATGCCTTCCCCACCTGTTCCTCTGATATCAAAGGTTATTCAGAAAGCACAATTCTTGGGAAGCAGAATTATTCTGATTGCTCCACACTGGCCTTGTCAAATTTGGTTCCCCTTTCTCCATCCCTATCTCATGGACGACCCCTGGATTCTGGACCCACAGCCAGACCTATTGACTCATATGTCAGGGCAGTTCCATCCCTCTCTTCAGACCCTCCGGTTGACAGCTTGGCTACTCCAGTTCCATCACTAGTCAGGCTTCATCATTTTTCTCCAGAGGTAGTTCATATTCTGTCTTCTTCCCATATGCCTTCGACTAGGAAGATTTATTCCAGTAATTGGAAAAGATTCTCCATCTGGGCTCATGAAAGGCAGATTGACCCTTACACTGCACCAATTTCATCAGTTCTGGAATTTCTCTCCATGCTTTTCAGTCAGGGGTCAGCTGCCGCAACCATTAAAGTTCACTTGGCGGCTATCTCCACCTTTCATGTCTCTAATGAACCCAGTCTAATGGGGCATAGACGTTGTAAGGCATTTTTAAAGGGCACTATGATGCTTCGGCCCCCAGTCTTTGATCCCATAATGCCATGGGGCCTCAATTTTGTGCTACAGTGTCTCACTTCGTCTCCCTTTGGGCCTGCAGCTACTTGTGACTTGAAATATTTGTCATGGAAGACGATCTTTTTGGTAACCATCACTTCAGCTAGGAGAGTCTCTGAGCTCCAAGCTTTGTCAGTTAGACCCTCCTTACTTGGTATTTCACAAGGATAGGGTTTCCCTCAGACCAAATCCTTCCTTTATTCCAAAGGTTGCTTCAATGATTGGGTATCACAGTAAACTGGGAAAAGTCTGCCTTGTTGCCCTCGCAGTGTGTCACTTTTATAGGCGCCGAGTTAGACACCGTGCTCATGAGGGCTTTCTTACCACAAGAAACAATTCAGGTTTTGCAACAACAGGTCTACACGTTGCTTCCACTGAAAAAGGTAAAGGCAAAAATGGTTCTCAAATTGTTAGGGACAGTGGCTGCCACAATTATGCTAGTCCCTCTTGCAAGACTACACATGAGTCTCCTTCAGTGGCTGCTCTTTGCTCAGTGGTCCCTACAACACCTTCCGCTTTCCCATCTTATTATGATTACAGACAAGTGCAAGCAGGATCTACGCTGGTGGCTTCAGACCAGCAATCTCAATGTGGGGAAAGCCCTTCATTCCACCTCCTCCAGTTGCCACAGTGACCACAGATGCCTCCCAGATTGGGGGGGGGGTGCATTATCTCGGCAGGGCAGTCCAAGGCATGTGGCAAGAGCATGAGATACATTTGCATATCAATGTCTTGGAGATGAGAGCAGTGCTATTAGCGTTGCAAGCACTCCAGAGCTTTCTTCCTCTCGGGACGATTGCAATCCACTTGGACAACATGATGGTGGTATGGTATCTGAACAAACAGGGGGGAACCAAGTCGTATCCCCCTTGCAGAGAGTCTATTCGAGTGTGGCAGTGGGCAGTGTCTTACCAACGCTTTCTTGTGGCAACGCACATTCTGGGGAAGTCCAACGTGATTGCCAACAGGTTGAGCAGAGCTATTCTAATGCCTCATGAGTGGTCCCTGAACAAGCAGGTTGTGGAGCAGATTTTCCACAGATGGGGTCAGCCTTGCTGCGATCTATTTGCCAGTCCCCTCAATACCAAGTGCAGCAGCTACTTCACCCTCATCCCCGAGAGCCCAGGGGGGGCGCTCTAGTTCACAATTGGCCCTCCGGTCTACTTTATGCCTTCCCCACCTGTTCCTCTGATATCAAAGGTTATTCAGAAAGCACAATTCTTGGGAAGCAGAATTATTCTGATTGCTCCACACTGGCCTTGTCAAATTTGGTTCCCCTTTCTCCATCCCTATCTCATGGACGACCCCTGGATTCTGGACCCACAGCCAGACCTATTGACTCATATGTCAGGGCAGTTCCATCCCTCTCTTCAGACCCTCCGGTTGACAGCTTGGCTACTCCAGTTCCATCACTAGTCAGGCTTCATCATTTTTCTCCAGAGGTAGTTCATATTCTGTCTTCTTCCCATATGCCTTCGACTAGGAAGATTTATTCCAGTAATTGGAAAAGATTCTCCATCTGGGCTCATGAAAGGCAGATTGACCCTTACACTGCACCAATTTCATCAGTTCTGGAATTTCTCTCCATGCTTTTCAGTCAGGGGTCAGCTGCCGCAACCATTAAAGTTCACTTGGCGGCTATCTCCACCTTTCATGTCTCTAATGAACCCAGTCTAATGGGGCATAGACGTTGTAAGGCATTTTTAAAGGGCACTATGATGCTTCGGCCCCCAGTCTTTGATCCCATAATGCCATGGGGCCTCAATTTTGTGCTACAGTGTCTCACTTCGTCTCCCTTTGGGCCTGCAGCTACTTGTGACTTGAAATATTTGTCATGGAAGACGATCTTTTTGGTAACCATCACTTCAGCTAGGAGAGTCTCTGAGCTCCAAGCTTTGTCAGTTAGACCCTCCTTACTTGGTATTTCACAAGGATAGGGTTTCCCTCAGACCAAATCCTTCCTTTATTCCAAAGGTTGCTTCAGTTATTAATCTCAACCAGTCTATTGAGCTGCCTGTGTTTTTTACCAGAATTTTCTAATAAGGCAGAATTTAAATTCCACCAGCTAGATGTTCATAGACAATTGCGTTTCTATTTACATAGAATGAAGGATCTTAGGAAATCAGATCAGCTATTTGTCTCATTTTCAGACAATAGACTTGGGTCTCCTGTTTCTAAAGTAACCTTATCCAGATTGATCTCTAGTTGTATTTCCTTCATTTATGCCTCAAGCGGTAAGGAATTACCTTTTAAGGTGAAGGCTCATTCTACACGATCGATGTCTACCTCTACGGCATTTCAGGACAGGATGTCTATGGATAATATTTGTGCTGTGGCTACATGGGCATCTCCTCACACCTTTATCAGTCACTACAAATTGGATTTGATATCCAGAAGCAGATCTTCCTTTGGTTCCACAGTGCTCAGGAGTATTTTCCACTGAGCCGCCCAAGGTTCAGGTGCTGGGGACGCTGTCCGACGGGTAAGAATGTAGGCGAGATTGGACTACATAACATCAAGACATTATGTACTCACCATAATGTTCAATGTATGTAGTCCATCTCGCCTCACATTCTTACTTTACCCTCTTGCCTTCCCCCTCCTGGAGGGCCTAGAGGTTAGTTCTGGTTTCAGTACTCCATTTGTTGTTGGGCTGATTCTTCCTCTCTATGTGTTGTGTGTGTGAGGTGTGATTGCCTGAGCTTGCAGCAAACAAGATCTGGGGAAAGGGAGCAGTGCAGCATGGGATACCTCTTAGCCATGAGCCAATTGAAGACTTCGAGCTAGAGTATGACCGAGTTGGAGCCGAGGTTCGGCTCCGAACCCACGGGTAAGAATGTGAGGCGAGATGGACTACATACATCGAACGTTATGGTGAGTACATAACTTCTTGTTCGCTAAAATGCCATTTCGCTTAAGTGGATTCAATGAATAGTCATTCTCTGAACAGACTATTCGACAAACTAATATAGACCCATAACGGTCATCCCTCTTCATAAGGGCTGACTATCAGCAGATCCAGGAAACTACAGACCCATTAGTTTGAATAGTCTTATCTGCAAAGCCATGAAAATAATTATCATGGACATGATCAGTAATTCTATTGTGGGAAGAAATATCCAAGGAAGCCTGATGTTCTTCATCCCACATTGCTGCAGTCCTAACACTTGGGTAGTCCGCTGTCCCAGTCAGGCTGGCGCCGGTCAAGGCGCATTAGTCTGACGTCAGGGTACAAATGCGCATGACCGACGTCATATCCTCAGTCTTTTTTGCCGCATGGTCCGATGCAGAAGCAGTATTGCGAGTGCAGGTTGGCGTTCTGAAATTTTCTGAAGTCGGAGTTTCAGACCGAATCAAAGTTGGCTAAGTAATATTTTGGTTTTCTTGCCTCAGTATTTAACCGGATGTCAGAAAAAGTGAATAACTGTATTTCTTGTGGGAAACAGATACCTCATAGGGATTACCATACCTTGTGTATACCTTGCTTAGGGCCTGAGCACGGCGTTGTTGGATGTCGCTCTTGTGCTAGATTTAACAAACGCACTATAAAGAGAAGATTAGACTGTGCCAGGTTAGTTTTTGGGAAGCGTTGTAATTATAAAATGCCGCCGGATGCAAAAAGCGCAAGGACAAAGCAGCAAAGTTTAGGTTGGAAGAACCGTCTGTCCCGGTTCTTTAGAAGGCTCGGTGGAGCCGGAGGTTCTGCCAGAAGTTTCTTTGGAGTCTCAGGGAGAGACTTTACTGTTACAAGTTGTGTCCTCTCAGGAGGTAGGCCAGGCTGAAGGGGCTTCTCAGGTAGCTGTTCTCCCTCCCTTCCTAAGGTGGTTAGGCCCTCCCTTCTGTTTCCAAGGCTGAGGCAGGCCAGGTTTAACTTCAGTGGGTGTCTCTCCTAGTTCTTCAGGGTCTCTGCCTAAGAAACATATGCTTAAAATGGCAGAAGATTTGATTACTATGATTAGAGGTTCTATGCCCCCTCCTGATAAGAGGCCTAGGGTGGAACCTGAGCTTGAGAGTTTTGAGCAGTGTTCGGAGGCTTCTGAGTCTTCGGCTGAAGACTTACAGGAGTATCCTCCTTATTCTGATTCTGATGTAGATGATTCTACTCCTTCAGCTTCTCCTCCTGAGGATTTTTCTTTTTCAGAAACTCTTCATTCCATGAGGGAGCATTTTAATTGGGAAGGTCAAGATTTCTCTGATTCCAGGAAGAGGCTTAGGGAATTTTTGTTTCTACCCCAGCATAGGCCTTTAGCTATACCTCCTGTTTTGGATGTGGTGGAAGATGTTTTTATGGAGGCTTCCTGAACCCTGATTCTTTGCCTCCTGCCCCAGTTAAACCAGATAGGTATTATAGGGTGCCTGAAGCTCATAAGTATCTTTTTAAGAGTCCTAGGGCAGACCCAGAAACTGTTTCTCAGGGGCCTAAAGGTGTTAAGGCTTCTGTTGTTAAAAATCCTGTTCCTCCTGATAAAGAGGCAAGGGCTTTGGATAGATGGGGAAAGAAGGTTTATACTTCTTCCACTTTAGCCATGAGGGCTTTGAATTGTCAGTTCCACATGTTAAAATACCAAAATTATCTCCTTTCTCAATTGAAGTCTAAGGTGGATGCTGAAGGTATTGAGTGTAAAGAGTTGCAGGATTTAGTACATGTTTCTGAACAGGTGGGTAAGCATTCCTTGCAATGTGGTTTTGATGCTGTACAGGCCTCTTCGAGGGTGGCTGCCACTGGTTCTGTTCTTCGCAGGGATCAGAATTTAGCTGAGCATGTTAAGACAAAGATTTTGGATGCTCCGTTGCAGTCTGATGTGTTGTTTGGTTCGCCTGTGGAAGCAGTTTTAAAGAAAATGGAGGACAAGGCTAAGTCTATGCAGACTGTTAAAGATTTTGCAGGTTCAGCCTCAAGTTTAGTAGAAATTGGCGTACTAAGGGGTGGACATATCCTTCGTATGATTCCCAGTCTAGGGGTAGATCTAGACGTGGTAGGGGCAGAGCACAAGGTTCTTTTAGGCCTAGAACAGGAGTTCACCTGCTCAGTCTTCTGGTGAGGGCAGGGGTCAGTCCTTGCAGACCCTATGACCTGCCTTTTCAGCTGCCAGAGCCTTCTCGTCTGGCAGCACCTTTGGGGAAGGCTGGCTTTTCAAAGAAAATTGGAGTTTAATTACCCAAGACAGATGGGTATTGGATATCATTCACCACGGTTACAGGTTTTATTTCCATACCTTGCCTCCTTTCAAAGGCATGCCAGACATTCCTCCTCTACAAAGAAAAGAGGCCCACAAGCAAATTTCTCTGTTACTCCAAATAGGGGCCATTCAGCCGGTTCCTGTGCCAGAAAGGGGTCTAGGATTTTATTCTCGCCTGTTCCTAGTACCAAAAAAGGGGAACACGTGGAGACCAATTTTGGATTTATCTATCCTCAACACTTATCTGGACATTCCCAAGTTCAAAATGTTGACGTTACAACAGCTTTTACCTCTGCTGGGCAAAGATCACTGGATGGTAACTTTAGATCTCAAGGAGGCTTACCTTCATGTGCCTATCAGGCTAAGTTGCAGGAAGTATCTGCCGAGCTGGGAATTCCCATTATCAGTTCTCTGCATTGCCCTTTGGCTTATCTACTGCCCAGAGTATTCACAAAAGTTCTGGCTCCAGTGATAGCTTACTTCAGGCTAAAAGGAATACAAATCTATCCTTACTTGGACGACTGCCTGATTCTGGCTCAGGAAAAGGAAGACCTTTTTCAGCATTTGGAATATGTGATAGCGGTGCTAAGATGCCTGGGGTATTCTGTGAACGAAATAAAGTCCAGTCTAGTACCCTCTCAAGACATGTGCTTTCTGGGTGTGAGACTGAATACAGCAACCCAGATGGCCTTTTAACCCCGGACAAACAAAAGAATCTTTCCCTTTACTTCCATCAACTATCTCTTCAGTCCGGGCTGACTGCAAGGACAGTCCTTCAAGCCTTAGGGTTCATGGCATCTTGTATTCTGGTGCTTCCCAATGCCAAACTGCATATGAGGAAGCTGGAATGGTATCTCAAAAATGTATGGACACAGCACTGCCAGGATTTGGACACTGTCATTCAAATAATACCTTGCATTCAAAAGGAATTTTTGTGGTGGGCTCAGGAATGTCACCTAAACAAGGGACTCTCTGTGACCCGCCAGAGGCGAGTCAGATTCTAACGACAGATGCCTCAGACATAGCTTGGGGAGCTCATCTGAATGGAAAGTGGATACAAGACAAGTGGCCTGCCAGACTACAGCATCTACATATCAACATGAAGGAGATGTTAGCAGTCCAGTTTGCATTAATGGCTTTCAAGGAGTTACTTCTTCCAGGGCAGGTGTTGATTCTAACAGACAACACAACTGTCATGTGGTACATCAACAAACAAGGGGGACACATTCTTATCCTCTATGCAGGCAAGCAATGATTTTGTGGGAGAATGCTCAGCTTGCAACTAAATCTTCAGGCAAGGTTTCTGCCGAGCACAGAACTCCTTAGCAGATGTGTTAAGCAGGCAAATCATGGATCCCCACGAGTGGAAACTGGATCTTCATGTATTTCGGAAATTGACAGTGTCATGGGGAACTCCAGACATAGATCTGTTCGCTTCTCCACTAAACCACCAGCTGCCAAAGTTTTGCAAAAGGTTTCATCACACAGCTTGGAAAGTGGATGCTCTTTCTTTCAGTTGGAAAAATCTTCATGTGTATGCCTTTCCACCTCTGCCTCTCCTCCCAAAGGTACTCCTAAAGGTCAGACAAGACAAGCCAAGGATGATTTTAATAGCTCCAGATTGGCCTCGCAACACTGGTACCCATTACTGAGGAGTCTGGTAAGGAAGCCTCCATGGCCTTTACCTTTGATTCCACACCTATTGTCTCAGAGGGACGGTCATCTACTCAATGTCAAGCTTCACTCTCTTCATCTAACAGCCTGGCATATTCTGTTTTGAACCACAGCAGGTCTCAACTTCCTCAACAAGTTTTGAATGTGATTATGGAAGCCAGAAGACCTAGTACAAGGAAAGTGTAAAAAATGGAAGAGATTTTTATTTTGGAGTGCAGCAAAGGATTTGGAGGTTTCTGAGCCTAATTTGAGTGTGGCTCTTCAATATCTTACTGAGTTATTGGACAAAGGTTTGTCTTTCTCTTCCATTAAGATTCATGCTGCAGCAATTTCAGCTCACTATGATTGTGACCCACCATTGTTTTCTCATCCTTTGTTCAAGCAATTTCTTAGAGGGCAAAGAATATAAGACCCCAATGAGAGCTCCTACTCCTGCTTGGGATCTCAATTTTGTGTTGGAGAAACTTACTCACAACCCTTTTAGCCCGCGGCCACTGCTGAATTGAAATACTTTTCATGGAAGACTGCTTTTCTGTTGGCCATTACTTCTGCAAGAAGGGTTTCTGAATTGCAGGCCCTTATGGCGGTTGAGCCTTTTGATTTTCCATAAGGATAGGGTATCATTACGTACTAATCCTTCCTTTATGCCTAAGGTGGTTTCTAGTGTGGCTTTAAACCAAACTATTCATTTGCCTACTTTTTATGCAGATCCCCAAAATAAGGGAAAAGATTTTGCACACTTTAGATGTACACAGGCAGTTGCGCTACTATTTAAGCAGGACTAAGGATTTTAGGCAGTCTCAGCAGTTGTTTGTTTCTTTTGCTTTGAGTTCTCAGGGCAAGCCTGTGTCAAAACAAACTATTTCTAAGTGGATTGGGTTTTGCATTGCATTTTGTTATTCCCATCATGGCAAGGAGATTCCAGCTGGGATTAGGCCTCATTCCACTAGGGCTACTGCCACTTCAACAGCATTTCTAAGGGGGGTGGCAACTAAGGATATTTTGGAGGCAGCTACTTGGAGTTCAGTGCATACTTTCTCTAAGCATTACCACCTTCCTCTCTACTCTAAATCTAGGACTGGTTTCTATTTTGCAGGGCATGTTGACAGCTCCTGCTGCTTTATGATTTGCCAGCCTCCCTTACCTCTGCTTTGGGATTCGTTAGGACTGCAGCAATGTGGGATGAAGAACATAGTACAGTTTTGTACCTACCATAAATGTAGATGTTCAAGATCCACATTGCTGCAGTCCAGTTTACCTCCCTCCTTCCCTCTGTGTTTAGGGGTGGTTGTGTGGGTGGGTTGTACTTTTGTAAATTTGTATATATTGTACATATATTTGGTACAGGAGTGTGTGGTGTTTTTTGGTTTTGGCCTTATCTTGTTAGGGTCTTCTGACATCTGGGGCAAGAAAAGACTGAGGATATGACGTCGGTCATGCGCATTTGTACCCTGACGTCCTGACGTCAGACTAATGCGCCTTGACCGACGTCAGCCTTATACTTTGGTATTCGGGCCGACTGGGACAGCGGACTACCCAAGTGTTAGGACTGCAGCAATGTGGATCTTCGAACATCTACATTTATGGTAGGTACAAAACTGTACTTTTTAAAACTATAATTAAACAGTATCTCCAACGGCCCTGATAAGAAATATCCAGGGAATTGTTATGGCTAGGCTTGTATAGGCTCTAGGGCCAATAGCCTAGTACCAACCTATGAACCTATAAAGACATAAAGAGACCTTCAGACACTGGATCCACCTCAGTTTGGCTTTGTGAAAGGAAGGTCATGCATACTGAACCTGATGGATTTCTTTAAGAAGGTCACCAAGGGAGTGGATGAGGGAAAAACTGTGCGTGCTGCCTGCCTTGACCTGGCTAAGGCCCCACTATGCCATTGTTAAAGTTACAGAATTAGGCATAAACCCCTATATAACATGCTGGATAGCCAGCTGGCTTACAGATAGGAACCAGGAAGATTGGTGAGACCACCTTTTCAAAGAGGCCAATCACCAGTGGAGTCCCTCAAGGCTCTGTGCTAGGCCCACTCCTCTTTGGCATCTACTTCTCAGAAGTCAAGGCATAATGTCAAAGGTCTCTGGCTGATCGGGTTTGCAGATGACTGCAAATTGGGAGCAGTCACAGAATCCCCCCAAGACATTAACATCTTACAAGAAGGTCTAACACAGACAAATGACTGGTGCTAAAGCCATTGCTTAAAATTCAATGGAAAGAAATGTATTGTATTACATTCTGAGAAGTTGTCCACTCCAATAAATTACATCATCAGTAAAACACCCCAGGACTTGACCCACTAGTCAGGAATCTGGGAACACATGTAGACAGTAACCTGGCCTTCAACTAACTTGTTTCCAAGGTAGTAAGGAAATCCTTCTATATTTCTCAACTTATAAGTAAGCGGAAGGCATCTAGGTCCAAGGAAGTCATCCTACCACTATACTCGGGCCTCATCAGATCCATCATTTAGTGTAATGCCCCCTTCGGTATGTACCTGACCAGACACGTGCAGCAACTGGAACTGCTGCAAATGCTCCTTACAAAAAGAATACAGGATATAAACACAATGTCCTGTGCGGATCGCCTCAAAGCCCTATCTTTATACTTAGTTTCCTACAGACTACTGAGAGGGGATCTATGCCTGGCATACAAGGCATCCCTGGACCATGCTCTGATGAACCTTTTGCACCGTTGCAAAACAAACAGCATCAGAACTACTAGATCTAAAGACATAAATTTTGCTTACAACATAAATAGGGCATGTTGGAGAGACAGGTATGTATCTCAGAGAATTCCCTTTCTGTGGAACAGCCTTCCCATCCATGTGAAACAAAGTCGCTCCATACCCTATTTAAGTGTAACTTAGACCATTGGATGGGAAATCGAAAATTCACCCGTAGGCTGGCACCCTTGTCTCTGATGGACAGAGGAATTCAGTAAATTGTGTTGTGACCAACATTCACCCTTATATAAACATCTAAAACATATAACTTGTGGGACACATTTGGGTTGCACTGCTGGGCTTGTAAAGGCCCTAGTGGTCGTTAGCTTAGTATACACCTATGAACGTGTGAACCTGGAGAGCCACAAGGACCCACATAATTGTAAGGAAGACATGCCTGGATGCACTTGTGTGCCTTTATGGAGCACTTCAAAATTTCTTTTGTTAATGCCCCTTATGATGGCTTGACATTCTTTGAGCCTAAAGTAAGAAGCGTTCTCCAGTAGTGAGCAAGATGGGATATGGCTTTGTACACCCCAGAGGTCTTTTTATAGGAGCCAGAAGGAATGGAAGAAGCTGTGGTTTTGAAAATCCAGGGTTTCTGTCCAGGTAGTGCTTGAGATAGTCCCCCTCCTTGGGCAGAGGGCGAATTCTTATGGTGGACATTGCCCCCATTGCAAAGGTGGTCAGCAAAATCAAGGCATGTGGAGTCTGTTGTCCAAGAGACGTACCAGCACTCCTGAAGAGTTACCGGCTGCCGCACTCTGGAGGCAGTTGGGGGGCACTTATCTCTGCACAGCAAGACTGGATGACCATCACCTAAGACACATGGGTGTTGAGGATCATAAACAGAAGCTGTTCACTTCCCAACCCCCCCCCCCCCCCCCACACACACACACACACACACACACACATACAAACACATACAAACACACTCACACAAACGCCATCAGGAAAGCTCCCCAACATTCCATCTTCCCAAAGAAAAGCAGCAGTTGTAGAAATAAAAAAGCTGCTAAAAATCAAGTCATCCAGGAAGATTCCTTTTAGTATCAAAGAACAGGGACTTCAGGCCAATTTTGGACCTCAGTCATCTGAGTCATTGTATCAGATGAGCAAAGATGTTCTTCGTGTTTCACTGTTGCAGTCATTACATTTGGGTAATCTGCTGGCAGGTTTCCCTTAGTCAGCCTGAATTCCAAAGTCTTGGGTCCTGCATTGGTTGCTGTCTTCTCTTCCATGACGTCAGGTAATCAGGGGTATAAAACATGCAGCCAACGCCATTCTCTTCAGTCTTTCTTGCCACGCGGTGACCAAAGCAGAAGCATTTCGCAAGTGCCGGTCGGCCGACTACTGAAATATTCAAGTTTGAGTTTCAGAACCAAAGTCTTCACTAAAGCTAAGTACCCCGTTGGGGAAACTTTTTTCTTGCTTTTTACCGATGTCAGAAAAAGTTAATAATTGTATTACTTGTGGGAAGCAAATACCTCATAAGGATTTCCATTTATACTGTATTCCTTGCCTAGCCCCTGATCACGACGTGCCTGGCTGTCAGTTTTGTGCGAGATTTAACCAACGCACTATTAAGCGTCGGTATATGTTTGCATCAAATTATTTTGGAAACAGATTTAACTATCCAGAAATGTCATCGGATAGCCATCGGACTACCGGAATACATAAAAAACGCAAAGAAAAGGACAGAGAAAGGCAGTCAAGTTCCAAAACCGATGATGAAGCTTCTCCTAAGCCAGTCGCCAGTTCGCCGGTACTCAGTGAGGTGCTTTCGCAGCACTTGATACCTGCTACCTTTGAGTCGCAGGCCTCTACCTACACCCATGTGGAGTCCAGCATGCCCCAAGATACTCAAGGTATTGGACCGACGGATGTATCTCCCTCGGATGGGTCCGGAGCTCCTGAGCAGGCACCGGCTTCTGAGGGTGTATTCAGACCTCAACATTTGTATATCAAATCGATGACAGCTGCAAAATCAAAGACAAAAGCAACTTCTAAAACTAAAAAAAAAACAACGCATGAGCCGCATGCACAGGCCTCTATGCCTAAAAGACAGATGATCAAAATGGCTGAAGACCTTATTACCTTGATCAGGGGTACCCATCCCCCTCCAGATAAGAGGCCTAGGTAAGACACTGATTATGAATCTTCAGATCAGGTTTCTATTTCTTCTGATTCCTCTTCTGATCAGGAATTATCTTTACCTCCCTATGAGGATTCTGATGCTGAGGAGTCTATTCCATCTGCATCTCCTCCTGAGGATTATTCATTTGGAGAAACCTTGCATACTTTGAGGGAGCATTTTCACTGGGAGAGTCAAGACTTCTCAGAATCAAAAAAGAGGCTCAGGTAATTCCTTCTTCTCCCTCAGCACAAGCCTTTGGCCATTCCCCCTGTTTTAGACATTGTGGATGATGTGTTTTCGGAGTCAAGCTTGACCCCTGACTCCTTACCTCCGGCTCCCAGTAAGTCTGACGGATATTACAGGGTCCCTGACTCACATAAATTTTTATTTAGAAACCCTGCTGCTGATCCTGAAACTATTTCACAGGGTCCAAAGGGAGTTAAGACCTCAACAGCAAAATATCCCACCCCCTCTGACAGAGATTTAAGGGCACTGGACAGATGGGGGGAAAAAAGGTTTATACATCTGCAACCTTGGCAATCAGGGCCTTAAACTGTCAATTTCTTATGCTGAAGTACCAACAACATGCTATGGGATTGCTGAAACAGAAAATGATGTTGATTTCAGAATGTGCAGAAAATAAAGAATTGCAGGAATTATTGCATGCAGCTGAACAGGTTGGAAAGCATACTTTACAATGTGGTTTTGATTCTTTAGAGGCCTCCTGCAGGGCCGCAGTTACTGGATCTGTGATTAGGAGGCACGCCTGGTTAAAGGAACAAAATTTGCCTGATCATGTTAAAGCTAAATTGCTAGATGCACCTTTACAGCATGATTCTCTGTTTGGTATTAAGGCAAAAGAGGTTTTAAAGAAAATGGAAGACAACGCTAAGTCTATGCAAACTGATACAGACTTCTTGCAGGTGCAGCCACCAAGATTCAGTAGACACTGGCCTACAAAAAATCGGTCCTTTCCTGTGTCAGATAGAGCTCAAAAGGGCAAATCCAGATGCCCTAAGGGTTCCAGAAACCAGGCGCAAGACTCATACAGGTCAAAGCAATGGGGCGCATCCACCTCCAAATCTTGAGGAGATAAAGCGCAAACCTACAGTAAGCAATCCCAATGACTTCCTTCTGCCTACACCAAGCACTTCTCTTTTGGCAGCACCCATAGGGGGAAAATTAGCACTTTTTGCTCAAAATTGGCAGTTAATAACACAGGACAAGTGGGTACTAAACATAGTATCACAGGGATACAGATTTCATTTCCACACTCTGCCAATGGCAAATGGTTGGCCAGATCTGCCAAAAAATCAATGGACAGAGGCACAGAAACAGGTTACATTCCTCATGGATATGGGGGCCATTCAGACAGTACCAGAACAGGAAAAAGGACAAGGTTTTTACTCAAGACTGTTCTTGGTACCCAGAAAGGACAAGGCCTGGCGGCCAATACTGGATTTATCGATTTTGAACACATACCTGGACATTCCAAAATTCAAAATGCTGACTTTGCAGCAGCTTCTGCCCATGCTGGGCAAGAATGCTTGCCTGGTGACTTTAGACCTAAAAGAGGCATACCTGCATGTCCCAATAAGACAGTCATGCAGAAGATACCTCAGATTCAAGGCTGGGTTAATGCATTACCAATTCTCTGCACTGCCCTTTGGCTTATCTACTGCACCCAGGGTCTTTACAATGTGCCTGGCACCAGTAATTGCATTTTGCAGACAAAGAAGTATAAAAATATGTCCTTACTTGGACGACTGTCTCATTCAAGCAGAGAACAAGGATACTCTTCTTCGACACTTGGAGTTTGTGAAAAAGCTTCTAACATGCCTAGGGTACACACTAAACGAAAAGAAATCACAGCTGGTACCCTCTCAAAAGATAACATTCCTGGGTGCAAGCTTGAACACAACTGCCCAGATGGCTTACCTCACGCCAGACAAACAAAGACAACTAACTACTTATTTCAAACTGATGGCAACAAAAACCTAGTCTTCTGCAAGATAAATTCTGCAGGCTCTGGGCTTCATGGCATCCTGCATCCTACTAATTCCATATGCAAGACTGCATATGAGGAAACTTCAGTGTACCTAAAAAGTTTATGGAGTCAACATTCACACAGTCTGGAAACAATGATTCCTGTCATTCCGTGCCTGCAACAGGAGTTTCTATGGTGAGCAAAGGCCTGTCACCAAAACATTGGACGGCCCTTCACTCTACCTCCTGCTAGCCAAACCTTAACAACAGACACATCAGATTATGCCTGGGGGGGCCCACATGGCAGGAAGATGCATTCAGGGCATATGGGCACCAAAACAAATGCATCTACATATCAACCAGGAAGAGATGCTAGCTGTTCAAAATGCCCTAACAGCCTTCAAGGACTTACTTCGCCCAGGACAACTACTGATAAAGATGGACAACACCACAGTCATGTGGTATATAAACAAGCAAGGGGGTCACATAATCATACCCCCTTTGCAGATTAACCATGGCACTGTGGGCACAGCTTTGACCTACCAAATACATCTTCAAGCTCAATTCCTGCCAGGAAAACAAAACACTCTGGCAGACGATTTAAGCAGAAACCTTATGGATCCTCACGAGTGGAAACTAAATCCACAAGTATTCAGCATGATAACAGAGAATTGGGAGAGCCCAGATGTACATCTATATGCCTCTCCTCAAAATTTTCACTTGAAAAGATTCTGCACAAGGACTTATCACAGACAAGCATGGAAAGTGGACGCCCTATCCTTCAGTTGGAAAAACCTGTCAGTTTACGCCTTTCCTCCTCTGCCTCTTCTACCCAAGGTCCTTCTAAAAGTCAGACAAGAGAAGCCAAAGATGATATTAATTGTCCCGGACTGGTACCCAGTCCTAAGGAACTTGTCTCAATACCCAGCTTGGACCTTGCCTCAAAGACCACAACTGCTGTCCCAGCAAAACAATCAGGTCCTGCACAATCAACTACAGATTCTGAACCTGGCAGCATGGCTAATCATGTAATCATATGAACGACACCTCTCAGTAAAGCTGTGATGGATGTCATTTTGGAAGCCAGAAGGCCTAGTACTAGAAAATCTTATGCTGACAAATGGAAGAGATTCTGTGCTTGGAATCAAGCACAAGGAACTGATACAGCAGAACCACATATTCCTCAGATATTACAATACTTAACTGAGATGCTTGACAAAGGCCTATCTTTCTCATCAATCAAAATCCATTCCTCTGCCATTTCGGCTCATTACAATACAGAGCCACCAGTCTTTTCTCATCCTTCACTAAAGCAGTATCTTAGAGGAGCCAAAAATCTAAGGCCTCCTAGAAGATCACCATTACCTGCATGGGATGTCAATTATGTGTTGGAAAAGCTCACCCTGCCTCCATTTGAACCAGCCGCTACCGCTGATATAAAGTTCTTATCATGGAAGACAGCTCTGCTACTAGCAATTACTTCAGCAAGAAGAGTTTCAGAGCTACAGGCCCTCATGGCTGTAGAGCCTTTTATCATATTTTACCCAGACAGGGTGTCTCTGAGGGCAAATCCTACTTTTATGCCCAAGGTGGTTTCCAGTGTGGCTCTTAACCAAACAATTCATCTGCCAACTTTTTATCCAAATCCGCAGAACAAAGGGGAGAGAATTCTGCATTTCTTGGACGTACACAGACAGCTTAAGATTCTACTTGAGCAGGACTGAAACTCTAAGAAAAACTGAGCAATTACTAGTGTCATATGCTGCAGGATCAGAAGGAAAGGCTATCTCAAAGCAGACAATCTCAAAGTGGATAAGCCAGTGCATCCGTTTCTGCAACTTACACCATGGTAAACCTGTGCCCAAGGGCATTAGGTCTCATTCCACCAGAGCTGCAGCTACTTCAGCAGCCTTTCTCAGAGGAGTACCAACCAAAGACATTCTAGAGGCTGCTACTTGGAGTTCTGTTCACACCTTTACAAAGCATTACCATTCGCCTCTCTACTCTAAGTCCAGGGCAGGCTTTGGCCACTGCAGTGCTGCAGGGCCTTATAGCCGCACCTAATGCTGTTTAGCTCTAGCCTCCCAACCATAGCTTTGGGATTCTACCCAAATGTAATGACTGCAACAGTGAAACACGAAGAACATAGTACAGTTGTGTACACTTACCATAAATGTAGATGTTCGAGTGTATTCACTGTTGCAGTCCAGGTTACCCTCCCGCCATCCCCCTGTCATTCTACAGTTTATCTTTCCTTCTCTATCTTCTACAACCTATGTGGTGTATTTGCTTGTAGATGAAGGTAAAGTTTATATTGATGCATGCATATAGATATGTATATATATATATATATGTATGTATATATATATATATATATATATATATATATATATATATATATATATATAATATTGCTACCTTTTTGGGGCACCTGACATCGGGGCCAAGAAAATGGCGTCCGCTACATGTTTTATACCCCTGATGACCTGATGTCATGGAAGAGAAGACAGCAACCAACGCAGGACCCAAGACTTTGGAATTCTGGCCGACTGAGGGAAACCTGCCAGCAGATTACCCAAATGTAATGACAGCAACAGTGAATACACTCAGACATCTACATTTATGGTAAGTGTACACAACAGTACTTTCTGGGTGGCCACAGTACAGTCCATTCTCCCATTATTGAGAAAGGATGATTGGATGTGCTCGGTAGACCTTCCAGGTGAGTACTACCATGTAAAAATGGAAAAGCAGTCCTGAAGGTTTCTCCATTTCCAACTGGAAGCCAGTTATTTCCAGTTCAGAGCCCTGACCTTTGGTCTCACCACAGCCCCTTAGGTGTTCACCAAGTGTATAGCATTATTCGGAGCTCATCTCAAACTGCAAGGGTTCCTAGTGTTTCCATATTTAGATGACTGGCTCATCAGTGCTCCCGCCATGCATCTTCTCATCAGTGCCAGAGACTCCTTACTCCAGTTTTGTACCTGACTAAGCATCAACTTATGAATTTACAGGTACTTCTCAGAAAATACATAACATACATACGATGGTGACTAGAGTCCCTGGAGGTTAGCCAGGGTTGCCCCTTCGATGTTTTTCATGTTTCCCTGTTGCTGTCATTACATCTGGGTAATCTGCTGGCAGGTTACCCTCATTCGGCCTGATTAACAAAGTCTTGGGTCCTGCGTCATTTGCTGTCCCTTCTTCCATGTCGTCAGGGGTATAAAACATGCAGCCGACTCCATTACATCAGTCTTTCTTGCCGCATGGTGCCTGAAGCACAAGCAGTTCGTAAGTGCCAGTCGGCCGACTCCTGAAATTTTTTTTTCGTGTTTCAGAACCGAAGTCTTCAACTAAAAAGCTAAGTACCCCGTTGGGGAAACTTTTTCTTGCTCCTTACCGATGTCAGTAAAAGTTAATAATTGCATTACTTGTGGGAAGCAAATACCTCAGAAGGATTTTCATTTGTATTGTATTCCTTGCCTAGGCCCTGACCACAACATACCTTGCTGTCAGTTTTGTGCTAAATTTAATCAATGCACTATTAAATGTAGGTATATTTTTGCTCACGTTTTAATTATCCAGAAATGTCGTCGGTTAGCAATCCGACTACTGGAATACCTAAAAAACGCAAAGAAAAAGAGAGAGGCCGTCAAGGTCCAAAACTGATGACGCTCCTCCTAAGCCAGTCGCCAGTTCGCCGTTACTCAGTGAGGCGCTTTCACAGCCCCTGATACCTGCTACTTCTGATTCGCAGGCCTCTACTGAGACCCATTCGGAGTCAGGTATGCCGCGAGATACTTCAATTATGGAATCTGCGGATGTCTCTACCTTAGATGGGTCTGGAGCCGCTGAGCAGGCACTGACTTCTGAGGGTGTTTTCAGGCCTACAGATTTGAATAGTAGACCAATGCCGTCTTCAAAAGTAAGGCCAAAATCTAAATCTAAATATATGTCTAAGAAACCGACACCTGGGCCACATGTGCAGGCTCCTATGCCTAAAAACAAATGATCAAAATGGCTGAAGATTTAATTACTCTGATCAGGGGTAGCCAAACCCCCCCCCCCCTTCTAAGAAGCCTAGACGAGACATTGATTATGAATCTTCTGAACAAATTCTATTTCTTCTGACTCTTATAATGAACCGGAGTTATCTATACCTACTTACAAGGACTCTGATGCAGAAGATTCCATTCCTTCTGCTTCTCCCCCTGAGGATTTTTCTTTTGGGGAAACTTTACACATCTTAAGTGAACATTTCCACAGGGAAAGTCAGGATTTCTCTGAATCTAAAAAGAGACTTAGGGATTTTCTTCTTCCTTAGCATAGGCCTTTGGCTATACCTCCTGTTCTAGACATTGTTGATGATGTTTTTTCAGAATCTAGTATGGCTCCTGATTCTCTGCCTCTGGCTCCTTATAAGCCAGACAGATACTACAGGGTTCCTGACTCCCACAAATTCCTTTTCAAAAATCCTATTGCAGATCCTGAAACCATTTCTCAGGGTCCCAAGGGCATTAAGGCCTCTACTGCTAAAAATCCTACCCCTTCTGATAGAGATTCCAGGGTGCTGGATAGATGGGGTAAGAAGGTTTACACTTCTGCAACATTGGCAATCAGGGGTTTAAACTGTCAATTTCATATGCTTAAATATCAGCAAAATATCATGGGACTGCTTAAACAAATAATGATGTTAATTTCTGAATGTGTGGAAAATAAAGATTTACAGGATTTATTACATTCAGCTGAACAAGTTGGAAAACATATTTTGCAATGCGGTTTTGATTCTTTGGAGGCCTCTTGCAGGGCTGCTGTAACTGGGTCTGTGCTAAGAAAGCATGCTTGGCTCAAAGAGCAAAATCTGCCTGATCATGTTAAAGCAAAATCATTGGATGCTCCTTTACAACAAAACTGTCTCTTTGGTGATGAGGCTAAAGAAGTGTTAAAAAAAGATGGAAGATAAAGCTAAATCAATGCAAACTGTGAAATATTTCTTACAAGTGCAACCTCCAAGATTTAGTAGGCACTGGCCTACTAAGAACTGGTACTTTCCAGTTCCTTTGAAAGCCACTCAAGTCAAACCCAAACATTCCAAAGGCTCCAGGTTTCAGTCACAAGGGACTTTTAGAACAAAACAATGGGGTGCCTCCTCCTCCAAATCTGGAAACAACAAGATACCCCCCTATGGAAAGCAGTCTCAATGACTTCCCTTTACACTTACCAAGCACTTACCTTTTAGCCGCCCCTTTGGGGGGAAAACTGGCAACTTATAACCCAGGGCAAATGGGTTTTAAATATAGTATCCCTGGGATACAGATTTCATTTCCACACGTTGCCAATCCTAAACGGATGGCCAGAACTACCCCCAAATCAGTGGGCAGAGGCCCAGAACAAGTACTGTCCCTCATGGACATGGGGACTATTCAACCAGTACCAGAAGAGAAAAAGGGACAAGGTTTCTATTCAAGACTTTTCCTGGTACCCAGAAAAGACAAATCATGGCGTCCAATTCTGGACTTATCTACTCTAAACACATTTCTGGACATTCCAAAATTCAAGATGCTGACTCTTCACCAGTTACTTCCTATGCTAGGCAAAGATGCCTGGTTGGTAACTCTAGACTTGAAAGAGGCTTACCTGCATATCCCAATCAGTGAATCTTGCAGAAGATACCTCCGCTTTAAAGCAAGCTGCTTACATTACCAGTTCTCTGCACTGCCTTTCAGCTTATCTACTGTGCCCAGGGTCATCACAAAGTGCCTGGCTCCAGTAATTGCATTTTGCAGGCAAAGAAATATTCAAATATATCCATACCTGGACGATTGTCTAATTCAGGCAGAAAACAGGGACATTCTTCTAGAACATCTGGCGTTTGTAAAAAGGGTTCTAGCTTGTCTAGGGTACACCATAAACTAAAAGAAATCACAGCTGGTACCCTCTCAAAAAATTACATTCCTGGGTGCAAGCTTGAATACAACTGTCCAAATGGCTTACCATATGCCAGAAAAGCAAATTCATTTGGTAGCTTACTTCAAACAGGTGGCCACAAAAACCCTGCTATCTGCAAGACAAATACCGCAAGCCTTGGGGTTCATGGCCTCCTGCATTCTTGTAATTCCATATGCAAGACTGCATATGAGGAAACTTCAATGGTACTTAAAAAGTTTATGGAGTCAACATTGTCACAGCCTGGAAACAATGATTCCTATCATACCTTGCCTGCAACTAGAGTTCCTATGGTGGGCAGAGGCCTGCCACCAAAACAAGGAACTGCCATTCACTCTACCCCCTGCCGCCCAAACCCTAACTACAGACACATCAGACTATGCATGGGGGGGGGGGGCTAATCTGGCAGGGAAGTGCATTCAGGGCAGATGGAGCCCAAATCAAATGCAGCTTCATATCAATCAAAATGAGATGCTAGCTGTGCAGAATGCACTGACAGCCTTCAAGGACTACCTTCATCCAGGACAATTAATGATAAAGACAGACAACACCACAGTTATATGGTACATAAGCAAGCAGGGGGGTACACATTCCTACCCCTTTGGAAACTAGCCATGGCATTGTGGAACACGGCCTTGACCTATCAGATTCAACTACAAGCTTAGTTCCTGCCAGGAAAGCTGAATACTCTGGCAGACGAACTAAGCAGAAATCTCATGGACCCACACGAATGGAAACTGGAACCATGGATTTTCAACCTGTTGACACGCAAATGAGGGAGTCCATACATAGATCTTTTTGCCTCACCCCAGAACTATCAGTTGGACAAATTCTGCACAAGAACTCATCACAACAAAGCCTGGAAAGTGGATGCTCTATCATTCAGCTGGAAAAAAACTATCACTCTATGCTTTTTCCCCCTCTGCCTCTGCTCTCCAAAATTCTACTAAAAGTCAAACAGGACAAACAAAAATGATTTTGATTGCTCCAGACTGGCCTCGTCAACACTGGGTACCCACTCTTGTGCAATGAGTCACACCTTCCACCGTGGCACCTGCGTCAGACACCTTACTTACTATCTCAGCAGAACATCCAAATTCTGCACACTCAGCTCCAAACTTTGAATCTTGCAGCGTGGCTAATCACGTAAATTCACCCTTAGCATCTCTCAGCAAACCTGTGATGGATGTCATTTTGGAGGCAAGAAGGCCTAGTACTAGAAAATCTTATGCTGACAAATGGAAAAGATTTTGTGCCTGGAATCAGTCACATGGGATAAGCACAATAGTGCCCAATATTCCTCCGATTTTACAATACTTAACTAAGATGCTTCACAAGGGCCTGTCCTTTTCTTCCATAAAAATCCATGCCTCAGCCATTTCAGCTCATTACAACACAGCACCTCCCCTCTTCTCTCATCCTCTGCTAAAGCAGTATCTCAGAGGAGCCAAAAACTTAAGACCACCCAGGGGAGCTGCAACCCCTGCCTGGGGCCTCAATTTTGTGTTGGAAAAACTCACTCTCCCTCCCATGGTGCCAGCTGCTACTGCAGACTTAAAATTTCTCTCCCGGAAAACCAGCTTTCCTTTTAGCAGTCACTTCAGCTAGAAGGATTTCCAAATTACAGGCTCTTATGGCACTGGAGCCTTTCATTATTTTTCATGTGGACGGTGTCTCTCAGGACCAGTCTATCCTTCATGCCTAAGGTGGTATCCAGTGTGGCTCTTAATCAGACCATTCATTTGCCAACTTTCTTTCCCAATCCACAGAACAAGGGGGAGCGGATTCTGCATTAATTGGATGTACACAGACAACTTAGATTTTACTTAAACAGGACAAAATCTCTAAGAAAATATGAACAACTACTGATGGTATTTGCTGCAGGGGCAGAGGGAAAGGCTATTTCAAAGCAGACTATTTCCAAATGGATAAGCCATTGTATTCGTTTCTGCTATAGTCACCATGGTAAAACTATCCCCCAGGGGATCAGATCTCACTCCATCAGGGCTGCATCTACTTCTACAGCCTTTCTCAGAGATGTTCCTACCAGAGACATTCTAGAAGCTGCTACCTGGAGCTCAGTTCATACGTTCACCAAACATTACCATTTACCTTTCTTCTCTAAATCCAGAGCTGGCTTTGCCACTGCTGTCCTGCAGGGCCTTATAGCTGGTCCTGATGCTGTATAAATCCATCCTCCCAACCATAGCTTTGGGAATCTACCCAAATGTAATGACGCAACAGTGAAACAGGAAGAACATAGTACAGTTGTGTACACTTACCATAAATGTAGATGTTCGAGTGTATTCACTGTTGCAGTCCTGGTTACCCTCCCTCCGACCCCCTGTTTTTCTCTTACTATACCTCTACTTTCCTTTACTATGCTTAATAGCCTTTTTGGTGTATTTGCTTTTGTTTGGAGGTATATTTTTGTGTTTTTAATTACTTAAATATTTGGCTCCCCATTTGGGGGGCACCTGACATCTGGGGCAAGAAAAACTGATGTAATGGCATCGGCTGCATGTTTTATACCCTTGACGACCTGACGTCCTGGAAGAAGGGACAGCAACCGACGCAGGACCCAAGACTTTGTTAATCAGGCCGACTGAGGGCAACCTGCCTGCAGATTACCCAAATGTAATGACTGCAACAGTGAATACACTTGAACATCTACATTTATGGTAAGTGTACACAACTGTACTTTCTTTCTCTTCCCCAAGCCTCTGAGACCACTGATGCCTCCGAACTAGAATGGAGGGAGCACTTCATGGGATAGACTGTCCAAGGCATGTGATCCCCTTTTGAGGCCAGTCTTCATATCAGCATACTTGGAGATCAGGTCAGTGCTCCTAGTGTTGCAGGCTTTCCAGGACTCCCTCCCTCTGGGACCAATATCCATTAAGATGGACAACTTGTTGGTAGTCTGGTACATATACAAAGAAAGGGATCACACCTGTACCAGTTATGTAGTGATAGGAGAATTTGGCAATGGGTGACATCTTGAGCAGGTCTCTCCTTCGCCCTTACAAGTGGTCTGTCAATCTAACAGTAGTAGAACAGATCTTCTGCTGTTGGCAGTGATCATACTAAATGTCTTTGCCTCCCATTACAACATAAAATGCAGCAGGTATTTTACCCTAATCCCTGAAGAGAGCAAGTCATCGAAGGATGCTCTGACCCACATTTGGCACCTATAATCCTGTATGTTTTTACCCTACTCCTCTCACCCTGAAATTCCTATAGAAGGTCTCTGTCATCCTCATTACCCCATTCTGGCCCCGACAGGTGTGGTTTGCTTTCCTCTGGCCTCATCTGATAAGCCTGCCTTATCCTAAGCTCTAAATGCTCACTCTGCTAGATCTGTAGCCACTTTTACTACTTTCATCTGCAGATGATATCAGTGCTGCAGCCACGTGGTCCAATATCATACCTTTATTTCTTATTATAAATTGGATTTACACTCCAGAGATAGGGATGCTTTTGGTTCAGCTGTCCTCTGGAGTATCTTTCCGTGAGATCACCCAAGAATTTCAGTAACTGGGGACTCTCTCTCAACAGTTGAACAAATTGAAGAGAGAAACTCAGATATGAAAATGATGTACTTACCATAACAATAGATCTGTTTTGTCTGCTTACATCCTTCCTCAGCTTTCTTCCTTACACCCCCCTTCCTTTGTTATTTATTGATTTCTGATATGTTTGTACTGATTTTTACCTGGGGTTGTACATATGCTCTTCAAGCTCCAGTGGAGAAAATCAAGAGGCCTTATGAATTTTAATATTATAAGCAGCCAAAAAAACACCAATTATTGTGGGGTTTTTAGTGGAATCTGAAACATAAGATGCTAGTAAGAAAAAGAAATTAGTAAGGCATTTAAAATGCTGCATGATAGTTACCAAACAAAAAAAAAAAACAAGCAGAGGAGATTAAAAAAGGCTGGGAGAGAAGATTAGTATGACAGATTACAAAAGAGTAATGGGAGGACATGCTTAAGACTACTAGCTATAGTATGAAGTCCTGAAGAGTTAGGATATTTCCATGGAGGTGCTTACACAGGCACTTTGTTACTGCAGATTGGATGTAGAGGATTTTCCCCCAAGTGGAGAACAGACTTAGACATGTGAAAGCAATGAAAGAGGAAATTGGGAACACCTTTTTTGGGAATGTGTGGAGTTACTTGCAGAATGTCCTGATACTGTTATTGGGGAACACATTATATTAGCTACGAAGATGATGCACTTGATTTGGTGTATAGGTTTAGAAATGTGGAGGGTATAGTAAGGCCTTATCAATTATAATATTAACAGCCAAAAAACAATCACATAAATTTGGAAATCAAAGATTTAATTAGCTGTAAATGAAGTACTGAAGAATGTAAAGGAAATAGAAGATCTATGGCTGGGATTGTTAAAAGAAGGGGAAAGAAATTTTCATAAGAATAAATGTTATATTTTGAAATTATATGTGCAAAATAATGCTCAAATGGATGACTCAATAAGTTGGATGATTGGAACAGAAAAGTTTGGGTATGTTCTAATGCATAAGAGTAAAAGAATAGTGTTATCATGGAAACAGTATGTATAACACATGAATATGATAATATAAAGTGCTATAGTGATATTGGTTCATTGTTGATGTATCTATGTTCATGTCAAAGTTAACAATACGATGAGTGAATAATGCCGGCCCACCATCTAGCTGCTGCACTGTTCATGCATTCACAGTGTCTGGCATGAGAGCAGTCCATGGCACACCCATTAGACAGGCAGCCACCCTTAATGGCCTGAGTCCACCTCTTGGGTGAGGAGTGTGTACTGCTCTTCAGCAGGTTGATGGCCACTATACTTTTTGTACACATGCACACTTAAGTACATCTGTCAGTGAATGCCATCACTCTGTAGTTTGATAATCTGAACGCACACCCCAGGATTGTCCCCAAGTGTTACAATCCTTTTTTCGAGGGGTTGTGGAATAGGATGGCCCTACTCCTCCACATTCTTCCAGGATAGGTTCTCCCATCCTCCCCAAGCCAGCTGTGCCACTAATCAAACAAGAGGTCACTGAAGTTGTAGTCAGTGGTTAATCATTCCTCTCACTCTGCCATTGTATCTGTTTATAGAAGGATAGGGATCATTTGACATTTTGAAAGAATTATACTTCTTTTTAAGTTATCAGAAGTGCTTCATAAAATAAATTGAGAGCTTATCTCAGAAATAATTTATTAAGTTGTATAGATGCTTAAAAACAATGATAGGTGGTCTCTCTCTTTTTCTGAATTGCCTTTGATATCTTAATCCTTAAAGGGATAAAACCCGTATTCAATTATATAGATGCTAAATGCATGTATCAGTTAGTATAGCGGTAGCAAACACAGCATCACCTCACACAAACAATTTCTGTAGCTGTGCTAAAATGCATACTGCAGCTACTGAAACAAGAACACATGTGGCCATCATTTTCTCTGCACTGCTAATATGAGAAATTAAGCATATCATTAAAAAATTAAAAACGCCCTAATAAACACTGAAAAAAATGAATTCCTTTTTTGTTAAAAATCAAAAATCTAAAGAAACATGCCTATTGTGCTAGTAAAACACATATAGGTTCATAGGATCATACTAGGCTATCTGCCCTAGGGCATTTATAAGCCTAGCCAGAGTGTGTTTGACTTTCACCACCCATTTTAAATGAATTTTGCTATGCCCCTTTTCGAGGTTAGTATACTGTGCCTCTGTCTAACAGTGACACAGAAGTGATACCCGGGTTAAACCTACGATCTCCCATCCACTCATCAAGATTCCTCTTGAAGAGAGTCAATGAGGGACTCTGCCTAACCTGGACTGGGATTTTATTCCAGAGTGAAGGGAGCCTCTGGGTTATGAATCTGTCCCTCCAGCATGTCCTATTTATTTCAGTGCTGAGGTTCAAGTCTCGAGCCAGAGCTCGATGGGATTTGGATTTTCTGAGGTGGAGCATGTCCATTAATTCCGTGTTGGACATGGCTTTATACGTCAGGCACAGATCGCCTCTGAACAGGCAGTATGCCACTGAGTAGAGCTGGAGTTCCTTTAACCGGGCAGCATATGGCATCTGTTTGAGCCCTTTGATCCTCTTGGTGAGGTACTTTTGGGGTCTTTCCAGTTGCTGCAGGTGTCTGGTAAGGTACATCCCAAAAGGGGCATTGTACTCAATTATGGGCCTGATGAGGGATGAGTAAAGAGGCACGATGACCTCCCCTGATCTAAATGTGAATCCCTTCATGATTAGGTGGGCTATATAAAATGTTTTTCTAACCACTTTGGCCACGTGGTTGTCAAATGAGAGACTGCTATCAACTTGGGTCCCCAGGTCCCTAATTACTTCTTCTGTACTTAATGGATTACCACCTATGTGGTAATTTGTGGGCACTTTGTTTTTACCAAAGGGGATGACTATACACTTTTTGGCGTTTAGCTTGAGGCCATGGCTCTAGCACCAGTTGTCTGTTTCTATGAGGCCCTTTTGGAGGATGCTTGTGTCGGCTGGAGAGTCGATTATGGCGCCCAGTTTGCAGTCATCTGCAAACATGGTCAGCCACAGTCCTTCCGTGTTGGCCTGTACCTCCGAGGAATATATACTGAACAAGAGAGGTCCCAGGACTGAGCCTTGTGGGACGCCACTTGTAACTGGTTTGGAGTCTGACATGGCTCCAGCAATTCTAACCATGTGGGTTCTGTCCTTGAGCCAGTTTGCAACCCATCTAGTGACATAGGGGTTTATATTTAAGCTGGTGAGCTTATCTATAATGCCCAAGTGGGGTATTGTATTGAAGGCTTTTGCGAGGTCCAGGTAGGCTGTGTGGACCACCTTCCCCTCATCAATGGCCTGAGTGACTGTTTCAAAGAAATCAACCAGGTTTAAGAGGCAGGATCTGCCCTTAACAAAGCCAAACTGGGTAGGATCCAGTGTCTGTAGGTCCCCAATATGTTTATTTATGAGGTCCATGATGATCCTTTCCATAGCTTTGCAGACCAAGCTAGTCAGGCTTATGGGGCGATAGTTTCCAGGATCCGTTGAGGCACCACCTTTGTGGAGAGGGACCAATGTTGCTGTACGCCACTCTTTGGGCACATATCCTGTAGTAAGGCTGAGATTGAACAGTAGTTTTATGTTTGGGTTTAGCTCTTCTTGGAGTTCATGTAGGACGCAGCCCGGGACACCGTCTGGTCCCATTGATGCTGTGTTTTTTTGCTTTGGAGAGGGCGGCTCTTACCTGAGCATCTGAGATGTCAGGGGGGTCAGCACTCTGCTGGGATTGATATTTGCCCTTTTGGTGGGTGGGGGGGGAGTTTGCACTGAACCTGTCAGCTAGGATGTTGGCAATGTCTGTGGGTTTGGTGTATTTTTTGTCATTTTGGACTAATTCTGAGCATATCTGGGAATTCCCACCCAGGTTCCTAACATAACTAAAGAAAGCCTTGGATTATCCTTAGTGTCCTGTGCAATTTTTCTCTCGAAGCTGGCCTTAGACGATTTTATGAGTGCCCGTAGTTTTTTTCTAATACTGATCAGAGATGCCTTCCCTTTTTGGTATTTTGCGCTATCATTTAGTAGCTTCCTCCTTCTATTGTATAGTTTGTTTATGGCTGGGGTCCACCAGACAGGACGTCTGACTTTGGAGGATTGGGTCTTGGTTTTATTTGGGATTGCATGATCCATGCATTCCTGAAGGTGTTCATAGAATGCATTTATAAAGGATTCTGCGGTCTGGGCCGTATTTTCCACAGGCCCGGGGGCTTTGAAGGATTCCACCTCGGTTTTGAGGAGTGTGAAATTTGCTTTAGAGAAGTTTTTCACTGTGGTTTTCTGGGCAGGAGGTGGGGTCGGGATGTGAATATCCAGTGAGATTAGTTTATGGTCTGATCTTACCAGTGAGGGATACACTTTGGTCTGGAGCATAGAGTCCCCATGTTGGTGATGATCAGGTCCAGTATGTTTTCCCCTCTTGTGGGAGTGGTAACAAGTTGTTCCATAGCATTTGAGTTTATAAATTCTAGGAACCTTTGGGCTAGGGTGTTGGAGCTAGAGTAATGCTCCCAGTCTATGTTTGGGTAGTTGAAGTCGCCCAATATAATGGTGTTTGGAGAGACCTTCATATTTTCCAGTGTTCTCAGGAAGGCCGAGTGGGGTTCCTGGGTTTGGTAGGGTGGTCTGTAGCAGCTATAAACTGGAAGGCAGTTTTACCCACTTTTAGTTGCACATGGATAGTCTCTGATGCTTTGTGCTGTGCCACCAACCTGGAGGTGTGGGTATCTTTGACGAATATTGATACTCCCCCTCCTTTTGTGGTTCGGTCCAAGTTTTGGGGCCGAAAAGCATGGTATGAGGTATAACCTGGTAGTGCTGGGGTGCTCTCGGGAGCCTTGAACCAGGTTTCTGTTACTGCACAGATATCGATGTTCTCCATGCTAAGGAGAGTTTCGAGTGCATGCATCTTGAGGTTTAGACTTTTGGCGTTGAGTAGCATTACTCTTAGTTTCTTATCCCTTGTGATACCTATGGAGGTGGCTTATCCCTTGTGATACCTATGGAGGTGGGTTTGTCTTTTGAGCCTTGCCTAAAAAAGGCACTATGGGGGTAGCAAGAGCCTTTGCCAATATCCGAAAGCCCAGGGGTGACAGGTGCAAGCCGTCCCTAGCGAAGCATCGTGGCTTGTTGAGTGTGTCATCCCAGGCTGACAGGCATTGGAGCCCCTTGGAATGACATCAATACTTAAGCCAATTGTTGAAATTGATCATCTTGTCTTCATATTGTGGCATCATTCTTGGTGAGGGTAAGATGCTACTCAAGGTCAGGGTCATACCGGCCTGGGCCACATGCTCAGAGAGCTCCTCTATGTCTCTTTTCATGTAGTCCAGGGAGGTACATCTCAGGTCATTCTCACCAGCATGGACAATGACTGAGTCATATTTGTACTTGCCTTGGAGTGACCTGAGTGCTTGTGTTATGTGGCGGATCCTAGCACCCGACAGGCAGCTCACCGTGACCTTCTCCTTGTTCAGCCTGGTGAGCGGGACGTCAGTGTGCCTGACGATAGAGTCACCTATTACAAGTGTATCAGGTGTGTTGTTTAGCCTTAAGGGCTGTGACTGTTCAGCACACTGGCTTTGTGAGCTATGTGTTGCATGTGTTTTGTTTTGGGGTAGCGGTTGCTTGGGTGTCTGCTTTGGAGGTCTTTGCTGCTTAGGCAGATTTTTATTTAGAGCCTCCAAGTATGTTTTTGTGTGTTTATGTGTTTGGTTTGCTGTTGTGGTAGGTCTATGTGAGACTGGAATTGTAGTGAGTGTGGTTTCCTTCTCCTCCTGACTTGGTTATGCCAGTACTG
This sequence comes from Protopterus annectens, assembly GCF_019279795.1. Taxonomy (NCBI): domain Eukaryota; kingdom Metazoa; phylum Chordata; order Ceratodontiformes; family Protopteridae; genus Protopterus; species Protopterus annectens. The sequence continues at coordinate 392,963,301 of NC_056744.1, forward strand.
AGTTGAGAGAGCTTAGCCTCCAGTTTGGCTATATGGATGCATCTCTCATGTGTTGGAATTTGTTGGGAGGAGGAGAGGATTGTCTGTGTACATGAGGCAGTTGTAACATTGCCTCAAGATTCCCAGATTCACCAGCTGGACCGGAGAGGAGATTAACAACTGACCTTTGGACATGCTAGAATAATATTGGGAATTCCTTTATAATTGAAAAAAAAAGGGCCAATGGGGAACAAGGTACTCAAGAGGAGTTTGTGAGGGTGTAGTGCTTTAATTTTTTAGTGCTGACTTATATAATTGCTTTAGTGAGCAAGTGCCAGGTAACTTAAATGCAATGTGTTACAGGTAACTTAAATGCAAAAACGACAAACAGTAACTTTCTTTTAAGTGACACAAGGAAATAAGTACAGTAAGCAATGCAGATATCACTAGGGATCCACAGAAGCTCTGAAAAGCCGCATTTTAGGTTGTATTAGCGTTTCAGGGAAGTAACAAACAAACAAACAGCAAGCATACAAACAAAGCTATATTCAGCAGGCCTGGATCTAGTATATGCTACAGCAAACAAGGTGTACCAATTTCAGTAAAAAACAGTTGAAATATGCATGCACTATAAGCCTTTAACCAGAAATTCCCAGCTCAGAAGGGCAGATCCAGCCTCTCCTCCCACAAGAGTGCAGACCATGAACCTTCTTAATGTAAAATAACTGGCCTGAAGCCCAAGTGCTTAAACCAGAACTAATACACTGTTAGAATAACAGACACTGAGCCCTCAATCAGCAGTTCCCAATTTAGAAGGATGTAAGCTACCTGTCCTGCCACCACAGTGCAGGCCACAAACCTTCCTAATGTAAAACAACTGGTCTGAAGCCCAAGTGCTTAATCCAAAAGACTTAGAATGATAGCTACACTTTAATCAAGTTACTACCAAGCAGTAGTAAATACAATTGAATACTTTAAAGAATGCCTGGATTAGTGCTCAAGTTATACAAATAAAGCTAGATTCAGCAGGCCTGGATCTAGTCTACGCTACAGCAAACAAGGTGTACCAATTTCAGTAAGAAGCAGTTCAAATATGCAGGCACTATAAGCCTTTAACCAGAAATTCCCAGCTCAGAAGGGCAGAGTCCAGCCTCTCCTCCCACAAGAGTGCAGACCACGAACCCTTTTAATGTAAAATAACTGGCCTGAAGCCCATGTGCTTAAACCAGAATTAATACACTTTTAGAATAACAGACACTGAGCCCTCAATCAGCAGTTCCCAACTTAGAAGGATGTAAGCTACCTGTTCCGCCACTACAGTGCAGACCACAAACCTTCTTAATGTAAAACAACTGGTCTGAAGCCCAAGTGCTTAAACTAAAAGGCTTAGAATGAGTTACATCAAGCAGTAATAAATACAATTGAGTACTTTTAAGATGACGCAAAAGCAAAATAAAGTAGGAAGAAACACAAATACAGTAAAAGCAGAAAATATATATTTTTTTTTTTTCAGAAAAGTAGTAAAAACAATTCACATGCAGTGCAAGCTGGCACACTTGAGTATGTAGCAATATTAGTCCACACACAGTTTGAAAAATTGTAATTAAATTAAAAAGGACTAAAAGCAAGCGCAGTAAGGGTTTATTAGCTAGAATGTGGTAAAGAGATGGGACTGGGGGAGTGTCCTAGATCAAATCTACAGTGGGGCGGGCACTGCAAAAGCCACCAAGTTTAAACTACAACCAAGAACAGGGACGGGGGGTGGGGAAGACAGTTTCAATAGAGATAGATATGAGGAATCACAGTGCAAATTATAACCAAAAAAATATATACTGATATCTGTATATTTGCAGAACAGTAAGACAACAGATATCTAAGTAACAATTTAGCTCTATAATACAAAAAATATACTGAGCTCTATATATTTGCAGATCACAAAGACATGTCACATGTTTAAGTGTCCTAGTGCATATGCACTGATTCTCAAATCCATCACCAGAGACTCCCATAACACAACACAGCTGGAGAACCAATCAGTACTTTTCACACAGTGACATTACTTTACAGAACAGTGCCATTGTATGATATTGTTGTGTATATCTCTGTCTTGTACAAGGCTAAAAAACATAAGAAATGTTAGCAGCCAGCCGCACACCACCTTGTAAATTCTGTATCACATCAGCTAATACTGTCCAAGAGGAATATGTTCATAGCAGAGATGCAGATACTAAAAAGTTGCACAACATCTGAAAGCCAAGACATCTCACAGAGATCTCTTAAGACAGCAAACATTCACCCAATTTTAATTAATAATTGTAAACTTTTCAAGAAATTACTGATATCAGTAAATCTAAAAGACACAATTACTCTTCTACAACCAATACATAACAACCCTGATATAAAACTAGCAAACTCTATGGTAAACCTATTATAAATACCCGTTAATAAAAAAATATACAGTATGAGACTTCTACCAGCTACAAAACCTCTCAATGGAAAATATGATGAACCTACTTAGATCAAGTAATAAATATAAGGTGATAATTAAGAAATCCTACACTTAGTATTATAACCAAAGATATCGATGCAATTGAGCAGGATGTCAAATTAGCACAACAAATTCAAAAATTGCTTCTAAATAAAAAGAAAATGCTCTCAAATATGTATAAATTAATAGCAAAAATTAAATATCAAAGTACAATTCTTTTCTCAAAGTTTTGGGAAGGAAAAGGTAGTACCATAACAATCAGAAGGAATTAGCTATTAGAAATACCATGAAACTGACGCCATATAAAAAATTAATATATACCCAGATCATGATCTTTAACAATGCATACCATACACCTGTACATCTTAAAAATTCAATCCATCTAAGTCACCTTATTGTTCCTTCTGTCCTAATAAAGAGGCAGATATCCTCCACATCTTCTGGAGCTGCAAAACAGTTTGTAAACTGTAGTGCTCACTAAGATTCCTCTTAGAGAACTCAAGCTATTCAAAATTCACTTTGTCATGGGAGACAACAATACTGCATATATTCAAAAGCAAGCATAACAGTTTCTCTAAACACATTTTAACAACACTATGCACCCTATTAAAATTTTACATAGCAAAAAAACTGGATAGACAGATCAAAACTAAGCTGGTCAGAATACAAAAACATGGCCAAAAAACATATTTGCTAAGAAGCTTTATACAAAAAGTCAGAAGAACCGAACATATTAGCAGAATTACTGCAAAGCATTAATTGATATTTTATCATAAGTAGCAAGACAAATGTTAATTAAGCAAAGATAGTAAACACATCTCTTAGTTGAGAGTAGTAATAACATTAACTAAGGTGACATTTTTTGTACATATGTATATAAGGTATAGTAGAGTAGACTGTTGTTATTCTGTAGGTTGGTGGTGTACTTCTAGTAGTGCTCACATTTGTAACCATAATGTACACGTGAACTGCTGTAATATAACATTACCATGACTAACTCATAACATAAGCATAACCTCGTGGTAATCCAATATTGTAAACCTAGCTATTTCGAATGTTATTTAGTTAAGTGTGTAATACCAATTAAATATCTCACTCATGTTAAGCAACCTGTAACATTAACTGTACCATATGTTTATGTCTTGTTTATCTTTTCTGTTTGCATTTTATGTGAGAAAATATTCAATAAAAAGATATTTGATAAAAAAAAAAAGACATCACACAGAGATGCAAAGAGTGTGAGAGAAGCAGGTCACACACTGGAAGGAAAGGGATGATACCCACACACAGCAGACATGTAGGGAATAATCAGAATATAGGTTCATAGGTAGATACTAGGCTATCTGCCCTAGGGCATTTATAAGCCTAGCCAGAGTGTATTTGGCTTCCGCCTCCCTATTAGATTAGCCTACTGTGCCTCTGTAAAGTAGGTCACAGAAGGTACCCTTTTAAGATTAGTTTACTGTACCTCTGTCTAGCAGGGACACTGGGGAGATCCCAGGGGTGAATTTGCGATTTCCCATCCACACGTCCAAATTTCGCTTGGAGAGAGTTATAAGTTAAGTCCGCAGTACTTGAGGAATATAGGTTCATAGATTAGTACTAGGTTAACTGCCCTTGTGAGCCATTTTAAGCTTAGCCAATTATCCCTTGTGAGACTCAAACCCTGCACCTTGTGTTTGTAAGGCAAACACCTTAACCATTAGCCAAGGTTCAAACCCATGAACCTGTACACTATAGTCGCAGAAATGTACTACTACACCATTAGATCTGTGTACTGTACAGCTGCCTGTACACCCAGGACTTTACAAACACTCAGTACTTCACTAAGCCATCTCTAGGGAGCATCAACATTAATAAGTTACAGAGGAAAAATGATGTTCCACCATATAGGCACATTATTTTAAATAATAAAATGTTAATTTATGTTGATTTTTACAGAAGTGCAAGCACATGTTTCTCTCCTTACTGAGATGGTATATTTGGCCAAGAAATGAATAAAAGATCAGTGCAGACCAGTATGAGCATGTGCAAAACATTGGTATGATATGCTGCCGATAAGAACAGTGCCAGTGCTTCATGAATAGTAATGAAGAAGATACATGCTTGGCCATGAGAAACAGAAAACAAACTTGGTATAATTTTTGTCCTGTCACAGTCTTTGTCCCATCGTTTTTCTCAAAGGGGAACTGCACCCACAGACTAAAAAACATTTATTTCATCAGGTCTTGATGTTTCCTACATGTTAACGCTACTTTTGGACTCTATACACTTTTTTATATTTTTAAATGTAATTCCAGAGTCTGCCCACATCAGGTCCGGCAGCTTCATTTTTTAAGTTTACTTCCAGGTATCCCACAGTTCAGTGTTTGGCTTTAAAATATTACATCATAGCCCCTAAGCTCTTGTCAGTGCATTGACTTTACATGTGTTTTCACATATATCCTGCTTTCTTTCAGGTTTAATTACCATTTCATGCTTTTCACTGACTACTTAAAAGACAAACAGGGATTCTCAATGAGTTGTAAACTCTTTGCATTATTTATGAATGTGATAAATTACAAAATGAAGGAGGTGGGGTATATAATACCTGAAGGATTAAGAATTCCAGTTCTGTTAACGTACGTTACAGTTACATGTTACATAACATCGCCCCTATCACAGTACCACCACAACCCCCTAATGTCCTTTGCTAATATAGTGAACCACTATAGAAATCAAAGACAATTAGTGTCTGCCATGTTTTAAGACTTATCCAAAGCCTTTGATGTGATAAATCACAACAAAGTCATCAGTGTGCTTTCTTCCCTAACCTTCATAGCTCCTCTAACATCTGGTTCCAAAGCTACATATCAGGACTTCAGCAGGCCTTACAGTGGCAACACCACCTCTCCACTCTTCTCCTATTTGCCTTAGGGGGTCCCACAAGGCTCCATCCTTGGGCCTCTACTTTTCTCCCTATTCACCAATCAACTGCACACCTCCACTCTTCATGCCTCTATGATACAATATGCAGACAACTCTACTCTAATATGTACAGCCTCCTCCCTACAAAACCTCCACACCATAACCCAAGATTCATTTCTGTCTTTAGAAAACATGACTCACCAATTCTCAACTCATTTTAAACCCCAGTAAAACTAAGATCCTTCTCTTCTACCCCACCAGATCTCCCTATTCTCACCTAACTTTCAGTATAGAGTCCAAAAACAAAACTGTTATCACTCCAGCAACACACAGTAAACTGGTAGGCATCAAAACTGACAATAATCTGAAATTCGACATTCATATTGCTCAAACCATTAAGAAGGTCCACAAGATACTAGGTCTTCTTTACAGAAACAGTTTTTAACCAGAAACACAAAAGCTACCATCACCCGCACACATCTCCTGTCCACCTCATACCTCCTGTATGCCTCCCCAATACTAACCAACCTCTATAAAACTGATCTTACCAAGCTGGAATCCTGTTGCAATAAAATTGCCAAGTTTGCAACTGATGCCCCATACAGGTCATATCACTGTACAGCTCTTAAACAACTAAAATGGCTAGAACTTCTTCAACTGCTACACTATAAACAGTTAACCTTTGCCCACAAAATCCTGCATCATCTGGATAAAATCCCTGCTCTCCAAAATGTTATACAACCATACACCACTTGTAGAGCCCTCCGCTCCAGTAACAAACTCCTGTTAGAAACCACCAAAGATAACAACTCAGCTGGGGAATCTCACTTCTCAAACATCATTCCTAAAATATGGAATAAACTGCCAACCTCTAATTGTTCCACAGTGCAATTTAAAAAGCTCCTAATTACTCACTTAGTAGACACCTGGCTCTGATGTTCATCGTGTTACCCTGCTGCAGTCATTACACTTGGGTTATCCTGCCGTCAGGCGGTCCCGCAGTCTGCACGAATTCCAGAGTCTTGGTCCGGCGTTGGTTGCTGTCGCTTCTTCCCTGACGTCAGAGCGCCAGGGGTATATCAGAGGCATCCGACGCCATTTTCTTCAGTCTTTCTTGCCGCGCGGTGCCGGAAGCAGAAGCAGTTCGCAAGTGCCGGTCAGCCGACACCTGACATTTTCGAATCGAGTTTCAGTCCGAAGTCTTCAAAGCTAAGTACCCCATTGGGGAACCTTTTCATGCCTCAGTCTGATGTCAGAAAAAGTTAACAATTGCATTTCTTGTGGGAAGCAAATACCTCATAAGGACTTTCATTCTTTTTGTATACCTTGCCTAGGCCCAGACCATGATGTCACTGGTTGTCGGTTTTGTGCTAGGTTCAATAAGCGAACTATAAAGCATCGCTTTGATTTCGCCCGACATTACTTTGGTAAAAAATTTAATTACACTATGCCGTCGGAGCAACCGACTACCGGCGTGCATAAAAAACGCAAGGATAAGGACCGGCAGCCTAGATCCAAGCCAGACTCCGAGGCCTCGGCTGGCCCAGTCGCCGGTTCTCCGGTTTTCAGTGAGGCGCCTACGCAGCCTTTGGCTACCACTGAATTGGATCCCCCAGCAGAGATTTCTGGGCCGACGCAGCCATTTTCCTTAGGCCCTACCGACGACATTGCAGTAGGGGAAGCCAGTGCTGCAGAAACACCTTTGGTTTCTGAAGGTGTCTTCAGACCGACTACCCTCACCATAAAATCTTATGCTAAGCTTAAGACTCCTCTAAAACCAAAAAAGCCTACACTTCAGTCTCCAGGTCAAGGCCCTATGCCTAAGAAAGAGATGCTTAAAATGGCTGAAGATTTGATTTCCTTGATCAGGGGTTCCCAACCTCCCCCTGACAAAAGGCCTAGACAAGAGGAGGATTATGCCTCCTCTGATCAGGTGTCTGTTTCCTCAGGCTCCTCTGAGGAACAGAATTACTCCTTTCCCCCTTATGAAGATTCTGATGCTGAAGACTCCATTCCCTCAGCTTCTCCCCCCTGAAGACTACTCCTTTGGGGAAACCTTACACACCATGAGGGAACATTTCCACTGGGAAGGTCAGGACTACTCTGACTCAAAGAAAAGGCTCCGAGAGTTTCTTTTACTTACCCAGCACAGACCACTTGCTATCCCCCCAGTTTTCGACATAGTGGATGATGTTTACTTAGAATCTAGTTTAAATCCAGATTTTCTGCCTCCTGCTCCAGCCAAACCAGATAGATACTATAGAGTGCCTGACTCTCACAAATTCCTTTACAAAAGCCCTGCTGCTGATCTAGAGACAATCTCCCAGGGTCCCAAAGGGGCTAAGGCTTCTATGGCTAAAAATCCTGTACCCTCAGAAAGGGACTCCAGAGCACTAGATAGGTGGGGGAAGAAGGTTTACACCTCAACTACTCTAGCTATGAGAGCACTAAATTGTCAATGTCACATGCTTAAATACCATCAATTCCTAATGTCTCAGATAAAACAAAAGATGGGCACGCACCCACAACAGTCTGAATTCAAGGAAATGCAAGATCTGCTGCATGCAGCTGAACAGGTGGGGAAACATACTTTATAATGTGGTTTTGATGCCTTGGAAACTTCCTCTAGAGCAGCTGTTACTGGGTCTGTTATATGTAGGCATGCTTGGTTAAAGGAACAATCTCTGCCTGATCATGTTAAAGCAAAGTTACTGGATGCACCCTTACAGCAGGATGCTTTATTTGGGGTTAAAGCAGAGGAGGTTTTAAAGAAAATGGAGGATAAGGCAAAATCTATGCAAACGGTCAAAGATTTCTTACAGGTACAGCCCCCACGCTTCAGCAGAAATTGGCCAACAAAAAATTGGTCTTTTCCAGCTTCTGACAGACCACAGAGGGGTAATTACAGGCGCCCAAGGGGCAGAGGACAAGCACAAATCCATCACAAACCTCGCCAATGGGGCACTACAAAACAGAAGGGAGGAGAAGACCGGTCCCAGACCACTAGAAAGCAAACACGACGACTCAAACCTCAAACTGCCAAGCAAAACCCTCTTGGAAGCTCCCTTGGGAGGAAAATTAGCACTTTTTGCAGACAACTGGCGCATCTTCACAAAGGACAAATGGGTCCTAGACATTATCTCACACGGATACAGATTCCATTTCCACACCTTGCCAAGGATAAAAGGAATGCCAAACCTGCCATAAAATCAATGGGCAGAGGCACAAAAACAAATTACAGCTCTCATGGACATGAGAGCTATTCAACTGGTACCTACACAAGAGCAAGGTCAAGGATTTTACTCAAGGCTCTGTCTAGTCCCCAGAAAGGACAATGCTTGGAGACCCATTCTGGACCTTTCAATCTTAAACACCTTCTTGCAAGTACCCAAATTCAAGATGCTAACACTACAGCAGCTTCTTCCCATGTTGGGCAAGAAAGCTTGGCTAGTAACGTTGGACCTCAAGGAGGCATACCTGCATGTCCCTATCAGACAAAATTGCAGAAGATACCTCCATTTTATTGCAGGTTCAACCCATTACCAATTCTCTGCACTGCCCTTTGGCTTATCTACTACGTCCAGGGTCTTCACAAAATGCCTGGCACCAGTAATTGCATACTGCAGACAGAGAGGAATTCAAATATACCCATACCTGGACGACTGTCTCATCCAAGCAGAAAGCAAGGACATTCTCTTACAACACCTGGCTTTTGTAAGACATCTTCTAAGTTGCCTAGGGTACACAGTAAACGAAAAGAAATCAAAACTAGTGCCCTCACAAATTATGACATTCCTGGGTGCCAGCTTGAATACAACGGTCCAGATGGCTTATCTGATGCCAGACAAACAACTACAATTAACTCAATACTTCAGAACAATGGCAACCAAGACACAACTCCCTGCAAGAAAAATTCTGCAGGCCTTGGGCTTCATGGCATCTTGCATACTACTAATACCATTTGCAAAACTGCATACGAGGAAATTACAATGGTACCTAAAAAGCGTATGGAATCAACACAGCCACAGCTTGGAAATGATGATAAATCTCATTCCCTCCCTTCAACAGGAGTTTCTATGGTGGTCACAGGCTTGTCACCTAAACAAGGGTCAGCCTTTCACTCTACCCCCAGCCAGGCAAACTATGACAACAGATGCATCGGACTATGCCTGGGGGGCACACATGGCAGGACGGTGCGATCAAGGCTTATGGACAGCAGATCAAAGAAATCTGCACATCAAGCAAAAAGAAATGTTAGCTGTACAAAATGCTCTGACAGCCTTCAAGGACCTCTTGCATCCAGGACAGCTTATCATAAGGACAGACAACACCACAGTAATGTGGTACATAAACAAACAAGGGGGTTCACACTCCTACCCTCTATGCAGGCAAGCAATGACCTTGTGGAACACAGCACTGGCTTACCAAGTTCAATTACAAGCTCAATTCTTGCCAGGAAAAAAGAACACATTGGCAGACGACCTAAGCAGAAACATCATGGATCCCCATGAGTGGAAACTGGATCCGCAAGTATTCGCAATGATAACTCAAAAATGGGGGCTCCCAGACATAGACCTGTTTGCCAGCCCTCAAAACTATCAGCTAACAAAGTTTTGCTCAAGGACGTTTCACCATCAAGCTTGGAAAGTGGACGCACTCTCATTCATTTGGAAAATGCTAACAGTATATGCCTTTCCTCCACTACCCCTTCTCACAAAGGTGCTACTGAAAGTCAGGATGGAGAGACCCCAAATGATACTCATTGCTCCACACTGGCCACGCCAGCACTGGTACCCACTATTATGGAATATGGTCCAGGGCCCACCATGGATTCTACCACAAATTACCCACCTGCTCACACAGCAAGACTATCAGATTCTACACAGCCAGCTCAAAACCTTAAACTTGGCTGCATGGCAAATCACCTAAGCAATCAGCCAGCTCCTCTCTCACAAGCTGTTATGGAAGTTATTCTGGAGGCCAGGAGACCCAGCACCAGGAAAGCCTACTCAGACAAATGGAAAAGGTTTTGCGCCTGGAACCAAGCTAAAGGCCAAAATACCCTTCAACCTGACATACCTCAGATTCTGCAATATCTAACTGAGATGTTACACAAAGGGCTTTCTTTTTCATCTATTAAAATCCACGCCTCAGCCATTTCTGCACACTACAACACGGATCCTCCCTTATTTTCGCATCCACTTTTAAGGCAGTTTCTCAGAGGGGCCAAGAACATTAGGCCTCCCAGGAGAGCACCAACACCTACTTGGGACCTCAACTTTGTTCTGGAAAAACTCACACTACCTCCTTTTGAGCCAGCTTTCTCAGCTGACTTAAAGTTTATATCATGGAAGGTTGCCCTGCTGCTAGCAATCACTTCAGCTAGTAGAGTTTCAGAACTTCAGGCACTAATGGCAGTAGAGCCTTTCCTCATTTTTCATCAAGACAGTTTCTCTACGAACTAACCCCTCCTTTATGCCTAAGGTGGTATCCAGTGTGACTCTAAATCAAACCATCCATTTACCCACCTTCTTTCCAAATCCACGGAACAAAGGAGAAAGACTCCTGCATTCCTTGGACATTCACAGGCAGCTACGTTACTACTTGGATAAAACTAAGGTTTTCAGAAAATCTGACCAGCTTTTTGTATCCTATGCTACAGCATCACAAGGAAAGGCTATCTCAAAACAAACCATTTCCAAATGGATAGGACATTGCATTCTTTTTGCTACACCTACCATAAGGCCCCACTCTACCAGGGCATCGGCTACATCTACAGCCTTCCTCAGGGGGGTGCCAACCAAGGATATTCTGGAAGCTGCAACTTGGAGTTCAGTACACACCTTCACCAAACATTACCACTTACCCCTTTACTCTAAGACTAGAGCTGGCTTTGCCACTGCAGTTTTTCAGGGCCTTCTAACCTCCTCTAACCCTGTTTGACTCCACCGCCCATCCTTAGCTTTGGCATTCTACCCAAGTGTAATGACAGCAGCAGGGTAACACGATGAACATAGTACAGTTTTGTACCTACCATAAATGTAGATGTTCGAGTGTATACCCTGCTGCAGTCCAAGTTACCCTCCCTCCATCCCCTCTAAACTAGCTGAACTTACCTCTACCACTCTATTCTATACTACCTCTGTAGTGTATTTGCTTGTGCCTAAGGATTTTTTTATTTTTTTCACATATAGTTATATGTATATGTGTATATATATATATATATATATATATATATATATATATATATATGTATATATCTGGGGGCAAGAAAAACTGAAGAAAATGGCGTGGGATGCCTCTGATATACCCCTGGCGCTCAGACGTCAAGGAAGAAGCGACAGTAACCGACGCCGGACCAAGACTTTGGAATTCGTGCCGACTGCGGGACCGCCTGATGGCAGGATAACCCCAAGTGTAATGACTGCAGCAGGGTATACACTCGAGCATCTACATTTATGGTAGGTACAAAACTGTATTTTCTTGCAACTCTCCTGGAAAACTCTAACCTCAGTATATTTAACCACATCTTGCTGATTGGGTGCTATTTTACTCCAATCTATGCACTAATTTCTATTGTTCCTCATTACTTAAATGTATATACTCCTGTATCACATGCAGGGAGTGGGCTTAGGTCAACTGGTGCCCTAGGCAAAAGGGCTCCATGGCGCCCCAACACCACACCACCCGGTGTCCCCATCCTGGTCTACCTACACCAAATAAACACTGAAAAAGTGCCCATGCTAGATCGGCGTCCTAGACGGCCATGTAGTTGCCCTATGCCTAAGGCCGGCTATGATTACATGTTATGTTAATGTAACTTCTAAGGAACTGTATTGCTCAAAGCTGTACTAATGCTGTTTGTGAATGTCACTGGAATTTCCTTGTATTTATGGCAACTTTTACAATGTGTGTATTTCTTAGTACTGGCGCTTTTCTCCCTGAGCCTCCACTTAAAAAGGACCAGTGCCTAGTCAGACTTTCCTGATAAACAAATGTAAAATAAATAAGTAAGTAATAAATATGCAGATGATTTTATAATAATTGCAAAAAACAAAATTTGGATAAAAAAGTAAATGAATGTCTAGAGGTAATAGGGATGTCTTTAAATAAAGAGAAAAGTAAATTTTTAGGTGATGTAGTAAAGGTAGGGAGTATATATTTTACAATGAATGAAATTTCTATGTTAGGTATAAAATTTGGGAATAAAGATGTAAGTAGAATTCAGTGGGAAAAACAATGGAAAAAATAAAAGCTGAAAATAAAGATTTACAGGATTTATTGCCTTCAGCTGAACAAGTTCGAAAACATACTTTGTAATGTGGTTTTGATTCTTTGCAGGGCTGCTGTTACTGAGTCTGTGCTTAGAAGGCATGCTTGGCTTAAGGAACAATCTCTGCCTGATCAAGTTAAAGCAAAATTGTTGGATGCTCCTTTACATCAGGACCATCTATTTGGCAATAAGGCTGAAGAAGTTCTAAAATAGATGGAAGATAAAGCTAAATCTATGCAAACTGTGAAAAGATTTCTTACAAGTACAATTTCCAAGATTTAGTAGGCACTGGCCTACTAAGAACTGGTCCTTTCCAGCTCCTTCCAGAGCCACTCAAGCCAAACCCAGACACTCAAAAAGCACCAGGTTTCAGTCCCAAGGGACTCTCAGAACTAAGCAATGGGGTGCTACCACTTCCAAATCTGGAAATAACAAGACACCACCTTATGGTAAACAGTCCCAATGACTTGCCTTTAAAATTACCAAGCACTTACCTCTCAGCCGCCCCTTTGGGGGGAAAACTGGCTTTTCATACAAAAAACTGGCAGCTTATAACCAAGGACAAATGGGTTTTAAATATAGTGTCCCAGGGATACAGATTTCATTTCCACTTGCTGCCAACTCCAAACGGGTGGCCAGATCTGCCCCCAAATCAGTGGGCAGAGGCTCAGAAAAAAGTACTTTCCCTCCTAAACATGGGGGCTATTCAACTAATACCAGAGGAGGAAAAGAGATAAGGTTTCTATTCCAGACTTTTCCTGGTACCCAGAAAAGAAATATCATGGCGTCCAATTCTGGACCTGTCTACTCTAAACACCTTTCTGGACATTCCAAAATTCAAGATGCTGATTTGTTCACCAGTTACTTCCTATGATAGGGAAGGATGCCTGGTTGGCAACTCTAGATTTAAAAGAGGCTTACCTGCATATCCCAATCAGGGACTCTTGCAGAAGATACCTTCGCCTAAAAGCAGGCTGCTTGCATTATCAGTTCTCTGCACTGCCCTTTGGCTTGTCTACTGCGCCCAGGGTATTCACAAAGTGCCTGGCTCCAGTAATTGCATTTTGCAGGCAAATAAATATTCAAATATATCCATACCTGGACGATTGTCTAATTCAGGCAGAAAACCAGGCCACTCTTCTAAAACATCTGGTGTTTTTAAAAAGGGTTCTAACTTGTCTAGGGTACACCATAAACGAAAATAAATCACAACTGGTACCCTCTCAGAAAATTACATTCCTGGGAGCAAGCTTGAATACAACTGCCCAGATGGCTTTCCTTATGCCAGAAAAGCGAATTCATTTGGTGACTTACTTCAAACAGGTGGCCACAAAAACCCTGCTATCTGCAAGACAAATACTGCAAGCCTTGGGGTTCATGGCCTCCTGCATTCTTCTAATTCCATATGCAAGACTGCATATGAGGAAACTTCAGTTGTACTTAAAAAGTTTATGGAGTCAACATTGTCACAGCCTGGAAACAATGATTCCTATCATACCTTGCCTGCGCCTAGAGTTCCTATGGTGGGCAGAAGCCTGCCACCAAAACAAGGGACTGCCATTCACACCACCCCCTGCCGCCCAAACCCTAACCACAGACGCATCAGACTATGCATGGAGAGGGGGGGCTCATCTGGCAGGGAAGTGCATTCAGGGCAAATGGAGCCCAAATCAAATGCACCTTTATATCAATCAAAAAGAAATGCTAGCTGTACAGAATGCTCTGACAGTCTTCAAGGACTACGTTCATCCAGGGCAACTACTGGTAAAGACGAACAACACCATGGTTATGTGGTACATAAACAAGCAGGAGGATACACATTCCTACCCCCTCTGCAGACTAGCCATGGCATTATGGAACACGGCTTTGAGCTACCAAGTACAACTACAAGCTCAGTACCTGCCAGGAAAGCAGAACATTCTGGCAGACGAACTAAGCAGAAATCTCATGGACCCACACGAATGGAAACTGGAACCACGGATTTTCAACATGTTGACATGCAAATGGGGGAGCCCAGACATAGATCTTTTTGCCTCACCCCAGAACTTCCAGTTGGACAAAGTTTGCACAAGAACTCATCACGAAAAAAATTGGAAAGTGTATGCTCTGTCCTTCAGCTGGAAAAACCTATCAGTCTATGCCTCCCCCCTCTGCCTCTGCTGTCCAAAGTTCTACTAAAAGTCAAACAGTACAAACCAAAAATGATTTTGATTGCTCCAGACTAGCCACGCCAACACTGGTACCCACTCCTGCGCAGTGTGTCTCAAATTTCTCCATTGCACCTGCCTCAGACACCTTCCTTACTGTCTCAGCAGGAGAACCAAATTCTGCACCCTCAGCTCCAAACATTGAATCTTGCAGCTTGGCTAATCATTTAAATTCCCCTTAGCATCCCTCAGCAAACCTGTGATAGATGTCATTTTGGAGGCGAGAAGACCTAATACTAGAAAATCTTATGCTGACAAATGGAAAAGATTCTGTGACTGGAATCAGTCTCAAGGGATGAGTACAGCAGCACCCACTTTACCTCAGATTTTGCAATACTTAACTGAGATGCTTCACAAGGGCCTGTCTTTTTCCTCCATTAAAATCCATGCCTCAGCCATTTCAGCTCATTACAACACAGAATCCTCCACCCCTTCTCTCATCCTCTGTTAAAGCAGTATCTCAGAGGGGCCAAAAACTTGAGACCACCCAGGAGAGCTCCAACCCCTGCCTGGGACCTTAACTTTGTATTGGAGAAACTCACTGTACCTCCTTTCGAGCCAGCTGGTACTGTAGACTTAAAATTTCTTTCCTGGAAAACAGCCTTCCTTTTACCAATGACTTCAGCTAGAAGCATATCTGAATTACAGGCCCTTATGGCAGTGGAGCCTTTCATCATTTTTCATGCGGACAGGGTGTCACTCAGGACCAATCTATCCTTCATGCCCAAGGTGGTATCCAGTGTGGCTCTTAATCAGTCCATTCATTTTCCAACTTTCTTTCCCAATTCACAGAACAAGGGGGAGCGGATTCTGCATTCATTGGATGTACACAGACAACTTAGATTCTACTTGGAGAGGACTAAATCTTGAAGAAAATCTGAACAACTGCTGGTAGCATTTGCTGCAGGGACAGAGGGGAAGGCTATTTCAGAACAAACTGTTTCTAAATGGATAAGCCATTGTATTCATTTCTGTTATAAGCACCATGGAAAACCTATCCCCCAGGGGATCAGATCTCATTCCACCAGGGCTGCATCTACTTCTACAGCCTTTCTCAGAGGTGTTCCTACCAGGGATATTCTAGAAGCTGCTACCTGGAGTTCAGCTCATACTTTCACCAAGCATTATCACTTACCAGTTTTCTCTAAATCCAGAGCTGGCTTTGCCACTGCTGTTTTGCAGGGCCTTATAGCTGGTCCTAATGCTGTATAAATCCATCCTTCCAACCATAGCTTTGGGAATCTATCCAAATGTAATGACTGCAATAGTGAAACACGAAGAACATAGTACAGATGTTCTTCATCTCACATTGCTGCAGTCCTTACACTTGGGTAGTCCGCTGTCCTCGGTCGGCCCGAATAACAAAGTATAAGGCTGACGTCGGTCAAGGCGCATTAGACTGACATCAGGACGTCAGGGTACAAATGCGCATGACCGACGTCATATCCTCAGTCTTTTTTGCCGCATGGTCCGATGCAGAAGCAGCGTTGCAAGTGCCGTTCGGCGTTCTGAAATTTTTCGAATTCGGAGTTTCAGACCGAGTCAAAGTTGGCTAAGTACCCGCTAGAATATTTTAGTTTTTCTTGCCTCAGTGGTTTACCGGATGTCAGAAAAAGTGAATAACTGTATTTCTTGTGGGAAGCAGATACCGCATAGAGATTATCATACTTTGTGTATTCCTTGTTTAGGGCCTGAGCACGACGTTGTTGGGTGTCGCTTTTGTGCTTGATTCAATAAGCGCACTATTAAGAAAAGGTTAGATTGTGCCAGGTTAGTCTTCGGGAAGCGGTGCAATTATAATATGCCGTCGGATGCTCCGACGTCCGCTTCTTCCTAGAAGCGCAAGGACAAAGCAGCTAAGCCCAGGCAAGAAGAGCCGTCTGCGGACGCCGGCTCTTTAGAGGTGTCGGTGGAGCCGGGGGTTCCGCCGGAGGTTTCTCTGGAGTCCCAGGGGGAGACTTTGTTGTTGCAGGATGTGGCCTCTCAGGAGGCAGGTCAGGCTGAAGGGGCCTCTCAGGTTACTGTGCTCCCCTCCCTTCCTAGGGTGGTTAGGCCTTCTCCTTCTGTTTCCAAGGCTTCTCCCAGAGGCAGGCCAGGTTTAGCTTCAGTTGGTGTCACTCCTAGTTCTTCAGGATCTGTGCCCAAGAAGCATATGCTTAAAATGGCAGAAGATTTGATTACTTTGATTAGAGGTCCTTTGCCCCCTCCTGATAAGAGACCTAGGGTGGAACCTGAGTTGGGGAGTTTTGAGCATGCTTCGGATGTTTCAGAGTCTTCGGCTGAAGACTTACAGGAGTATTCTCCTTATTCTGATTCTGATGTGGATGATTCTACTCCTTCTGCTTCTCCTCCTGAGGATTTTTCTTTTTCAGAGACTCTTCATTCCATGAGGGAGCATTTTAAGTGGGAAGGTCAGGACTTCTCTGATTCCAGGAAAAGGCTTAGGGAATTTTTGTTTTTACCCCAGCATAGGCCTTTGGCTATACCTCCTGTTTTGGATGTTGTGGAAGATGTGTTTGCAGAGGCTTCTCTTAATCCTGATTCTTTGCCTCCTGCTCCTGTTAAACCGGATAGGTATTACAGGGTGCCTGAAGCTCATAAGTACCTTTTTTAAGAGTCCTAGGACGGACCTAGAAACTGTTAGTCAGGAGCCTAAGGGTGTTAAGGCTTCTGTTGTTAAAAATCCGGTTCCTCCAGATAAAGAGGCCAGGGCTTTGGATAGATGGGGAAAGAAAGTCTATACTTCTTCCACCCTTGCTATGAGGGCTTTGAATTGCCAGTTTCACATGTTGAAATACCAAAACTATCTACTTTCTCAATTGAAGTCTAAGGTAGATGCTCTGGCGGAAGGTATTGAGTGTAAAGAGTTACAAGATTTAGTACATGTTTCTGAACAGGTGGGTAAGCATTCTTTGCAATGTGGTTTTGATGCTGTACAGGCCTCGTCTAGGGTAGCTGCCACTGGGTCAGTTCTTCGCAGGCACGCCTGGCTGAGGGATCAGAATTTATCTGACCATGTTAAGACAAGGATTTTAGATGCTCCTTTACAATCTGATGTGTTGTTTGGTTCACCTGTTGAGGCAGTCTTAAAGAAAATGGAAGACAAGGCTAAGTCTATGCAGACTGTTAAAGATTTTTTGCAGGTTCAGCCTCCGAAGTTTAGTAGAAATTGGCCTACCAAGGGGTGGACGTATCCTTCTTATGATTCCCAGTCTAGGGGTAGATCCAGACGTGGTAGGGGCAGAGCTCAGGGCTCTTTTAGGCCTAGAACAGGGAGTTCACCTGCACAGTCTTCGGGTGAGGGCAGGGGTCAGTCCTTTCGTAAACAGACCCAATGACCTACCTTTTCAGCTGCCAGAGCCTTCTCGTCTGGCAGCACCTTTGGGAGGAAGGTTGGCACTTTTCAAGGAAAATTGGAGTTTAATTACCCAAGACAGATGGGTATTGGATATCATACACCAAGGTTACAGGTTTTATTTCCATACCTTGCCTCCTTTCAAAGGCATGCCAGACGTTCCTCCTCAGCAAAGAATAGAGGCTCACAAACAAATTTCTCTGTTGCTTCAAATAGGGGCCATACAGCCAGTCCCTATGCCAGAAGTGGGCCTAGGATTTTATTCTCGCCTGTTCCTAGTACCAAAGAAGGGGAACACGTGGAGACCAATTTTGGATTTATCTATCCTCAACACTTATCTGGACATTCCCAAGTTCAAAATGTTGACGTTACAACAGCTTTTACCTCTGCTGGGCAAAGATCATTGGATGGTAACTTTGGATCTCAAGGAGGCTTACCTTCATGTTCCTATCAGACTGAGTTGCAGGAAGTATCTGCGTTTTCGGGCTGGGACTTCTCACTATCAGTTCTCTGCATTGCCCTTTGGCTTATCTACTGCCCAGAGTGTTCACGAAAGTTCTGGCTCCAGTGATAGCTTTCTTCAGGTAAAAGGAATACAGATCTATCCTTATTTGGACGATTGCCTGATTCTGGCTCAAGGAAGGGACGAGCTTCTTCATCATTTGGAATATGTGATAGCAGTGCTAAGATGCCTGGGGTATTCTGTGAACGAAATAAAGTCCAGTCTAGTACCCTCTCAGGACATGTGCTTTCTGGGTGTAAGACTGAATACAGCATCCCAGATGGCCCTTTTGACCCCGGACAAACAAAAGAATCTTTCCCTTTACTTTCATCAATTATCTCATCAGTCCAGGCTGACTGCAAGGACAGTCCTTCAAGCCTTGGGGTTCATGGCATCTTGTATTCTGGTGCTTCCCAATGCCAAACTGCATATGAGGAAGCTACAATGGTATCTCAAAAATGTATGGACACAGCACTGCCAGGATCTGGACACTGTCATTCAAATAATACCTTGCATTCAAAAGGAATTTTTGTGGTGGGCTCAGGAATGTCACCTAAACAAGGGACTCTCTGTGACCCGGCCAGAGGCGAGTCAGATTCTAACGACAGATGCCTCAGACAAAGCTTGGGGAGCTCATCTAAATGGAAAGTGGATACAAGACAAGTGGCCTGCCAGACTACAACATCTACATATCAACTTGAAGGAGATGTTAGCAGTCCAGTTTGCATTAATAGCTTTCAAGGATTTACTTCTTCCAGGGCAGGTGTTGATTCTAACAGACAACACAACTGTCATGTGGTACATCAACAAGCAAGGGGAAACACATTCTTATCCTCTATGCAGGCAAGCAATGATTTTGTGGGAGACTGCTCTCAGTTTACAGCTCAATCTTCAGGCAAGGTTTCTGCCGGAGCACAGAACTCCTTAGCAGATGTGTTGAGCAGGCAATTATGGATCCCCACAGTGGAAATTGGATCTTCATGTATTTCAGAAATTGACAGTGTCATGGGGAACTCCAGACATAGATCTGTTCGCTTCTCCACTAAACCACCAGCTGCCAAAGTTTTGCACGAAAAGGTTTCATCCCACAGCTTGGAAAGTGGATGCTCTTTCTTTCAATTGGAGCAATCTTCATGTGTATGCCTTTCCACCTCTGCCTCTCCTCCCAAAGGTACTTCTAAAGGTCAGACAGGACAAGCCAAGGATGATTTTAATAGCTCCAGATTGGCCTCGACAGCACTGGTACCCATTACTGAGAAGTCTGGTATGGAAGCCTCCATGGCCTTTGCCTTCGATTCCACACCTGTTGTCCCAGGAGGACAGTCATTTGCTCAATGTCAAACTTCACTCTCTGCACCTAACAGCCTGGCATATTCTGTTTTGAACCATAGAGGGTCTCAACTTCCACAGCAAGTTTTGAATGTTATTTTGGAAGCTAGAAGGCCTAGTACAAGGAAAGTGTACAGATAAATGGAAGAGATTTTTATTTTGGAGTGCAGCAAAGGATTTTGATGTTTCTGAGCCTAATTTAAGTGTGGCTCTTCAATATCTTACTGAGTTACTGGACAAAGGTTTGTCCTTCTCTTCTATTAAGGTTCATGCTGCAGCAATTTCAGCTCACTATGACTGTGACCCACCATTGTTTTCTCATCCTTTGTTCAAGCAATTTCTTAGAGGGGCAAAGAATATAAGACCCCCATAGAGCTCCTACTCCTGCTTGGGATCTCAATTTTGTGTTGGAGAAACTCACTCTACAACCTTTTGAGCCTGCAGCTACTACTGAGTTGAAATATTTATCATGGAAGACTGCTTTTTTGTTGGCCATTACCTCTGCAAGAAGGGTTTCTGAATTGCAGGCCCTTATGGCGGTTGAGCCTTTCTTAATTTTCCATAAGGATAGGGTATCTTTGTGTACTAATCCTTCCTTTATGCCTAAAGTGGTTTCTAGTGTGGCTTTAAACCAAACTATTCATTTGCCTACTTTTTATGCAAATCCCCAAAATAAAGGGGAAAAGATTTTGCACACTTTAGATGTACACAGGCAGTTGCGATATTATTTGAGCAGAACTAAAGGGTTCAGGCAGTCTCAGCAGTTATTTGTTTCTTTTGCTTTGAGTTCTCAGGGCAAGCCTGTGTCAAAACAAACTATTTCTAAGTGGATTGGGTTTTGCATTGCTTTCTGTTATTCCCATCATGGCAAGGAGATTCCAGCTGGGATTAGGCCTCATTCCACTAGGGCTACTGCCACTTCGACAGCCTTTTAAGGGGTGGCAACTAAGGATATTTTGGAGGCAGCTACTTGGAGTTCAGTGCATACTTTCTCTAAGCATTACCACCTTCCACTTTACTCTAAATCTAGGGCTGGTTTTGCCACTGCTGTTTTACAGGGCATTTTGGCAGCTCCTGCTTCTTTATAGTTTTGCCATCCTCCCTTATCTCTGCTTTGGGATTCTACCCAAGTGTAAGGACTGCAGCAATGTGAGATGAAGAACATAGTACAGTTTTGTACCTACCATAAATGTAGATGTTCGAAGATCCACATTGCTGCAGTCCAATTTACCCTCCCTCCTTCTCCTCTGTAGTTAGAGGCGGTTGTGTGGGTTGGGTTGTAAATATTGTATATATTGTATATATTGTACATATTCTTAGTGCAAGGGTGGTTGGTTGGTTGTTTGCTGTCTTTTGGTTTTGACCTTTCTTTGTAGGGTCTTCTGACATCTGGGGCAAGAAAAGACTGAGGATATGACGTCGGTCATGCGCATTTGTACCCTGACGTCCTGATGTCAGTCTAATGCGCCTTGACCGACGTCAGCCTTATACTTTGTTATTCGGGCAGACCGAGGACAGCGGACTACCCAAGTGTAAGGACTGCGGCAATGTGGATCTTCGAACATCTACATTTATGGTAGGTACAAAACTGTACTTTGTGTACACTTACCATAAATGTAGATGTTCGAGTGTATTCACTGTTGCAGTCCTGGTTACCCTCCCTCCAGCCCCCTGCTTTTCTTGTACGATACCTCTATTTTCTTTTACTATGCTTAAAAGCCTTTTTGGTGTATTTGCTTTTGTTTGGAGGTATATTTTTGTGTTGTTAATTACTTGTATATTTTGCTCCCCATTTGGGGGGCACCTGACATCTGGGGCAAGAAAAACTGATGTAATGGCGTCTGCTGCATGTTTTATACCCCTGATGACCTGACAACGTGGAAGAAGGGACAGCAACTGTCGCAGGTCCCAAGACTTTGTTAATCAGGCCGAGTGAGGGCAACCTGCCTGCTGATTACCCAAATGTAATGACTGCAACAGTGAATACACTCGAACATCTACATTTATGGCAAGTGTACACAACTGTACTTTCTCTGCACTGCCCTTTGGCTTATCTGCTGCGCCTAGAGTATTCACAAAGTGCCTAGCTCCAGTCATTGCATTTTCCAGGCAAAGAAATATTTAAATATACCCGTACCTGGATGATTGTCTAATTCAGGCAGAAAGCCATGACATACTATTAAATCATTTGACATTCATGAGGAACTTTTTGACTTCTCTGGGGTACACCATAAACGAAAAGAAATCTCACCTACTACCCTGCCAACAAATTGTATTCCTGGGAGCAAGCTTGAATACAACTTCCCAGATGACCTACCTCACGCCAGAAAAACAAGTTTATTTGACAGCCTACTTCAAACTACTGGCCACAAAGACCCAGCTGTCTGCAAGCCCTGGGGTTCATGGCCTTCTGCATTCTACTAATTCCATATGCAAGACTGCATATGAGGAAACTGCAATGGTATCTAAAAAGCCTATGGTGTCAACATTCTCAGGACCTGGAATCAATGATTCCTATCATACCTTGTCTACAGATAGAGTTCCTTTGGTGGGTAGAGGCCTGCTTCCACAACAAGGGACTGCCATTCACTCTACCCTCTGCCACCGAAACCCTAACAAAAGACGCATCAGACTATGCATGGGGGGCTCACTTGGCAGGGCTGTGCATTCAGGGCAAATGGAACCCAAGTCAAATGCACCTGCATATCACTCAAGAAAGAAATGTTAACTGTACAGAATTCTCTGACAGCCTTCAACGACGACATTCTTCCAGGACAACTATTGATAAAGACAGACAACACCACTGTTATGTGGTACATATACAAGCAGGGGGGAACCCAGTCATACTGTCTCTGCAGACTATCCATGGCTCTGTGGAACACAGCCTTGAGCTACCAAGTGCACCTACAAGCTCAATTCCTGCCAGGCAAGCTAAATTCACTGGCAGACAACCTAAACAGAAATCTCATGGACCCACACGAGTGGAAACTGGACCCAAAGATATTCAACATTTTGAGAAACAAATGGGGGAGCCCAGAGATAGACCTGTTTACCTCCCTTCAGAACTACCAATTGGACAAATTCTGCACAAGGACGCCTCACAGACAAGCTTGGAAAGTGGATGCCCTGTCCTTCACCTGGGAAAGCCTCTCAGTTTATTCCTTTCCCCCTCTGCCTCTCCTCTCGAAAGTTCTACTAAAGATCAAACAGGACAAACCTAGGACAATACTCATTGCACCAGACTGACTACACCAACACTGGTACCCCCTCTTGCGCAGTATTTCACTGCTGGAACCATGGCACCTGCCTCAGACCCCTTCCCTACTCTCCCAGCTGGAGGGCCAGATTCTGTACCCCCAGCTTCAAACCCTGAACTTTGCAGCCTGGCTAATTACCTGAGCTCTCCAATACCATCCCTCAGTAAGCAAGTGCTGGATGTCATTCTGTAGGCAAGGAGGCCTAGTACTAGAAAATCCTATGCTGAAAAGTGGAAAAGATACTGTTCCTGGAGCCAGACTCAGGGGACGGGCACAACAGTGCCCAGCTTACTGCTTATTCTTCAATACTTAACAAAGATGTTCACAAGGGCCTTTCCTTCTCTTCTATTAAAATTCATGCCTCAGCCATTTCAGCACATTATAATGCTGAGCTACTCCTCTTCTCTCATCCCCTGCTGAAGCAATTCCTCAGAGGGGCCAAAAATTTAAGACCACCCAGGAGAGCCCCTAATCCAGCCTGGGACCTAAACTTTGTATTGGAAAAGCTGACTCTACCTCCTTTTGAGCCAGCTGCAACTGCAGAGTTGAAATTCCTTTCTTGGAAAACAGCCTTTCTTCTAGCCATCACTTCAGCAAGAAGAGTGTCTGAATTACAAGCCCTCATGGCAGTGGTGCCCTTATCATATTCAATGCAGACAGGGTGTCCCTCAGGACTTATCCTTTCTTTATGCCCAAGGTGGTATCCAGAATGGCCCTTAATCAGTCCATTCATTTGCCAACCTTCTTTTCTAATCCACAGAACAGAGGAGAACGAATACTGCAATCTTTGGACATGCACATACAACTTAGATTTTATTTGGACAGGACTAAGCCTCTCAGGAAAACTGAACAGTTGCTAGATGTTCTTCATGTTTCACTGTTGCAGTCATTACATTTGGGTAATCTGCTGACAGGTTTTCCTCAGTCGGCCTGATTAACAAAGTCTTGGGTCCTGCGTTGGTTGCTGTCCCTTCTTCCATGACGTCAGGTTGTCAGGGGTATAAAACATGCAGCCGATGCCATTACGTCAAGTCTTTCTTGCCGTGCGGTGCCCGAAGCAGAAGCATTTCGCAAGTGGTGGTCGGCCGACTCCTGAAATTTTCGTTTTCGAATTTCAGAACCAAAGTCTTTAACTTAAAGCTAAGTACCCCGTTGGGGAAACTTTTTCTTGCTCCTTACCGATGTCAGTAAAAGTTAATAATTGCATTACTTGCGGGAAGCAAATACCTCATAAAGATTTTCATTTGTACTGTATTTCTTGCGTAGGGCCTGACTACGACATACTTTGTTGTTGGTTTTGTGCTTTATTTAATCAGCGCACTATCCGTCGTCAGTACATTTTTGCCTCTAAATATTTTGGTTCTCGGTTTAATTATCTAGAAATGACGTCGGTTAGCCATTCAACTACCCTAATTTCAAAAAAACGCAAAGAGAAAGACAGAGACAGGCCATCGAGGTCTAAAACTGCTGATGACGCTTCTCCTAAGCCAGTCGCCAGTTCGCCGGTACTCAGTGAGGTGTTTTCGCAGCCCCTGATACCCGCTACGTCTGATTCACAGGCCTCTACTGAGACCCATTCAGAGTACGATATGCCGCGAGATGCTTCACCTTTGGAACCCGCGGATGTCTCTACCTTGGATGGGTCTGGAGCTGCTGTGCAGGCACCGGCTTCTGAGGGTTTATTCAGGCCTTCAGACTTACATATTAAACCGACTCCACCTGCAATACTAAGGCCTAAATCTCGATCTGTGTCTAAAAAACCAATGCTCAGGCCCCTATGCCTAAAAAACAAATGACCAAAATGGCTGAAGATTTAATTACTTTAATCAGGGGTAGTCAACCCCCACCCCCTTCTAAAAGGCCTAGGGCTGAGCTTGACTATGAATCTTCTGATCAGGACTCTGTTTCTTCTGACTCTTCTAATGACCTGGATTTGTCCATACCTAGTTATTAGGATTCTGATGCAGAGGATTCCATTCCCTCTGCTTCCCCCCTGAGGACTTTTCTTTTGGGGAAACTTTACATACCTTAAGAGAGCATTTCCACTGGGAAAGTCAGGAATTTTCTGAATCCAAAAAGAGGCTTAGGGATTTCCTTCTTCTTCCTCAGCATAGGCCTTTGGCTATACCTCCTGTACTAGACATTGTTGATGATGTGTTTTAGGAATCTAGTATGGCCCCTGATTTCCTGCCTCCAGCTCCTAGTAAACCTGACAGATACTACAAGGTTTCTGTCTCCCGCAAGTTCCTTTTCAAAAATCCTGCGGACCAAGAAACCATTTCTCAGGGTCCCAAGGGCATTAAGGCTTCTACTGCTAAAAATCCTACCCCTTCTGATAGAGATTCCAGGGCACTGGATAGATGGGGTGAAAAGGTTTATACTTCTGCATCCTTGGCAATGAGGGCTTTAAACTGTCAGTTTCATATGCTAAAATATCAACAGCATATCATGGTACTGCTTAAACAGAAAATGATGTTGATTTCTGACTGTGTGAAAAACAAAGATTTACAGGATTTATTGCATTTTGCTAAACAAGTTGGAAAACATACTTTGCAATGTGGTTTTGATTCTTTAGAGGCCTCTTGCAGGGCTTCTGTTACTGGGTCTATGCTTAGAAGGCATGCTTGGCTTAAGGAGCAATCTCTGCCTGATCATGTTAAGGCAAAATTGTTGGATGCTCCTTTAATTCGGGACCGCCTGTTTGGCAATAAGGCTGAAGAAGTTCTAAAAAAGATGGAAGATAAAGCTTAATCTATGCAAACTGTGAAAGATTTCTTACAAGTGCAACCTCCGAGATTTAGTAGGCACTGGTCTACTAGGAACTGGTCCTTTCCAGCTCCTTCCAGATCCACTCAAGCCAAACCCAGACACATCAAAAGCACCAGGTTTCAGTCCCAAAGGACTTTCAGAACTAAGCAATGGGGTGCTTCCACTTCCAAATCTGGAAATAACAAGATACCCCCCTAGTGTAAACAGTCTCAATGACTTCCCTTTAAAATTACCAAGCACTTTTGTTGCAGCCGCCCCTTTGGGGGGAAAGATTGCTCTTCATGCAAAAAACTGGCAAATCATAACCCAGGACAAATGGGTTTTAAATAGTGTCTCAGGGATACAGATTTCATTTCCACACGTTGCCAACTCCAAACGGGTAACCAGACCTGCCCCCAAATGAGTGGACAGAGGCTCAGAAACAAGTACTTTCCCTCCTAAACATGGGGGCTATTCAACCGGTACCAAAAGAGGAAAAGGGACAAGGTTTTTCCTGGTACCCAGAAAAGACAAATCATGGCGTCCAATTTTGGACCTGTCTACTCTAGACACCTTTCTGGACATTCCAAAATTCAAGATGCTGACTCTTCACCAAGTACTTCCTATGCTAGGCAAGCATGCCTGGTTGGCAATTCTAGATATGAAAGAAGCTTACCTGCATATCCCAGTCAGGGAATCCTGCAGAAGATAACTACGCTTCAAAGCAGGCTACTTGCATTATCAGTTCTCTGCACTGCCCTTTGGCTTGTCTTTGCGCCCAGGGTATTCACAAAGTCCCTGGCTCCAGTAACTGCATTTTGCAGGCAAAGAAATATTCAAATATATCCATACCTGGACGATTGCCTAATTCAGGCAGAAAACCAGGCCATACTTATAAAACATCTGACGTTTGTAAAAAGGATTCTAACTTGTCTAGGGTACACCATAAACGAAAAGAAATCACAAGTGGTACCCTCTCAGCAGAATTATATTCCTGGGTGCAAGCTTGAATACAACTGCCCATATGGCTTTAATCACATCAGAAAAGCAAATTTATTTGGTAACTTACTTCAAACAGGTGGCCACAAAAACCCTGCTATCTGCAAGACAAATACTGCAAGCCTTGGGTTTCATGGCCTCCTGCATTCTTCTAAATCCATATGCAAGACTGCATATGAGGAAACTTCAGTGGTACTTAAAAAGTTTATGGAGTCAGCATTGTCACAGCCTGGAAACAATGATTCCTATCATACCTTGCCTATGCCTAGAGTTCCTATGGTGGGCAGAGGCCTGCCACCAAAACAAGGGACTGCCATTCACACTACCCCCTGCCACCCAAACCCTAACTACAGACGCATCAGACTATGCATGGAGGGCTCATCTGGCAGGGAAGTGCATTCAGGTCAAATGGAGCACAAAGCAAATGCACTTACATATCAATCAAAAAGAAATGTTAGCTGTACCAAATGCCATGACAGCCTTCAAGGACTACATTCATCCAGGACAACTGCTGGTAAAGACGGTCAACACCACAGTTATGTGGTACATAAGCAGTGGGATACACATTCTTACCCCTCTGCAGACTAGCCATGGCATAGTGGAACACGGCCTTGAGCTACCAAGTGCAGCTACAAGCTCAGTTCCTGCCAGGAAAGCTGAATATTCTGGCAGACAAACTAAGCAGAAATCTCATGGACCCACACGAATGGAAACTGGAACCATGGATTTTCAACATGTAGACAAGCAAATGGGGGAGCCCAAACATGCATCTATTTGCCTCCCCCCAGACATACCAGTTGGACACATTTTGCACAAGAACTCCTCACAAAAAAGCCTACAAAGTGGATGCTCTGTCCTTCAGCTGGAAAAAACTATCAGTCTATGCTTTTCCCCCTCTGCCTCTACTCTCCAAAGTTCTGCTAAAAGTCAAACAGGACAAACCAAGAATGATTTTGATTGATCCAGACTGGCCACGCCAACACTGGTACCCACTCCTGCGCAGTGTGTCACACATTTCTCCATGGGGCCTGCCACAGACACCTTCCTTACTGTCCAGCAGGAGAACCAGATTCTGCACCCTCAGCTCCCAACATTGAAACTTGCAGCTTGGCTAATCACTGAAATTCACCTTTAACATCCCTCAGCAAACCTGTGATGGATGTCATCTTGGAGGCGAGAAGACCTAGTACTAGAAAATCTTATGCTGAAAAAATGAAAGATTCTGTGCCTGGAATCAGTCTCAAGGGATGAGCACAGTAGCGCCCAATTTACCTCAGATTTTGCAATACTTAACTGACATGCTTCACAAGGGCCTGTCTTTTTCCTCCATTAAAATCCATGCCTCAGCCATTTCAGCTCATTACAACACAGAACCTCCCCTCTTCTCTCATCCTCTGCTCAAGCAGTAAATCAGAGGGGCAAAAAACATGAGACCATCAAGGAGAGCTCCAACCCCTGCCTGGGACCTTAACTTTGTATTGGAAAAACTTACTCTGCCTCCTTTCGAGCCAGCTGCTACTGCAGACTTAAAATTTCTTTCTTGGAAAACAGCCTTCCTTTTAGCAATCACCTCAGCTAGAAGGATATCTGAATTACAGGCCCTTATGGCAGTGGAGCCTTTCATCATCTTTCATGCGGACAGGGTGTCACTCAGGACCAATCCATCCTTTATGCCCAAGGTGTGGTATCCAGTGTGGCTCTTAATCAGTCCATCCATTTGCCAACTTTCTTTCCCAATCCACAGAACAAGGGAGAGTGAATTCTGCATTCACTGGATGTGCGCAGATAACTTAGATTCTACTTGGACAGGACGAAATCTCGAAGAAAATCTGAACTGCTGCTGGTGGCATTTGCTACAGGGGCAGAGGGAACAGCTATTTCAAAACAAACCATTTCTAAATGGATAAGCCATTGCATTCATTTCTCCTATAAGCACCATGGAAAACGTATCCCCCAGGGGATCAGATCTCATTTCACCAGGGCTGCATCTACTTCTGCAGCCTTTCTCAGAGGTGATCCTACCAGGGATATTCTAGAAGCTGCTACCTGGAGTTCAGTTCACATTTTCACCAAGCATTATCACTTCCCAATTTTCTCTAAGTCTAGAGCTGGCTTTGCCACTGCTGTTTTGCAGGGCTTTATAGCTGGTCCTAATACTGTATAAATCCATCCTCCCAACCATAGCTTTGGGAATTTACCCAAATGTGATGACTGCAACAGTGAAACACGAAGAACATAGTACAGTTTTGTACACTTACCATAAACGTAGATGTTTGAGTGTATTCATTGTTGCAGTCCTGTTTACCCTCCCTCCAGCCCCCTGCTTTTCTCTTACTATGCCTCTACTTTCTTTTACTATGCTTAAAAGCCTTTTTGGTGTATTTGCTTTTGGTTGGAGGTATATTTATGTGTTTTTAACTTTATTTTTCTCCCCATTTGGGGGGCACATTACTTCTGGGGAAAGAAAAACTGATGTAATGGCATAGGCTGCTTGTTTTATACCCCTAACGACATGGAAGAAGGGACAGCAACCGACGCAGGGCCCAAGACTTTGATAATCAGGCCAGCTGAGGGCTACCTGCAAGCAAATAACCCAAATGTAATGACTGCAGCTGTAAGTACACTCGAACATCTACCTTTATGGTAAGTGTACACAGCTGTTTTTTCTTTCCTTGGATAGGGCCTTTAACACTTGATCTGCGGAGATGTGAGGTGTGGGACAAGTATCGGGGATGTCAGATGGGTCTTTGGGGGGGGAACAGGGAGGATGAAGTTTGTGCTGAACCTATCTGCTAGCAGGTTGTCTAAGTCAACAGGATCAGTGTAAGTGGTACCATTAAAAACTAATTTGGCACAAACCTAGGCTTTGCCATGGAGGTGCCTGACATAACTGAAGAAGGCTTTGTGGTTACCCTTTGTTTCGATGGCTATTTTCAGTTCATAATTGGCTTTGGAGGTTTTCACTAGTGATCTTATTTGCTTGTTGAGGCTAAGGAGGGAGTTTTTCCAGTTGGGAATTTGTGCCTTTTTACCCTTGGACAGTAGTTTCTTCCTTTTGTTGTAAAGCCTGTTGATAGAGGATGTCCACCAGATAGGTTTGTGTTTCCTTGAAGAGCAGGTTTTAGTTCTGTTTTGTATGGCTGAGTCCATGCAGTTGTACAGGTGCTTGTATACTGCACTGGCGTACTGTTCAGCATAGTTGTCTGCATCCTCTGAGGGGGGGTGGTGTTGTGAAGGTACTTATACACTTCCTTAGAAGGTTGCAGTCAGCTTTTGAGAAGTTTTTTAGCCTGGCTGCTGTTGGGGTGGGAGTGGGGGTTGGACGGGATAGAAACTTTGAATAAGACAGACTGATGGTCTGATCTCACCAGAGAAGAAATTACTATGAGGGTGGTGCAGCGGTCATCCATATTGATGAGAACCAAGTCTAGAATGTTATCTCCCCTGTGGGGGATGAGATGAGTTGGTCTAGTGTGTTAGAATCGATGAAGTCAAGGAATTTTTGGGTGAGTGCATTAGAACAGGAATAGTGCACTCAGTCTATGGTGGGGTAGTTGAAGTCACTAAGGATCAGGGTGTTAGGGGGGTATATTGATGGAGTCAAGTAGGTCCAGGTAGGAGGAGTGGGTGACCTGAGTCATGGAGGGGGTCTATAGCTGGCTGTAACTTGGATGGGTGTCTCACCAATTGTCTGTTGCACCTAGAGTAGTTCTGGTGCATCATGCTGACAAACCAGTCTGGGGGTGTGCTTGTCCTTAATGAAAATAGAGACTCCACCAACCTTAGTCTTCCCGACCTCATTTTGAGGTCGGGATGTGTGGAATTGAGGTACAGCCTGGTAAGGCATGGGTGCTCTCAGCAGCCTTGAACCAAGTTTCCGTGATTGCACAGATGGCATCTTCCAGTGCAAGGAGAGCCTCCAGTGAATGCATTTTCAGGACAAGTCTCATCTGTATGACCGTGGAGCGTATTACTGTGGACCTCATAAACAAGAGCATAAGCAATCTCCAAGCACTTGACCCCACTCACTTCAGATTCATCACTGGTAGATCTTGCCTACTGAACCTGATTGACTTTTTTGAGACTGTCACCAAGCCCTGGATGAGGGAAAGTCAGTACGTGAACTTACCTTGACTTGGCCACAGCCTTTGACACAATCCTCCACTCGGGCATCATCAAAAAGCTAACACAGTTTGGCATAAATCCCTATCTTATCAGGTGGGTAGGCAACTGGCTCACCGATGGGACCCACAAGGTCAAAATAGGCACCTCCACCTCCGACAGTAGACCTGTCACTAGTGATGTTCCCCAGGGATCTGTCCTGGGACCCCTACTGTTTGGCATCTACTTCTCAGAGGTCCAGGCAAAGACAAAACACCTGTGGCTAACCAAGTTTGTGAATGACTGTAAATTGGGTGCTGTCACTGACTCCCTAAATGATGTTAACATACTACAAGAGGGTCTCACAGCAACAGATGACTGGTGCCAAAGTCATGGCCTTAAGTTAAATGCAAAACAATGTATTATCATACCATTTGACAAAAACATGGCCCCTGCTGATTGCCACATCCACAGCAACCCCTTAAGCAGACAGTCTGTAGTGAGAGACCTGGGTACACAGTTTGACAACAATCTCACATTCGACCACCATGTAGAGGCAGTTGTCAGAAAAGCCTTTTATTTGGTTCATCTCATAAATAGAGATTGCATCCAGAAAAAAGGAGGTCATTACCTCTCTGTACTCCTTCCTCAGTAGGCCAGTAATTGAGTACAGCACCTTGTTTGGTATGTACCTCTCCAAACACCTGCACCAACTGGAAAGGCCACAGAAATGCCCCACAAAGAGAATCCATGGCCTCCAACACCTGTCCTACATGGACAGGCTCAAATCATTATCACTCTACTCAGTATCATACAGATTGCTCAGTGATGATCTGTGTCTCGCCTACAGGGCAAATCTCATGCCCTGCCCTACTAGAGATGCTCCATATCCGTAAGTCGTAACTCCTTACGGATTACCCAATCGAAAGGCCTAAATGTAATATGCAACATTAACAAAACCTGCTGGAGAGACAGGTTTGTCTCCCAGAGGCTGCCCTATCTCTGGAATAGATTGCCATACACGTCAAACAAAGTACGTCACACACCCTCTTCAAGCTCAGCCTTGATAAGTGGATGGGAAACCACAAATTTGTCCCAGGAATTCCATCTGTGTCCCTCACTGACAGGGGCGACAGGTACTGATTGAGGTTTCTTTTTTGGCGATATACTCTTGGCTAAGCTTGTATGGGCCCTAGGGTCATTAGCCTAGTAAACCTTCAATGATCCTATGGAGAGGATGTAAATTATCATTCAGAAAAAATGCTTATTTGATAAAGTCAGTACTGATGGGAAAATAGCTTACTTAGTGTGTTTATGTTGCCAATAGTGGTTGAATAGAAATTATTGCAGAGGTGTATATATATATATATATATATATATATATATATATATATATATATATATATATAAATGTGTGTGTGTGTGTGTGTGTGTGTATATTTCATTTGATTGGGGTTCTGGATTAAACCTTGCAAGAATGTTTTGTATGTAAATAAAGAGGAAGGAGGTTTAGGGTGAATTAATCCAGTGGGGTATGTTGCATCATTTTTTGTACAAAGTGTTAAAACTGGATAAACAAAAAGGATGAGAGATGAGTAGTAAAATTGTATAAATATAAGTGTGATACATTTTGGGTTACGATGAAGAATATATAAATGAAGGGACACAATGTTACCAAGAAAAAATATTTTTGTGGAAAATAAAAATGGATGATATAGATAAATAAAGAAAAGTATGGTGTAAAATCAGATCATAAAACATTATGATGTAAATCCATGAGAAAATCTAACAGATATAAAAATTACTTCTAGAAATAAGCAAATGGTGTAATCAGAAAGTAGAATGTCAGGATTGTTTGTGGTGGCTGGTAATAGATGAATTACCAGTAAAGGGAAATATGCCCTTTAAAAAGAAAAGTAGTAGAAACCATTTACTGTATATTGTTGAGAAGAATAAACTATTGAACATGTATTTTCAAAATGTAAAAGAGTAAAATAAGTCATGGGGAAAGCTACGTAAAGAAGATATTTTCAAATAATTAAAAGAAGTGGATAAAATAAACATGGATATGACTATAAGAACAGAAAAATAGATATTAAGATAAACAAATATTTTATGTCATATGGATTAAAAGCAATGAAAGAATAAATGAAATTATGTTTATTAGTAAATGGATTTTAGCTACAATAGTAAGTAAAATCAGATGGTGATTATGGAGAAAGGAGTAGAAGCCTAATAGGGATGAAAAGTAGTATGGTTGTAAGGAAAATTATGAATATGTTTAAATATACCTGTATGTCTATGTATTTTTACTTTTGTAAATATGTTGTAAGTTCTTTTTTGTGCATAAATAAAGGACCCCTGCTCCTTTTGATAGGGCAGTGGGATCTTTTACATCCATCTGAACAACCATCAACTCAAGTAGATGGGGACTGTGTTTAACATTTCATCCGAAGGATGGCACACTCAGGAGTGTAGCATCCCCCCTATGCCACACTTCAGTGTCAGCAATTGATCTACCTGGTGTGAGAGTAGAACCCATAGTCTTCTAAGTAAAAAGTGAGTGTGTTGCATGTTGCTCCATTAAACAGATAGTGAATGATAAAACTGTGTTCAGTTTGCACTTATTTATGTATTTATTGATTGATTGACATTTGATTACTGGGAAGGTCCGACTGGGTAGAAGTCCATTTTCAGAAGAGTCGTGGGGAAAAATCTCCAAATTATTACAAAACATTTTAAGAACAATAATTATGCAATCTCCAAACAGAAAACAAAAATCTCTGCAGTTCAAATCTCAGCTAGAGCGTATTCTGCGTGGAGACATGCGTGAATGGGCGTACCTTCGTTGAAGGTTGTACGTCAGGCCTGGCAAGCCGGTACGTAAAAATCAACTGCCAATCATTAGCGGACCGGAGTTCCTAACTGGGAAAAGCTGAAAGACACAAACAAACAGAATATAAAAACATTAGTTAAGAATTGATACAAGATATATGACCATCATTTAATATTTAGAGAAATTTTAGACAGCTTGTAGAGAAATTAAGTGTAAGATAGTCTAATGCAAACAGGAATTGCAATATGAGGCGAGGAAAAACATGCTTATGGTATATTTAGAGAGAAAGTCATTGAAGAGAATTGGTTATCAGTAAAAAAGTAAATGAAAAAAGAGAGCAAGGAGGTGTAAGGAATGAAAAGGTACTTGTTCACATTTAAGGGTATAGTTTATCCTTATTTCGAGCAAGAACAGAGCCAGATTTTAGCTAGGAAGTTTTTGAGTGGTTTTGAAAGATGGAAGGTACATACCTGATGGGTACAGATAAGGCGTTCCAGGCCTTAGCAGCTTTGTACCAGTGCAGCCAATGCCCAGCAGATTTGCTAGGTCTGTAGACAGGCAAGAGATTTTGGTCACTGGATTGCAATGACCGACTGGGAACATGGTTGTGTAGAATGTTTTTTAGTGCTAGACAGACAGATGGATGCTGGATAATTTTACAGGTGGTAAGAAGTTGTGTATATGTAAGTTGATATGAGAGTTCTAACCAATTTAGGCTTTTCAGTGCTGGGTTCTGAAAGGGCTGTGTGCTGCAAATTTGCTTTGTTATAGCATTGTTCAAGTTTTAATTTCTGTGAAGCCTGAAGGTTAGTAAGGCTGAGAGCGCCATAAAGAAGAGTAGGGAGGAAATAAGTAGTGGCTTCAGTAAGAAAGTTGTAAAGCATCCCTAGCTTTTTAATGTTTTTCTTATGCAGTTTTGTATATGTAGGTCAGATGTAAGATTATCATCCACAATCACCCCCAATAGTGACGTCAGTGGTCGTATTATTAAGAGAAAGGACTTCAATTTTTTTTTTCATGAGAGCGGGATTTGGGGGGGGGGGGAGTAGTAGTTTGGTCTTTTCAGGGTTGAGCATGAGTTGTGAGTTACAAAGCCATTTTCAGTGGCTGTTAATGCTTCCTGAATAATTTTTGGGAGGTATACCATGTTGTCAGATGTGCAAATTAGAGTGGAATCATCTTCGTATTTTATTAGAGTGGCCTGTTGTATAGTAGTATAGAAGGTGTTGGTGAAAATGTTAGAGAAGGGGACCAAGGATATAGACTTGTGGTACACTGGTGGTGACTGGGAGGTAAGGAGTGAACATGGAGTCCCATTTTACTGACTGATACCTGTTGTACATGTTGTACAGGTAGCTTTTGAACCACAGAAAGGTGGGCTGAGAGACCTAGTGAGGGCATTTTAAGTAGAAGTTTGCTGTGACAA
Source organism: Protopterus annectens (assembly GCF_019279795.1). Lineage (NCBI taxonomy): Eukaryota > Metazoa > Chordata > Ceratodontiformes > Protopteridae > Protopterus > Protopterus annectens. The sequence continues at coordinate 392,998,708 of NC_056744.1, forward strand.
ACTGTGTCAAAGGCTTTAGACAAGTGTAGAAATAAGGAACTTGACAAGATGTAGGGAAGCAATGTCACAAACACCATTTTTTCCAATGATGATTTCTGCTAGTGACTAAGAGACTTTGATAATATACTCTTAAACTGTTGTCTCTCAGGCAATGTATTTCAAAATAAATTTGGGCTGCTGATTCAGAGACTGCTTTGTTTTTGTGAATTAAATAAAAAAATATTCTTATTCTTCTTTCGGCTTTTCCTGGTTAGGGGTCACCACAGCGGATCACCTGTCCGCTCATGATTGGCAGTAGAGTTTTACGGTGACGAGTTGCCAGCCCAGCGCCAACCTTCCTCAGAAGGCACAGACATGCACACACTCACACCTAGGGCCAATTTAGAGTGTCCAATCCATCTAAAGCATGTCTTTGGGATGTGGGAGGAAACCAAAGTACAAGGAGGAAACCCACGCGACCACAGGGATGACAGGCGGACTCTGCACAGAAGGCACCCCAGCCGAGGATCGAACCGGAGAACCTCTTGCTGTGAGGCGACAATGCTAACGGCTGCACCACTGCAGCTGGCCCTTTTGTTACATAAATTAATTTTTACTGAATTGTTATATTAAGTAGATGTGTAGGTACCAGTAAATATTACATTATGAGATGGCCATGAAAATAACATTAGCATGCATTTTATTTCATGTGCAACTTTTGTCTTTTGGGTCCAGTTATTTGGTATATAGATAGTATTATCTGGGAGCCATAGCAAATGATTATATGTTTTACTACCTGAAACGAAAAAATAACTCGGGGAGATTGTCATGTTTTACTGTTGCAAAATGGGATGCTCAGACTCCTTTTCAGAATTTCCTTTGCCTGAGATGAGAAGTTCAAATTCTTCAATTGATTATCTGCTATTTCCCCTAATAGCATATCACACCTCCAGATGGGCTGCTTTCACAACAAAAAAGGTCAGCAATGACAACAGACCACCTGCAAGTACAGCTTACAGACGAAACTGTAGTATAGATAAACTAGATTCAGAACTATTTTATCATTTATTAAGTGATTGATTCTTAACATAAACACTGATGGGGAAACTGTAGCACCCCATCTAAATCCATTTATTGGAACAATGCTTCAACTCAACTATGTTTATTATTAGTTCAGTCCACTTTCAGGCAGTTTCTGCATTTTTGCTTTTAATTTTTAAAAGATGACTGGTAGATTTCTTGAGTTTCCCATCTGCAGTACTTGTTTATATTTTTAGTTACAATTACAAGCTTTTCCAGTTTGTGGAACTTTGGTATTTTGAATCTAAAATAAAAAAAGAAGTCTTCTTGCCTTGCTATCACCTTCTATTTTCAGTCATCTATTTGTGTATGTACTACTAAGTGCAGCTTCCAACCATATTCTAGTTGATGGCCCCTATTTGCTCATCATGGACCTTTTTGAGACTCGACCAGAGAGCATGGTCTGGTTAAGCGATATGCTCAGAGTCTCACTGTAGACTGAGGAACTGAAAGCACAGCTGCAGTTTGTCAAAACTTTTTCAGATGGTATTAGAATGTAATTTGGTCTTGATAAATGTGAAAAAGCAACCGTTAAATAAGGAAAACTGCAACACCATCAGTTTGGGACAAGAATGTGAAATAAAAGAACTTGAGCAAGAGGGAGTGTATAAATACTTGGGAACTGATGAAGGATCAGCAATAAAACATGAACAAATGTGAATAAAACTCAGTAAGGAATACTTTAGAAGATTTAAACTAATCCTGAGAACAGCATTGATATCTAGGAACAAGATCCAAGCTATAAATCAATTTGTTCTTCCTGCCCTAATGTACAGTTTTGGAGTGATTGACTGGCCCCAAAAAGTGTTGGGATATTAAAAGAAGAAGGATCCTTCATAGGTTCATAGGTTCATACTAGGCTATCTGCCCGAGGGCATTTACAAGCCTAGCCCATAGTTTTCTGGCTTACGCCACCCCTTTAGTATGGGGAACTATACCCATTATTTTGCTGTGCCTCTGTTGAGCAGTGACACTGAGGTAATCCCTGGGGTATATCTGCGATCTCTCATCCATTGGTCAAGATTTCTCTTGAACAAGGCCAGCGAGGTGCTCTGCCTCACATATACCGGGATTTTGTTCCACAGCATAGGGAGTCTTTGGGTGATGAATCTATCCCTCCAGCACGTCCTATTAATAGCCGTGTCAAGGTTTAAGTCTCCGCCTTGTGGCTCTGACGGATCTAGATTTTTGAGGTGAAGCATATTCATCAAATCTGGGTTTGACATGGCCTTGTATGTTAGGCAAAGGTCACCTCTGAGCAGTGTGGCGACTGAATAGAGTTGGAGTTCTTTCAGTCGGGCAGCATAGGACAGATGTTTGAGACCCTTTATCCTTTTGGTGAGGAACTTTTGTGGCCTCTCAAGCTACTGCAAGTGTCGGGTCAGATACATTCCGAATGGGGCATTGTACTCAATCATTGGTCTGATGAGTGATGAGTATAGGGAGACTATGACCTCCCTTGATCTAGATGAGAATCCCTTCATGATAAGGTGGGCAATGTAGAAGGTCTTCCTAACCACCTTGGCTACATGGGTGTCGAATGACAGACTACTATCAACTTGGGTCCCCAGGTCCCTGATAACTTCTTCTGTGCTCAGTGGATTGCCACCTATTTGGTAGCTAGGGGTAACCTTGTTTTTCCCGAAGGGTATGACTATGCATTTTTTGGCATTTAACTTTAGGCCATGGCTCTGGCACCAGTTATCCATTTCTGTGAGACCCTTCTGAAGGATATCTGTGTCAGATGTGTTTTCTACTATGGCGCCCAGTTTGCAGTCATCTGCAAACTTTGTCAGCCATAACCCTCCTGTGTTTGCTTGTACTCGGGAAAGGAGATGCCAAACAAGAGTGGGCCCAGGACTGAACCCTGTGGTACACCACTTGTGACAGGCTTTGAGTCTGACATGGCGCCAGCAACTCTGACCCTGTGTGTTCTGTCACTCAGCCAGTTTGCAACCCATCTTGTGATGTATGGGTTAACATTTAAGCTGATGAGTTTTTCAATGATACCCGAGTGGGGTATTGTATCGAAGGCCTTCGCCAGATCGAGGTAGGCTGTATGGACTGCCTTTCCCTCATCAATGGCTTTGGTGACTGTTTGAAAAAGTCAACCAAGTTTAGAAGGCATGATCTGCCTTTGACAAAGCCAAACTGGGATGGATCCAAAGTCTGCAAATTCCCTATGTCTTTATTTATGAGGTCCATTATGATCCTCTCCATGGCTTTGCAGATAAGGCTTGTCAAGCTGATGGGCTGGTAATTTCCAGGGTCGGTGGGGGCACCGCCTTTGTGAAGTGGGACCACAGTTGCAGTGCGCCACTCCCTGGGTACGTATCCAGAGGTAAGACTATGATTAAACAGTTGTCCTAGCTGTGGGTTTAATTCCTCGTTGAGTTCGTGGAGCACACAGCCGGGGACACCATCAGGTCCCATGGATGCTGTGTTTTTGCTTTGGAGAGAGCAGTTCTCACTTGGGCGTTGGAGATGTTTGGGGGCTGCAATCGCTTGGTATAGATATCTCTCCTTTTGGGGAGGGGAGAAGTTTGCACTGAACCTGTCAGCCAGTATGTTGGCAATGTCTGTAGGATCAGTAATCTTCACATCATTTTGAACTAGTTCTGAACATATCTGGGAGTTTCCTCCCAGGTTTCTAACATAGCTAAAGAAGGCCTTATGATTGTCTTTTGAGTCTTTAGCTATTTTTCTCTCAAAATTTGCTTTGGATGATTTTATGAGAGCTCTTAGTTTTTACTTATAGTGATCAAGGGTGTCTTACCTTTTAAGGATTTTGCTCTATCTTGTAGTAGCTTCCTCCTTTTGTTGTAGAGTTTGTTTATGGCTGGGGTCCACCAGACTGGACGCTTGCCTTTGGTACAAAGAGTCTTTGTTTTGCTTGGGATTGCCTTATCCATGCAGTCCTGCAGGTGCTGGTAGAAGGCATTTGTAAGTGATTCAGCGGCTTGAGTACTGTTTTCCGCCGCTCGGGGCCTTAAAGGAGACCACACTAGTCTTTAGAAGTGTGAAGTCGGCTTTTGAGAAGTTCTTTACTGTGGTCTTTTTATTTCAGGTGGGGTGGGATGAGGACCTCCAGCGAGATTAGTTTGTGATCTGATCTCACCAGTGAGGGGTATACTTCCGGTGTTGAACATTGTGCTCCCATGTTCGTGATGATGAGATCAAGTATGTTTTCTCCTCTTGTGGGGATGGTGACTAGTTGTTCCATGGCGTTTGAGTTTATGAATTCCAGGAACTTTTGGGCTAGGGTGTTTGGGCTTGAGTAGTGTACCCAGTCTATGTTAGGGTAATTGAAGTCACCTAGTATGATGGTGTTTGGTGATACATTTATCCCCTCTAATGTTTTCAGGAAGGCCATGTGAGGTTCCTGAGTTTATGAGGGTGGCCTGTAACATGCTACAGTTTGCAGAGGCAAAATGCTCACCAAATGATTTATAAAAATCAGTATATACCAAGATTATATTCCCCATTCCGAAGGAGGGATGGGCCTCCTTGAAATTGATTACATGTATAGATCTGCAATCATGGGGCTCCACACATATCTACTGACCTCACAAGATCCAAATGTAGTGAAAGTTTTGAAACGTGAGGAGAATAAATTCTCTGCTTAATTTAGCGGAAGCATATAGACGTCAAGCAGGAATGGAAATCAAACCAGAAGTAGATAAAAAAACAGGCAGCAACTGAATGTGCGAAAAAACAAAAGAAAGAATACAAGGTGAAGGACCAGATGAGAAGGCAAGAAGTGTGGAAAAAACATAAATACAGTTGCAAGTATAGAAAACTTCTTGAAGGAGCCTCATGTTGATCAAGAACGAACGCAGGAATGGTTAAGGAGAGGCAAATTCAAACCAAGAAATTAAAGGATGTTCTTCATCTCACATTGCTGCAGTCCTTACATATGGGTAGTCCGCTGTCCTCGGTCGGCCCGAATACCAAAGTATTAGGCTGACGTCGGTCATGGGCGCTCAGATCTGACATCAGAGCGTCAGGGTATAAAAGCGCATGACCGACGTCATATCCTCAGTCTTTTTTGCCGCATGGTCCGATGCAGAAACAGCGTTGCAAGTGCCGTTCGGCGTTCTGAAATTTTCGCATTCTGAGTTTCAGACCGAAACCAAGTTGGGCTAAGTACCCCGTTGGGGAATATTTTTGTTTTTTCTTGCCTCAGTTAATTCTGGATGTCAGAAAAAGTGAATAATTGTATTTCTTGTGGGAAACAGATACCGCATAGGGATTATCACTCTCTTTGCATTCCTTGTTTGGGACCGGACCACGACATAGTCGGGTGTCGGTTTTGTGCTAGGTTTAATAAGCGCACTATAAAAAGAAGGTTAGATTGTGCTAGGTTAGTCTTTGGTAAGCGGTGTAATTATAATATGCCGTCGGATCCTCCGACACCCGCTTCCACGAAGAAGCGCAAAGACAAATCCTTGAAACCTAGACAGGTTGATTCGTCCGTTCGACGCCGGTCCTGCAGAAACTACAGTGGAGCAGGTGGATCCGCTGAAGTTTCTGTTGAGTCTCAGGGGGAAACTTTGATTTTGCAGGATGTGGCCTCACAGGAGTCAGGTCAAGCTGAAGGGGCCTCTCAGGTTACTGTTCTCCCGTCTATGCCTAAGGTGGTTAGGCCTTCTGCTACTATTTCTAAGGCTCCTTCTAAGGGCAGGTCTGTTTTGCCTTCCTCTGGTGTCCCTCCAGGTACTTCAGGGTCTGTGCCTAAAAGCACATGCTTAAAATGGCAGAAGATTTGATTACTTTAATTAGAGGTTCTATGCCCCCTCCTGATAAGAGGCCCAGGGTGGAGCCAGAGTTGGAAAGTTTGGATCAGGCCTCGGATGACTCAGACTCTTCTGCTGAAGATATTCAAGATTTTCCCCCTTATTCGGATTCTGATGCAGAGGATTCCACTCCTTCTGCTTCTCCTCCAGAGGATTTTTCATTTTCAGAAACTCTGCATTCCATGAGGGAGCATTTTAAGTGGGAAGGACAGGATTTCTCTGATTCACGGAAGAGGTTTAGGGAATTCTTGTTTTTACCACAGCATAGACCCTTGGCTATACCTCCTGATGTCCTTCATGGATGCATCTGCAGTCATAACAGCTGGGTTGTCCTGTCGTCAGGCAGCCCGTCAGTCGGCCGGATTCCAAAGTCCGGGTCCGGCTTCGGCTGATGTCGCTCTTCATCCGACGTCATCTCTGTTGGACTCCGGGTATAAAGGCATCAGCCGACGCCATTTTCCTCAGTCTTTCTTGCCGCGTGGCGCCCGAAGCAGAAGCTGTTCGCAAGTGCCGGTCGGTCGGATCCAGAGATTTTCTCTACCGAATACTACTTCGAAGACTTCTAAAGCTAAGTACCCCGTTGGGGACTCTTTCTTGCCTCAGCCGATGTCAGAAAAAGTTAATAATTGTTTAACCTGTGGGAAACAAATACCTCATAAAGATTTCCATTCTTACTGTCTGCCTTGTTTAGGCCCAGCCCACGACGTAGCAGCCTGTTCGGCCTGTGCTTCCTTCAACCGACGAACGCTTAGGCGTCGGTCGGAGTTTGCAGAACAGTTTTTCGGTCCTGACTTTGCTTACATTATGTCGTCGGAACCTCCGACTACACTTTCTGCCAAAACGCAAAGAAAAGACCGACACTTTCGCGGTCCGCGGTTTCGGCTGAAACCACGCTTAAGCAAACCGCGAGTGTCTCGGTTTCGGCCGAAACCGAGAAAACTGATCTAGGTACAGCCGAATCTATCTCTACACTTGAGGCCCCTGCTACAATTCTTGAATCGGCCTCTGAAACTTTACCCACTAACTTATCAGACACCATTCCCCTGGATGTCTCTACCCCAGCACGTGGTGCTGCTAGGCCTCCAGCAGCCATGTCCATTAAGGCCTTCGCCAGGGCTAAAGCAGCCAAGACTACCAAATCAGTGCCTGTTAAACCACCCTCAACCAGGCCCTCTTCTAGTTCCCAAATGCTCACCTTGGCAGAAGATTTGATTTCTTTAATTAGAGGATCTCAATCTCACCCAGACAGGGCCTCTCAGCCCCCAGATAAGAGACCCAGGGCAGAGCCCCCTGAGCCAGTGTCCTCTGAGGATTCTGCAGATGAATCAGACATTACTGACCAGCCAGAGGCCCCTTTCTCCAATTTTGAGGATTCTGATGCTGAAGAATCCATTCCAGCTGCTTCCCCTCCAGAAGAATTCTCCTTTGGGGAAACCTTGCATGCCATGCGAGAGCAGTTCCAATGGCAGCAACAAGAATTCTCAGATTCCCGAAAAAGACTTAGAACCTTTCTACACCTTCCACAACACAGGCCCTTAGCTATACCTCCTGTTCTTTCTGTGGTAGATGACGCTTTTAATGATGTCTGCTCTGCTCCAGACTCATTACCCCCAGCCCCTGCCAAACCAGACAGATTTTACAGGGTGCCTGACACTCATCACCACCTGTACAAGGCCCCCCTTGCAGACCCAGAAACTATATCCCAGGGTCCCAAGGCAGTTGCGCGAACCATAGCTAAAACCCTACTCCTTCTGAAAGGGAAGCAAGGGCATTAGACAGATGGGGTAAAAAAGTATACACTTCAGCTACTCTCTCAGCTAGAGCTTTAAACTGCCAGTTTCACATGATACAATACCAAGAGTTTATGCTTGATCAGTTAACTAAAAATTAACCACTGATGAAGCTCTTGATAAGAAATATGTATTAGAAATGGTAAATAATATACAACAGGTTAGTAACCATTCCTTAAAATGTGGCTATGATGCACTGGAGGCTTCATTTAGATCAGCCATGACTGGCACAGTGATAAGAAGGCATGCATGGCTAAAGGAGCAAGCTCTACCAGATCATGTTAAAGCTAAATTGTTAGATGCTCCTATGGATAAGACAAGTTTGTTTGGTGCACCTGCCCAGCAGGTTATGAAGAAAATGGAAGAAAAGGCAAAATCAGTTCAAACTGTTAAAGATTTCCTGCAGGTTCAACCCCAAGGTTTAGCAGGAACTGGCCTGCCAAGAATTGGTCCTTTCCTGACTCCACAAGATTTCAAAGGGGCAGGAATAGACGTTCCAGAGGCAGAAACCAAACCAGAGGAAGTGCCTACAGAGGACGACAGTGGCAAGGTAACAACAGAGGCACAGACACAGCCACTGCCACTACTTCAACACAGCCACAGTGACTTACTCCTAAAACCGCCTACCAGGGAACAAATAGCAGCTCCACTAGGCGGAAGGTTAACTTTATTTGCAAAGAACTGGCACCATATAACAAAAGACAAGTGGATTCTGCAAATTATACATCAAGGCTACCGATTCCACTTCCACACTATACCAGTCAAAAGAGGAATGCCAAATCTACCTCCAAATCAAAAAACAGAAGCTTTACAACAGATAATGGAGTTAGCAAACATGAGAGCTGTGGAAAAAGTGCCTACAGCAGAGCAAGGAAAGGGGTTCTACTCCAGACTGTTCCTAGTTCCAAGAAAGGAAAAAAGTTGGAGACCAATTCTCGACCTGTCCACCTTGAATACATACATCATTGTCCCAAAATTCAAAATGCTGACCCTACAGCAACTTCTTCCCATGCTGGGCAAGGAGTGTTGGCTGGTAACTCTAGATCTCAAGGAGGCATACCTGCACATCCCTATTCGACCAATCTGCAGAAGATACCTCAGATTTCTTGCAGGATCAGAGCACTATCAATTCTCAGCATTGCCTTTGGCTTATCTACTGCCCAGAGTATTCACAAAATGCCTGGCATCAGTAATCGCATACTGCAGACTACAGGGAATTCATATTTACCCATACCTGGACGACTGCCTGCTACAAGCGGACAACAAAAGCAAGTTGACAACAGATTTGCAAAGGGTCATTTACTTGCTACAAGCACTGGGATACACAGTCAATCTACAAAAGTCAAGGCTGATACCATCCCAAACAAGGACATTCTTGGGAGCGGAATTGGACACAGTGAGACAAATGGCATTCCAAACAACACATAAACAACAAGAACTCCCTCTTTATTTCTTGTCACTAACAAAGCTGAACAAATTAACAGCAAGAAAAGTTCTGCAGGCCTTGGGCTTCATGGCATCATGCATAATTTTGGTTCCATATGCCAGACTACATATGAGAAAACTACAGTAGTACCTTTGTAATTTATGGTCCCAACACAGGCACAGCCTCGAAACAGAAATCCCACTAATTCCATGTTTAAAACAGGAGTTCCTATGGTGGGCCCAGGCATGTCGCTCCAACCCAGGCCTTCCCTTTCACAGATGTCAAGCAAGCCAGAGCATTACAACAGATGCTTCAGACCTAGGATGGGGGGCCCACATGCTGGACAAATGCGTGCAAGGATTGTGGACTCAGGATCAACTTCACCTGCACATCATCCTAAAAGAAATGCTGGCTGTAAAACTGGCTATCCAAGAGTTCAGACCATTTCTCAAAGAGGGCCAGCTGTTGATAAGGACAGACAACACCACAGTCATGTGGTACATCAACAAACAGGGAGGCACTCATTCATACCCTCTATGCAGAATGACTTTGGAACTGTGGACCCTGGCACTCAGCTACAACATCCAGCTGCAGGCAAGATTTGTACCAGGAAAAGAAAATACTCTAGCGGACATTTTAAGCAGGACCACATCAGATGCTCACGAATGGCACCTGCACCCGGACATTTTCAGGACCATTACAAAGAAGTGGGGAATGCCTCAGATAGATCTATTTGCATCTCCTCACAATCACCAACTCAAAAAATTCTGCACAAGGACATTTCACCCACTAGCATGGAAAGTGGATTCGCTCTCCTTCAGCTGGAAAGGCCTAACAGCTTATGCATTCCCACCTCTCCCCTTGATACACAAAGTACTTCTAAAAATCAAGGAAGAACATCCAAGGATAATCCTGATAGCTCCAAACTGGCCAAGACAACACTGGTACCCACTACTAAGGAGCTTGTCTCGGAACAATATGTGGCCAATACCCTGATGCCTTTGATGCTAACTCAGAACAACTACAGCACCATACATCCAAACCTGAAAACATTACAACTGACTGCATGGAACATCACATAGCAGCAGCTAATCAAGAACTTTCCCAAAGAGTTAAAGACATTATTCTTGAAGCACGCAGACCTTCAACAAGAAGGAACTACGCTGGAAAATGGAAAAGGTTTGTCAGTTGGAGTTCTGAAAGAGGAAAAGATGTGTCACGTGGATATGCCTAACATCCTGGAGTATCTGGCGAACTTCTCCATTCAGGCCTGTCCTACTCCTCCATCAAGATACATGCATCAGCTATTTCAGCAGAATACAGCTTTGATCCTCCTGTTTTTCACACCCTCTGCTCAGACAATTTCTCAGAGGAATCAAGAATGTAAAACCTCCAAGGAAACCACCATTACCAGCTTGGGACTTAAACTTCGTACTAGAAAAGTTGACACTATCACCCTTTGAGCCAGCAGCAACAGCAGACTTACAACACCTGTCATGGAAAACTGCTTTCCTTCTGGCAATCACCTCAGCAAGGAGGGTTTCAGAACTACAGGCCTTAATGGCAGTGCAACCCTTCCTAATCTTCCACCAAGATAGAGTGTCCATGAGGACTAATCCAACATTTATGCCTAAGGTGGTATCCAGAGTGTCTTTAAACCAGGCAATCCACCTACCTACCTTCTTTCCCAACCCACAAAACAGAGGCGAAAGAATACTGCATACCTTGGATGTACATAGACAGCTACGCTACTACTTGGACAGAACCAAAAGCAGCAGAAAGACTGACCAACTTTTTGTGGCCTACGCAACAGGAAGAGAGGGAAAAGCTATTTCCAAACAGACAATCTCCAAATGGATAGGAAATTGCATACGATTCTGTTACTCCTTCCATGGAAAAACAATTCCACAGAACATAAGACCTCATTCTACAAGGGCAACAGCCACTACCACAGCCTTCTTACGAGGAGTGGCTACCAAAGACATTATTGAGGCGGCTACTTGGACCTCCGTGCATACATTTGCCAAGCATTATAATTTGCCTCTATATTCCAGATCCCGAGCAGGGTTTGCCACTGCTGTACTGCAAGGGATCCTAAACTCACCATAATCTACCTTTATCCTCCTCCCCCTAGTTGGCTATGGTATTCTACCCAGCTGTTATGACTGCAGATGCATCCATGAAGGACATAGTACAGTTTTGTACCTACCATAAATGTAGATGTCCGAACTGGATAGCATCTGCAGTCAGGATTACCCTCCCTCCTTCCCCTCTGAGGTACTCCTAGGGTGTTTACCCTCCTAATAGCTAGCTGATGGGGGGGAGTCTCTTATGGTGTATTTGTTTGTATATATGTACATACATGCTTATTTTTGTGGTTACCTCTATCCTTTTGGAAACATTGGCATCTATCCAAATATTTAGCCTTCAGGAGGGCTTCTGGCATCTGGGGCAAGAAACACTGAGGAAAATGGCGTCGGCTGATGCCTTTATACCCGGAGTCCAACAGAGATGACGTCGGATGAAGAGCGACATCAGCCGAAGCCGGACCCGGACTTTGGAATCCGGCCGACTGACGGGCTGCCTGATGACAGGACAACCCAGCTGTTATGACTGCAGATGCTATCCAGTTCGGACATCTACATTTATGGTAGGTACAAAACTGTACTTTTTGGATGTTGTTCAAGATGTTTTCTCGGAGGCTTCCCTTAATCCAGATTCTTTGCCTCCTGCGCCAGTTAAACCGGACAGGTATTACAGGGTGCCTGAGGCTCATAAATATCTGTATAAGAGTCCTAGGGCGGACCCAGAAACTATTAGTCAGGGGCCTAAGGGTGTTAGAGCTTCTGTTGTAAAGAATCCGGTTCCTCTAGATAAGGAAGCTAGAGCTTTGGATAGATGGGGTAAGGAGGTGTATACTTCTTCTACTTTAGCAATGAGGGCTTTAAATTGCCAGTTTCATATGTTGAAATATCAGAATTTCCTCCTTTCTCAGCTAAAATCTAAAGTGGATGCTTTGGCAGAGGGCATAGAGTGTAAAGAATTGCAAGATTTAGTACATGTCTCTGAACAGGTGGGTAAGCATTCTTTGCAGTGTGGTTTTGATGCTGTACAGGCCTCTTCTAGGGTGGCTGCCACTGGTTCAGTTCTTCGTAGGCATGCCTGGCTTAAGGATCAGAATTTGTCCGAGCATGTTAAAACTAGAATTCTGGATGCCCCTTTACAGTCTGAAGTTTTGTTTGGTCCCCTGTGGAGTCGGTTTTGAAGAAAATGGAAGACAAGGCTAAGTCCATGCAGACTGTTAAAGATTTTTTGCAGGTGCAACCTCCAAAGTTTAGTAGAAATTGGCCTACTAAGGGGTGGTCGTACCCTTCTTCTTATTCTCAGTCTAGGGGTAGATCTAGGCGTGGCAGGGGCAGAGCTCACAGTACATTCAGGTCTAGAACTTGGAGTTCACCTGCACAATCTGCAGGTGAGGGCAGGGGCCAGTCCTTTCGTAAACAGGCCCAATGACCTGCATTTTCAGCTGCCAGATTCTTCTTCCCTGGCAGCTCCTTTGGGAGGAAAGTTAGCACTCTTCAAGCAAAACTGGCTTTTAGTCACCCAGGACAAATGGGTATTGGACATTATAAACCGAGGCTACAAGTTCTATTTCCATACATTGCCTCCTTTCAAAGGCATGCCAGACGTTCCTCCTCAGCAAAGGATAGAGGCTCACAAGCAGATTTCTTTACTTCTTCAAATAGGAGCTATACAGCCAGTTCCTCTGTCAGAAGTGGGACTAGGATTTTATTCTCGCCTGTTTCTAGTACCAAAGAAAGGGAACACATGGAGACCAATTTTGGATTTATCTATCCTCAACACTTATCTGGACATTCCAAAGTTCAAAATGCTGACGTTACAACAGCTTTTACCTCTGTTGGGAAAAGATCACTGGATGGTAACTCTGGATCTCAAAGAGGCTTATCTTCATGTTCCTATCAGGCCCAGTTGCAGTTTCGGGCTGGAAATTTACATTATCAGTTCTCTGCATTGCCCTTTGGCTTATCTACTGCGCCCAGAGTGTTCACAAAGGTTCTGGCTCCAGTGATAGCCTTTTTCAGGTTAAGAGGAATACAGATTTATCCTTATTTGGACGATTGCCTGGTTATTGCACAACACAAAGACGAACTTCTGCATCATCTACAGTATGTGATGGTAGTGTTAAGATGCCTAGGGTATTCTGTGAACGAAACAAAGTCCAGTCTAGTACCCTCTCAGGACATGTGCTTTCTGGGTGTGAGACTGAATACAGCTTCCCAGATGGCCTTTTGACCCCGGACAAACAAAGAAGCCTTTCTCTTTATTTCCATCAAATGTCTCTACAGTCCAGGCTGACTGCAAGGACAGTCCTTCAAGCCTTGGGGTTCATGGCATCTTGTATTCTGGTGCTTCCCAATGCCAAACTGCATATGAGGAAGCTTCAATGGTATCTCAAAAATGTATGGACACAACACTGCCAAGATCTAGACACTGTCATTCAGATAATACCTTGCATTCAGAAAGAATTTTTGTGGTGGGCTCAGGAATGTCACCTAAACAAGGGACTCTCTGTGACCCGACCAGAGGCGAGTCAGATTCTAACGACAGATGCCTCGGACAAGGCTTGGGGAGCACACCTCAATGGAAAATGGGTGCAAGACACATGGCCTGTCAGACTTCAACATTTGCATATCAACTTGAAGGAGATGCTAGCAGTCCAATTTGTATTGATGGCTTTCAAGGATTTACTTCACCCAGGGCAGGTGTTGATTAAAACAGACAACACTACTGTCATGTGGTACATCAACAAGCAAGGGGGAACCCATTCGTACCCTCTTTGCAGGCAAGCGATGATTTTGTGGGAGACTGCTCTCAGTTTACACCTCAATCTTCAGGCAAGGTTTCTACCAGGAGCACAGAACTCCTTAGCGGATGTGTTGAGCAGACAAATTGTGGATCCTCACGAGTGGAAACTGGATCCTCATGTGTTTCAAAAGTTGACAGTGTTATGGGGGACTCCAGACATAGATCTGTTCGCTTCTCCACTAAATTACCAGTTGCCAAAGTTTTGCACAAAAATGTTTCATCCCACAGCTTGGAAGGTGGATGCTCTATCATTCAGTTGGAGCAGTCTTCATGTCTATGCCTTTCCACCTCTGCCTCTCATTCCCAAGGTACTCCTGAAGGCCAGAAAGGACAAGCCATCCATGATTCTGATAGCGCCGGATTGGCCTCGACAGCACTGGTACCCACTACTGAGGAGTTTGGTACGGGAGCCTCCATGGCCTCTGCCTTTGATTCCGCATCTTTGTCTCAGGAGGGCAATCACTTCCTCAATGTCAAGATTCAGTCTCTGCATCTCACAGCCTGGCATATTCTGTTCTAGACCCTGGAGGGTCTCAGCTTCCACAACAAGTTTTGAATGTTATTTTGGAGGCCAGAAGGCCTAGTACAAGGAAAGTTTACGCTGATAAATGGAGGAGATTTTTTCTTTGGAGCAAAGCGAAGGACTTTGATGTTTCCAAGCCTGATTTAAGTGTTTCTCTTCAATATCTTACTGAGTTATTGGACAAGGGTTTGTCTTTCTCCTCGATAAAGGTTCATGCTGCAGCCATTTCTGCTCACTATGACTGTGACCCTCCTTTATTTTCCCATCCTTTGTTTAAACAATTTCTTAGAGGGGCAAAGAACATAAGACCCCCACGTAGAGCTCCTACTCCTGCTTGGGATCTCAATTTTGTGTTGGAAAAGCTTACTCCACAACCTTTTGAGCCTGCAGCTACTGCCGAGTTAAAGTATTTATCATGGAAGACTGCTTTTTTGTTGGCCAGTACCTCTGCAAGAAGGGTTTCTGAATTACAGGCCCTTATGGCAGTGGAACCTTTCCTGATTTTTCATAAGGATAGGGTATCTTTGCGTACTAATCCTTCCTTTATGCCTAAAGTGGTTTCTAGTGTGGCCTTGAACCAAACTATTCATTTGCCTACTTTTATGCAAACCCCAAAATAAAGGGAGAAGATTTTGCATACTTTGGATATTCACAGGCAGTTACGTTATTATTTGAGCAGAACCAAGGGGTTCAGGCAGTCTCAGCAGTTGTTTGTTTCTTTTGCTTTGGGTTCTCAGGGAAAACCTGTTTCAAAACAAACTATTTCTAAATGGATTGGGTTTTGTATTTCTTTCTGTTATTCCCATCATAGTAAGGAGATTCCGGCTGGAATCAGACCTCATTCCACTAGAGCTACTGCCACTTCTACTGCCTTTCTAAGGGGGTAGCTACAAAAGATATTTTGGAAGCAGCCACTTGGAGTTCAGTACATACTTTTTCCAAGCATTACCACCTTCCTCTTTATTCTAAGTCTAGGGCTGGATTTGCCACTGCAATATTACAGGGCATTTTAGCAGCCCCTAATGCTTTATGATTTTGCCATCCTCCCTTTACCTCTGCTTTGGGATTCTACCCATATGTAAGGACTGCAGCAATGTGAGATGAAGAACATAGTACAGTTTTGTACCTACCATAAATGTAGATGATGATCTTCATTCCACATTGCTGCAGTCCTAACCATTGGGTAGTCCGCTGTCCAGTCGGCCCGAATACCAAAGTATATGGCTGACGTCGGTCAAGGCGCATTAGACTGATGTCAGGACGTCAGGGTACTAATGCGCATGACCTACGTCATATCCTCAGTCTTTTTTGCCGCATGGTCCGATGCAGAAGCAGTTTTGCGAGTGCAGGTTGGCGTTCTGAAATTTTCTGAAGTCGGAGTTTCAGACCGAATCAAAGTTGGCTAAGTACCCCGTTGGGGAACATTTTGGTTTTTTCTTGCCTCAGTATTTAACCGGATGTCAGAAAAAGTGAATAACTGTATTTCTTGTGGGAAGCAGATACCTCATAGGGATTACCATACTTTGTGTATACCTTGTTTAGGGCCTGAGCACGACGTTGTTGGATGCCGCTCTTGTGCTAGATTTATTAAACGCACTATTAAGAGAAGGTTAGACTGTGCCAGGTTAGTGTTTGGGAAGCGTTGTAATTATAAAATGCCGTCGGATGCTCCGACGCCCGCTTCGTCCAAAAAGCGCAAGGACAAAACAGCAAAGCCTAGGGTTGATGAACCGGCAGTCCCGGACGTCGGTTCTTTAGAAGGCTCAGTGGAGCCAGAGGTTTTGCCAGGAGTTTCTTTGGAGTCTCAGGCAGAGACTTTACTGTTACAGGATGTGCCCTCTCAGGAGGTAGGCCAGGCTGAGGGGGCTTCTCAGGTAACTGTTCTTCCCTCTCTTCCCAAGGTAGTTAGAGCCTCTCCTTCTGTTTCCAAAACTTCTTTGAGAGGTAGGCCAAGTTTAGCTTCAGTGGGGGCTTCTCCTGGCACTTCAGGTTCTGTGCCTAAGAAACATATGCTTAAAATGGCAGAAGATTTGATTACTATGATTAGAGGTTCTATGCCCCCTCCGGATAAGAGGCCTAGGGTGGAACCTGAGTTTGAGAGTTTTGAACAGTGTTCAGAGGCTTCTGAGTCTTCTGCGGAAGACTTGCAGGAGTATCCTCCTTATTCTGATTCTGATGTGGATGATTCCACTCCTACAGCTTCTCCTCCTGAGGATTTCTCATTTTCAGAGACTCTGCATTCCATGAGGGAGCACTTTAAATGGGAAGGCCAAGATTACTCTGATTCCAGGAAAAGGCTTAGGGAATTCTTGTTTTTACCCCAGCATAGGCCCTTAGCTATTCCTCCTGTGTTGAATGTGGTGGAAGATGTTTTTGCAGAGGCTTCCTTGAACCCTGATTCTTTGCCTCCTGCCCCTGTTAAACCTGATAGGTACTATAGGGTGCCTGAAGCTCATAAGTATCTTTTTAAGAGTCCTAGGGCAGACCCGGAAACTGTTTCTCAGGGGCCTAAAGGTGTTAAGGCCTCTGTTGTTAAAAATCCTGTTCCCACTGATAAAGAGGCAAGGGCTTTGGATAGATGGGGAAAGAAAGTGTATACTTCTTCCACTTTAGCCATGAGGGCGTTGAATTGTCAGTTTCACATGCTAAAATATCAAAATTATCTCCTTTCACAATTGAAATCTAAGGTGGATGCTTTGGCGGAAGGCATAGAGTGTAAAGAGTTGCTGGATTTAGTTCATGTGTCTGAACAAGTGGGTAAGCATTCTTTGCAATGTGGTTTTGATGCTGTGCAGGCCTCCTCGAGGGTGGCTGCCACTAGTTCTGTTCTTCGCAGGCATGCCTGGTTGAGGGATCAGAATTTAGCAGAGCATGTTAAGACAAGGATTTTGGATGCTCCTTTACAGTCTGATGTGTTGTTTGGTTCGCCTGTGGAAGCAGTTTTAAAGAAAATGGAGGACAAAGCTAAGTCTATGCAAACTGTTAAAGATTTTTTGCAGGTGCAGCCACCGAAGTTTAGTAGAAATTGGCCTACTAAGGGATGGGCATATCCTGCTTATGATTCCCAGTCTAGGGGTAGGTCTAGACGTGGTAGGGGCAGAGCTCAAGGTTCTTTTAGGCCTAGAACAGGAGTTCACCTGCTCAGACTTCTGGTGAGGGCAGGCGTCAGGGCTTTCGTAAACAGAGCCAATGACCTCCCTTTTCAGCTGCCAGTAGATTCTCGCCTGGCAGCTCCTTTGGGAGGAAGACTGTCTCTTTTCAAAGAAAATTGGGATTTAATCACTCAAGACAGATGGGTGTTGGATATCATTCACCACGGTTACAGGTTTTATTTCCATACATTGCCCCTTTCAAAGGCATGCCAGACGTTCCTCCTCCACAAAGGGAAGAGGCTCACAAGCAAATTTCTCTGTTACTCCAAATAGGGGCCATTCAGCCAGTCCCTGTACCAGAAAGGGGCCTAGGATTTTATTCTCGCCTGTTCCTAGTACCAAAGAAGGGGAACATGTGGAGACCAATTTTGGATTTATCTATTCTCAACACTTATCTGGACATTCCCAAGTTCAAAATGTTGACGTTACAACAGCTTTTACCTCTGCTGGGCAAAGATCATTGGATGGTAACTTTAGATCTCAAGGAAGCTTACCTTCATGTGCCTATAAGACTAAGTTGCAGGAAGTATCTGCGTTTTCGAGCTGGAAATTCTCATTATCAGTTCTCTGCATTGCCCTTTGGCTTATCTACTGCGCCCAGAGTATTCACAAAGGTTCTGGCTCCAGTGATAGCTTACTTCAGGCTAAAAGGAATTCAAATCTATCCTTACTTGGACGACTGCCTGATTCTGGCTCAAGAAAAGGAAGACCTTCTACAGCATCTGGAATATGTCATAGCAGTGCTAAGATGCCTAGGGTATTCTGTGAGCGAAATAAAGTCCAGTCTAGTACCCTCTCAAGACATGTGCTTTCTGGGTGTGAGACTGAATACAGCAGCCCAGATGGCCTTTTAACCCCGGACAAAAAAAGAATCTTTCCAGTTACTTCCATCAACTATCTCTTCAGTCCGGGCTGACTGCAAGGACAGTCCTTCAAGCCTTAGGGTTCATGGCATCTTGTATTCTGGTGCTTCCCAATGCCAAACTGCATATGAGGAAGCTGCAATGGTATCTCAAAAATGTGTGGACACAGCACTGCCAGGATTTGGACACTGTCATTCAAATAATACCTTGCATTCAAACAGAATTTTTGTGGTGGGCTCAGGAATGTCACCTAAACAAGGGACTCTCTGTGACCCGGCCAGAGGCGAGTCAGATTTTAACGACAGATGCCTCGGACATTGCTTGGGGAGCTCATCTAAATGGAAAGTGGATACAAGACAAGTGGCCTGCCAGACTACAGCATCTACATATCAACATGAAGGAGATGTTAGCAGTCCAGTTTGCATTAATGGCTTTCAAGGAGTTACTTCTTCCAGGGCAGGTGTTGATTCTAACAGACAACACAACTGTCATGTGGTACATCAACAAACAAGGGGGAACACATTCTTACCCATTGTGCAGGCAAGCAATGATTTTATGGGAGACTGCCCTCAGCTTGCAACTAACTCTTCAGGCAAGCTTCCTGCCGGAGCACAGAACTCCTTAGCAGATGTGTTAAGCAGACAAATCATGGATCCCCACGAGTGGAAACTGGATCTTCATGTATTTCAAAAATTGACAGTGTCATGGGGAACTCCAGACATAGATCTGTTCGCTTCTCCACTAAACCACCAGCTGCCAAAGTTTTGCACAAAGAAGTTTCATCACACAGCTTGGAAAGTGGACGCTCTGTCTTTCAGTTGGAAAAATCTTCATGTGTATGCGTTTCCACCTCTGCCTCTTCTTCCAAAAGTGCTTCTAAAGGTCAGACAAGACAAGCCAAGGATGATTTTAATAGCTCCAGATTGGCCTCGGCAGCACTGGTACCCATTATTGAGGAGTCTGGTAAGGAAGCCTCCATGGCCTTTACCCTTGATTCCTCACCTGTTGTCTCAGAGAGAAGGTCACCTGCTCAATGTCAAGCTTCACTCTCTTCATCTAACAGCCTGGCATATTCTGTGTTGAAACACAGCAGGTCTCAACTTCCTCAACAAGTTTTAAATGTGATTATGGAAGCTAGAAGACCTAGTACAAGGAAAGTGTACGCAGAAAAATGGAAGAGATTTTTATTTTGGAGTACAGCACAGAATTTGGAGATTTCTGAGCCTAATTTGAGTGTGGCTCTTCAATATCTTACTGAGTTATTGGACAAAGGTTTGTCCTTCTCTTCCATTAAGATTCATGCTGCAGCAATTTCAGCTCACTATGATTGTGACCCACCATTGTTTTCGCATCCTTTGTTCAAGCAGTTTCTTAGAGGGCAAAGAATATAAGACCCCACAAGAGCTCCTACTCCTGCTTGGGATCTCAATTTTGTGTTGGAAAAACTTACTCTACAACCTTTTGAGCCTGCGGCTACTGCTGAATTGAAATACTTGTCATGGAAGACTGCTTTTCTGTTGGCTATTACTTCTGCAAGAAGGGTTTCTGAGTTGCAGGCCCTTATGGCAGTAGAGTTTTTTTTGATTTTCCATAAGGATAGGGTATCATTACGTACTAATCCTTCCTTTATGCCTAAGGTGGTTTCTAGTGTGGCTTTAAACCAAACTATTCATTTGCCTACTTTCTATGCAGATCCCCAAAATAAGGGGGAAAAGATTTTACACACTTTAGATGTACATAGGCAGTTGCGTTATTATTTAAGCAGGACTAAGGATTTCAGGCAGTCTCAGCAATTGTTTGTTTCTTTTGCTTTGAGTTCTCAGGGCAAGCCTGTGTCTAAGCAAACTATTTCTAAGTGGATTGGGTTTTGCATTTCATTTTGTTACTCCCATCATGGCAAGGAGATTCCAGCTGGGATTAGGCCTCATTCCACTAGGGCTACTGCCACTTCAACAGCATTTCTAAGGGGGGTGGCAACTAAGGATATCTTGGAGTTCAGTGCATACTTTCTCTAAGCATTACCACCTTCCTCTCTACTCTAAATCTAGGGCTGGTTTTGCCACAGCTATTTTGCAAGGCATGTTGACAGCTCCTGCTTCCTTATGATTTGCCAGCCTCCCTTACCTCTGCTTTGGGATTCTACCCAATGGTTAGGACTGCAGCAATGTGGAATGAAGAACATAGTACAGTTTTGTACCTACCATAAATGTAGATGTTCGAGGATCCACATTGCTGCAGTCCAATTTACCCTCCCTCCTTCCCCTCTGTGTTTAGGGGTGGTGGTGTGGGCTATATATATATATATATATTCTTGTACATTTGTATATATTGTATATATGTTTGATGCAGGGCTTTTTGGTGTTTTGGTTTGGGCCTTGTCTTTTTAGGGTCTTCTGACATCTGGGGCAAGAAAAGACTGAGGATATGACGTAGGTCATGCGCATTAGTACCCTGACGTCCTGACATCAGTCTAATGCGCCTTGACCGACGTCAGCCATATACTTTGGTATTCGGGCCGACTGGACAGCGGACTACCCAATGGTTAGGACTGCAGCAATGTGGATCCTCGAACATCTACATTTATGGTAGGTACAAAACTGTACTTTCGAAGATCCACATTGCTGCAGTCCAATTTACCCTCCCTCCTTCCCCTCTGTAGTTTGGCATGGTTATATGGTTTGGGTGATGGTTGTTGTTGGGCATGTTTTTGGGAGGTATCCTGTTTTTGGGCTGTGGCCTTTCTTTTTAGGGCCTTCTGACATCTGGGGCAAGAAAAGACTGAGGATATGACGTCGGTCATGCGCTTTTATACCCTGACGCTCTGATGTCAGATCTGAGCGCCCATGACCGACGTCAGCCTAATACTTTGGTATTCGGGCCGACCGAGGACAGCGGACTACCCATATGTAAGGACTGCAGCAATGTGGATCTTCGAACATCTACATTTATGGTAGGTACAAAACTGTACTTTAATATTGGCAGCCCAAGATAGTGGGCTACGTACATGCTGGTTTACATAGTCCAATGAACATGTGGGAGAAACAGACAAATGTAAGTTTTGTAAAATCGAATTGGAAACAGTCACACACCTTGATGTTCTTCGTGTTTCACTGTTGCAGTCATCACATTTGGGTTATCTCTGCCAAGGTAGCCCTCGGCCGGCCCGATTATCAAAGACTTAGTATTTCTCCGTCGGTTGCTGTCGCTTGAGGACTGACATCAGGTCATCAGTAGTATAAAGTAAGGCAGCCGATGCCATTACATCAGTCTTTCTTGCCGTGGAGCCTGAAGCAGAAGCAGTTCGCATGAGTGCCGGTTGGCCACTGCCTGAGTTTTCGCACCGAATTGAAGTTGAAGTCTTCTAAAGCTAAGTACCCCATTGGGGATCCTTTTTTCTTGCACTAACCGGTCAGAAAAAGTTAATAATTGTCTTGCCTGTGGAAAGCAAATACCACACTGAGACATCCACTCTTACTCCGTCACTTGTTTAGGCCCCAGACCACAATGTCCCCTGATGTCCTTCAAGGATGCATCTGCAGTCCTTACATATGGGTTGTCCTGCCTCAGGCAGCCCTTCGGTCGGCCGGATTCCAAAGTCTGGGTCCGGCGTCGGCTGATGTCGCCTTCTTCCCCGACGTCAGAGCGCCTGGGGTATAAAAGCGTCAGCCGATGCCATTTTCCTCAGTCTTTCTTGCCGCGCGGTGCCCAAAGCAGAAGCAGTTCGCAAGTGCCGGTCGGCCAGCTCCTGTGATTTCAGCTACCGAAGTCTTCAAAAAAGCTAAGTACCCCGTTGGGGACTCTTTCTTGCCTCAGCCGATGTCAGATCAAACGGTTAAAGTTAATAATTGTTTAAATTGTGGGAAACAAATACCTCATAAGGATTTCCACTCTTACTGCTTACCTTGCCTAGGCCCAGACCATGACGTCTCGGCCTGTACAGCCTGTGCTTCCTTCAATAGACGCACTCTTAGGCGTCGGGCAGAGTTTGCAGAGGAATATTTTGGGCAAATTTACTGCTATAAAATGCCGTCGGAGCTTCCGACAGCTCATTTACCCAAAAAACGTAAGGAGAAGGACCAACACACGCGGTCCGCGGTTCCGGACGACTCCACGCCCAGGCCTACCGCTAGTGTCTCGGTCTCTGCTGAAACCGAATCTCTACCAATTTCGTCAGCAGATCTTCAGAAAAAATGTAAAAATAGAGACAGACCGCACAGGTCCAACCCTACTGACAATGCTTCCGTTAACCTAGTCGTCAGGCCTCCGGTACTCAATGAGGCGCTTTCGCAACCCCTGATTCCCGCTTCAGTTGATTCACAGGCCGCTACCTAGACCCTTTCGGGATCCGGTATGCCGCAAAACTCTTCTTTGACTAAGGATCCTGTGGTCGTCTCTACTTCGGATGGGTCCGGAGCAGCTGAGCAGGCACCGGCTTCTGAGGAAGTCCTTCACACTAACGAATCTCAACACAAACCGACATCTTCTTTCACGACTACCGCTCTTTCAAAAACCGAGTTTCTTAGGCCCAGGGTTCGAACCACACCCAAGAAACCAACAACCCACTCTCAGGCGTCTGCTACCTTGCCTCAGTCTCACATGCTTAAAATGGCGGAAGACCTTATTATGCTGATCAGGGGAAGCCAAGCTACCCTCTCAAAAAGGAAAAGAGATCTGTCCCCTGTAGTTTTGTCTGAACAAGAGTCAGATGAATCTGATGCATCTGACTATGAAGACATGCAACCCCTCTCCACTTATGAGAATTGTGATGCAGAGGACTGCATTCCTTCAGCCTCCCCCCCCAGATAATTTTTCCTTTGGGGAAACCCTGCATACTTTAAGGGAGCATTTCCAATGGGAGAGTCAGGACTACCCTCAGTCTAAAAAGAGACTCGGAATTCCTAGATCTTCTGCAGCACAGACCCTTGCCACCCCCCCCCCCCCAGTCCTGGATGTTGTGGATGATGTTTTCCTTGAATCCAGTTTGACTCGTGACCCCCCTAATTCCTGCTCCCAGAAAACCAGGCAGGTACTACATAGTTCCTGACTCTCACAAATATCTTTTTAAACATCCAGCTGTTGACCCTATGGTCATTTCTCAAGGGCCAAAAGGGATTAAAGCAACCTCTGCTAAGAATCCTACCCCCTCAGTCAGGGATTCCCGAGCACTGGACAGATAGGGTAAAAAAGTATACACCTCAGCTACTCTTGCTATCACTAAATTGTCAGTTGTCAGTTCCATATGTTGAAATCAACATACCTTTGAACTCCTTAAACAAAAAATGTCTTCCTTTCCTGCTTGGGCAGAATCTAAAGATTTCCAAGACTTAATGCATTCTGCAAGTCAAGTAACTAAACACACTTTGCACAGTGGTTTTGATGCCCTAGAAGCTTCTTGCAGGGCTGATCTGTCATTAGAAGACATGTGTGGCTTAAGGAACAACCCCTGCCAGACCATGTCAAATCTAAATTGTTTGATGCCCCCTTGCACAAAGATAACTTATTTGGCACTAAGGCAGAAGAGGTCTTAAAAAAGATGGAAGAAAAAGCAAATCTATGCAAAGTTAAGGATTTCTTACAGGTCCAGCCTCCTAGGTTCAGTAGGCATTGTCCCTCCAAGCACTGGTCCTTTCTTGCTCCGAGTAAACTGGCCCAGTCTAGGGCCCGTGTAAACAGAACCCCCAGACAGCAGCCCCAGGGAGTGCAGAGATCTTAGCAGTGGACTACCTCCACTTCAAAAACCAGGAAGTTCTAAGCCACCCCTTATGGTAGGAACTCAGAATGACTCACCTCCTCCCTCCCCTCTGCCCACCTTTGCTTACTCCTAGGAGGAAAGCTCTCCTTTCACTCAAGCACTTGGGCCACCATTACCAAGGACCAATGGGATCTGAACATTGTGTCTCAGGGATACAGATTTTCCTTTCACACCCTTCCAACCCCAAAAGGGTTCCCAGATCTACCACCAAGTGAGTGGGCAGAGGCTCAAAAGCAAATCCTTTCTATGCTCTCTATGAGGGCAGTAGAGCACGTTCCTGCAGAACAGATAGGCCAAGGCTTCTATTCCAGACCTTTTCTGGTGCCCAAAAAAGAGGGCACCTGGCACCCCATCCTTGATCTATCCATTCTAAACACCTTCCTAGTGATCCCAAAATTCAGAATGCTGACCCTCCAGCAGCTGCTACCCATGCTGTCTAAGGATGCTTGGCTAGCCACCCTAGATCTAAAAGAGGCCTACCTCTACATTCCTATCAGGGAATCATGCAGGAAATATCTCCGCTTCAGGGCAGCATTTCAACAGTTTCAGTTCTCTGTGCTTCCCTTTGGCTTATCTACTGCTCCCAAAGTTTTCACAAAATGTCTGGCTCTGGCCATTGCCTTTTGCAAACAGAGAAATATTCAATTTACCCAAACTTAGACGACTGCCTTATTCAGGCAGACAGCCAGAAAAGGCTGCTCAAGCACCTGACCTTTGTAAAGACCCTACTCACCTCCCTAGGGTACACAATCAACGAAAAGAAATCCAAACAGGTGACCACCCAAAGGATAATCTTCCTTGGAGCAAGTCTGGACACAGCATCCCAGATGGCATACCTTACATCAGCGAAACAAATTTTCCTGACCGCCTACTTCTCTCAACTAGCCACCAGAACCCAGCTATCTGCAAGCTCTGGTGTTCATGGCATCTTGCATACTACTCATTCCATATGTCAGACTGCATATGAGGAAACTTCATTGGTACCTAAAGAGCCAAGGGTGTCAACGCTCTCAAGACCTGGAAACTCTTCTACCTATAATTCCTTGCCTCAGAAAGGAATTTCTTTG
Organism: Protopterus annectens; assembly: GCF_019279795.1. Taxonomy (NCBI): domain Eukaryota; kingdom Metazoa; phylum Chordata; order Ceratodontiformes; family Protopteridae; genus Protopterus; species Protopterus annectens. The sequence continues at coordinate 393,024,023 of NC_056744.1, forward strand.
GTGGACAACAGCATGCTCCCACAACAAGGGACTGCCCTTCTCCCCACCCCCCCACCGCCCAGACCCTCACCACAGACACATCAGACTACGCTTGGGATGCACACCTGGACAGCAAGTGCATACAGGGCCAATGGAGCCCACAGCAAATCCCTCTGCACATCAGTCAAAAAGAGATGATGACTGTGCAGCACACCTTGATAGTTTTCAAACCCCTTCTCTCTCCAGGGGTTCTCCTGATCAAAACAGACAACACCACATGGATGTGGCACATCAACAAGCAGGGAGGGACTCACTCCTACCCTCTATGCAGGCTGGCCATGACCCTTTGGCTCACAGCCTCTTCCATGCAGCTACACCTGTTAGCAGAATTCCTACCTGGCTTTCTCAACTCTCTGGCAGACCAATTAAGCAGAAACCTTCTGGACCCACACAAATGGCAACTCAATAGAAGTACCTTCACCCTAATAACTCAGAAATGGGGAACCTCGAAGGCCGACTTCTTTGCCTCCCTCACCCAACCATCAGCTCAGAAAATTGTGCACCAGGGAACATCATGGCATGACTTGGAAAGTGGATGCCCTGTTCTTCCCCTGGGTCAATCTATCAGTCTATGCCTTTGCCTTTTCTCTCCTACCACTCATCCCCAGGGTACTGCTCAAAATAAGGGAGGAAAAACCAAGGACCATTCTTATAGCTCCAGACTGGCCCTGACAACACTGGTGCCCCTTGCTGCGCAGCCTGTCCTCGCTGCCTCCATGGCATCTTCCTCAGATTCCAAACCACCTGACCCAGAGGGAAGGGGAATTCATGCATCCCCAGTTGCAGACACTCAATTTGGCAGCTTGGCTCATCCCCTAACCCCGAACCATTCTGCCATCCTCAGTAAACAGGCTCTGGATGTTATCCATGAGGTCAGACGTGCTAGCACCAGAAAGTCTTATGCAGATAAATGGAAAAGGTTCTGCACGTGGATGCAGGTTAAGGGAGCCAGTACGGCACAGCCTTCCATCCCTCTCATCCTGGATCACTTAGCTTACCTACTAGACAGTGGTCTCTCTTTCTCCTCTATAAAAATTAATGCCTCGGCTATTTCTGCTCATTTTCCCACTGAGCAGCCCCTTTTCTCACACCCTTTGATCACACATTTCCTCAGGGGGGCTAGCAATTTGAGGCCCCCCAGAAGGGCACCAACACCAGCTTGGGACCTTAACTTTATCTTGGAAAAGCTCACCATGCCCCCTTTCGAACCAGCTTCTTTTGCAGAGCTGAAATTTCTCTCCAGGAAGACAGCATTTCTTCTGGCCATCACTTCAGCCAGAAGAGTCTCTGAGCTGCAAGCACTCATGGCTGTGGAACCCTTCATCATTTTCCATGCAGACAGGGTATCCCTCAGAACTAACCCATCCTTCATGCCCAGGGTGGTGTCCAGTGTGGCTCTCAACCAATCCATTCATTTGACCACCTTCTTTCTTAATCCCCAGAACAAGGGAGGAAGGATTCGTCACTCTCTAGATGTGCACAGACAGCTCAGATTTTATCTGGACAGGACTTAATCCTTCAGAAAGTCTGATCAGTTGCTGGTTAGCTTTGCTACAGGGGCAGAAGGCAAAGCCATCTCCAAGCAAACCATTTTCAAATGGATAGCACACTGCATCCATTTCTACTGCAAACAGCATGGAAAGTCTCCCCCCCAAGGGGTCAGGACACACTCCACCAGAGCATCCTCCACCTCTGCAGCTTTCCTCAGAGGAGTCCCCACCAGGACATCTGTTCACATGTTTACCAAGCATTACCACCTGCCTCTCCTCTCCAAATCAAGAGCAGGGCTTGCCTCTGCAATCTTGCAGGGCATCCTAGCCAGCCCCTAGTTTCCTTGACTGCTTCCACCCATTTCCTCAGCTTTGGGAATCTACCCAAATGTGATGACTGCAACAGTGAAACACGAAGAACATAGTACAGATGTTCATCGTGTTTCACTGTTGCAGTCATTACACTTGGGTTATCCTGCTGGCAGGCTACCCGCAGTCGGCCTGAATTCCAAAGTCCTGGTCCGGCGTCGGTTGCTGTCGCCTCTTCCCTGACGTCAGTGCGCCAAGGGTATATAAGATGCAGCTGACACCATTTTCTTTAGTCTTTCTTGCCGAGCGGTGCCCGAAGCAAAAGCAGTTCGCAGGTGCCGGTCGGCTGACTCCTGAGATTTTCGAAATCGAATTTCAGATCCGAAGTCTTCAATAAAGCTAAGTACCCCATTGGGGAAACTATTTTCTTGCTCCAGAACAATGTCAGAAAAAGTTAACAATTGTATTTCTTGTGGGAAGCAAATACCTCATAAGGATTTTCATTCGTACTGTATTCCTTGCCTATGCCCTGACCACGACTTTGCTAGTTGTCGGTTTTGTGCTAGATTTAACCAACGCACTATTAAGCGTCGGTACGATTTTGCATTCCATTACTTTGGCCGAAGATTTAATTATATAATGCCGTCGGAACAGCCGATGACCGGAGTTCATAAAATGCACAAGGAAAAAGAAAAGGACAGCAATCCGAAGTCCAAAACCAAAGATGAAGCCTCTGCTAGGCCAGTCGCCGGTTCTCAATGAGGCGCTTTCGCAGCCCCTGACACCCGCTACCTCAGAGCCACAGGCCGCTTCCAACTCCCACGTGGAGACAACTAGGCCTGTGGATACTCAAGGTATTGGACCTTCGGAAACTATTTCCTCAGATGGGTCCGGAGCCACTGAGCAGACATCGGCTTCTGAGGGTGTTTTCAAACCTAAACAGTTATATATTAAGCCAACCTCAGCTTCCAAGGCAAAGACTAAAACAGCTTTAAAGACAAAGAAACAAGTACAGCATTCTCCGGGACAGACATCCATGCCTAAGAAACAGATGCTCAAAATGGCCGAAGACCTAATTACTTTGATCAGGGGTTCCCATCCCCCTCCTGATAAGAGGCCTAGGCAAGACACTGAATATGATTCTTCTGATCAGGTTTCCATTTCATCTGACTCCTCTTCAGACCAGGGATACTCTCTTCCTCCCTATGAGGATTCTCATGCTGAAGAATCTATCCCTTCATCCTCTCCTCCTGAGGACTATTCTTTTGGGGAAACCCTGCATACCATGAGGGAGCATTTTCACTGGGAGAGCCAAGATTACTCAGAATCTAAGAAAAGGCTCAGAGATTTTCTTTTACTGCCTCAGCACAGACCTCTTGCTATTCCACCTGTACTAGACATTGTAGGTGATGTATTTTCAGAGAAAATACCTGTCTCCTGACTCTCTACCCCCTGCACCCGTTAAGCCAGACAGGTACAACAGGGTTACAGATTCACATAAATTTCTATATAAAAACCCTGCTACTGACCCAGAAACTATATCTAAGGGTCCACAAGGGGTCAAGGCTTCCACTGCAAAAAACCCTGTCCCCTCTGATACGGATTTTAGAGTACTGGACAGATGGGGGGGGGGGGGGGAGTTTACACTTCTGCTGCCTTGGTTGTAAGGGCTTTAAATTGTCAATTTCATATGCTTAAATATCAGCAATACTTAATGTCACTGCTAAAACAGAAAATGTTGACAAATTCTGAATGTTCTGAAAAAAAGGAAATGCAGGATTTATTGCATGCAACTGAACAAGTGGGAAAGCATACTTTGCAATGTGGTTTTGATTCACTGGAGGCCTCTTGCAGGGCCGCTGTTACAGGCTCTGTCATTCAAAGGCATGCTTGGTTAAAGGAACAGAATCTGCCTGATCATGTTAAAGCAAAATTATTGAATGCTCCATTACAGCATGATACTTTGTTTGGTGTTAAGGCAGAAGAGGTGTTAAAGAAAATGGAGGATAAAGCCAAATCTATGCAGGCAGTAAAGGATTTCTTACAGGTTCAGCCACCCAGATTTAGCAGGAACTGGCCTTCTAAGAATTGGTCCTTTCCTGTGTCAGACAGGCCACAAAGAGGCAGATACAGATGCCCTAGAGGCAGATCTCAGCCCCAAGGCTTATACAGGCCTAAACAATGGGGTGCTTCTACCTCTAAAAGCGGAGAAGACAAATCACAGCCATATAGGAAACAATCCCAATGACTTTCCACTGCCAACGCCGAGCACTTATCTTTTGGCAGCACCCTTAGGGGGAAAGCTAGCACTTTTTTCACAAAATTGGCACATGATCACCCAGGACAAATGGGTCTTGAATATAATTTCTCAGCGCTACAGGTTCCACTTTCACACCCTTCCAAAGGCAAAAGGTATACCAGACCTGCCACACAATCAATGGGCAGAGACACAAAAGCAAATCTCATCTCTCTTGGACATGAGGGCTATTCAGCGAGTACCACAGCAAGAGCAGGGACAAGGATTTTACTCAAGATTTTTCTTAGTACCCAGAAAGGACAAAGCCTGGAGACCAATACTGGACCTGTCTATCCTAAACACTTTTCTGGATGTTCCAAAATTCAAAATGTTGACACTGCAGCAGCTTCTGCCCATGCTGGGCAAGAAGGCTTGGCTTGTAACTTTGGACCTCAAAGAGGCATACCTGCATGTCCCAATCAGACAATCTTGCAGAAGATACCTCAGACTCATAGCTGGTAAAATGCACTACCAATTCTCTGCACTGCCCTTTGGCTTATCTACTGCGCCCAGGATCTTCACAAAATTCCTGGCACCAGTAATTGCATATTGCAGACAAAGAGGAATTCAAATATATCCCTACTTGGACGACTGCCTTATTCAAGCAGAGAGCAAGGACATTCTACTGAAGCATCTGGCGTTTATAAAAAGATTACTAATTTGCCTAGGGTATACAGTAAACGAAAAGAAATCCAAACTAGTACCCTCTCAAGAGATAATATTTCTGGGTGCAAGCTTTAATATAACTGCCCAGATGGCTTATCTCACGCCAGACAGACAAAGGCAACTGACTTCTTACTTCGAAGAGATGGCAACAAAGACCCAGTTAACTGCAAGAAAACTTCTGCAGGCTTTGGGCTTCATGGCATCCTGCATTCTGCTAATTCCATATGCAAGACTGCATATGAGGAAGCTACAATGGTACCTAAAAAGTGTTTCGACTCAACATTGCCACAGCCTGGAAACATTAATTACCCTCATTCCCTGCCTGCAACAGGAGTTTCGATGGTGGGCACTGGCCTGTCACCACAACAAGGGATAGCCATTCACTTTACCCACAGCCAGGCAGACACTAACAACAGATGCATCGGATTATGCCTGGGGGGCCCACATGACAGGAAAGTGTATTCAGGGCACGTGGCCCACAAGCCAAATGCATCTTCATATCAATCAAAAAGAGATGCTAGCTGTACAGAATGCCCTGACAGCCTTCAAAGACCTACTCCATCCAGGACAACTGTTGATAAAGACGGACAATACTACAGTCATGTAGTACATAAACAAGCAAGGGGGCACACATTCCTACCCCCTCTGCAGACAAGCCATGACTTTGTGAAACACAGCAGTGACTTATCAAGTGCACCTGCAAGCACAATTCCTGCCAGGAAAGACAAATACTTTGGCAGACAAACTGAGCAGAAGCCTCATAGCCCCCCACGAGTGGAAAATAGATTCACAAGTCTTCAGCATGATAACAAGGAAATGGGGATGCCCAGACATAGATCTGTTTGCCTCCCCTCACAACTACCAACTACAGAGATTCTGCACAAGGACTTATCACAAACAAGCATGGAAGGTGGATGCTCTGTCATTCAGCTGGAAAACCCTTACAGCATATGCCTTTCCTCCGCTGCCTCTCCTCCCCAAGGTACTCCTAAAGGTCAGACAAGAGAAGCCAAAAATTAGACTAATTGCCCTAGACTGGCCACACCAGCACTGGTATCCAATCCTAAAGAGCTTGTCTCAAGGCCCAGCCTGGACTTTACCTCAAATTCCGCATCTACTGACCCAACAAAACAATCAGATCCTGCACATTCAACTCAGAACCTTAAATCTGGCTGCATGGCGGATAATATAACCACTCAGAACACACCTCTCTCTAAAGCAGTTATGGATGTTATTTTGGAGGCCAGCAGGCCCATCACCAGAAAATCTTATGCAGAAAAATGGAAAAGATTCTGTGCTTGGAACCATGCACAAGGAAATGACATGCTTGTTCCAAATATTCCTCAGATTTTACAATATCTAACTGAGATGCTGAACAAAGGCCTATCCTTCTCATCAATTAAGATCCATGCCTCTGCCATTTCAGCTCATTACAATATGGAACCGCCTATTTTTTCACATCCACTGCTAAGGCAGTACCTCAGAGGGGCCAAAACCTTAAGACCTCCAAGGAGAGCACCAATTTTGTCTTGGAAAACTCACATTGCCTCCATTTGAGCCAGCCAATACAGCCGAGATAAAATTCTTATCATGGAAAACAGCTCTGCTCCTAGCAATAACTTCAGCAAGAAGAGTCTCAAAGTTACAGGCATTAATGGCTGTGGAACCTTTTATAATGTTCCATCTGGACAGGGTTTCTCTAAGGATGAACTCAACATTTATGCCTAAGGTAGTGTCCAGTGTGGCTCTTAATCAAACCATTCATTTGCCTACTTTTTATCCAAACCCACAGAATAAAGGGGAGAGACTTCTGCATTCTTTGGACGTACACAGACAGCTACGCTTCTACTTGGACAAAACTAAAGCTTTCAGAAAGACTGAGCAACTTTTAGTGGCATGTGCTGCAGGATCACAAGGAAAGGCTATCTCAAAGCAGACTATTTCAAAATGGATAGGCCACTGCATTCATTACTGCTATTCACAACATGGCAAACCAGTGCCTAAGGGCATCAGGCCACACTCTACCAGAGCAGCAGCCACTTCAGCAGCCTTCCTCAGAGGAGTTCCACCCAAGGATATTTTGGAGGCTGCAACTTGGACTTCAGTGCACACATTTACAAAGCACTACCACTTACCTCTTTACTCTAAATCCAGAGCAGGCTTTGCCACTGCAGTTCTGCAGGGCCTCATAGCCACTTCTAATTCTATTTAGTCCCAGCCACCCAACCTCAGCTTTGGGATTCAACCCAAGTGTAATGACTGCAACAATGAAACACGAACATAGTACAGTTGTGTACCTACCATAAATGTAGATGTTCGAGTGTATTCACTGTTGCAGTCCAGGTTACCCACCCACCATCCCCCTTTCTTTGCTGGGCCTTATCTGTACTTCTCTATTCTATACAACCTATGTGGTGTATTTGCTTGTAGATGAAGGTATTTTTTATGTTAGTGCATGCTTTTTTATAAGCAATATTTTTAGCCTACCCTTTTGGAGGCACCTGACATCTAGGGCAAGAAAAACTATAGAAAATGACGTCGGCTGCATCTTATATACCCCTGGCGCACTGACGTTAGGGAAGAGGCGACAGCAACCGACGCCGGACCAGGACTTTTGAATTCAGGCCGACTGTGGGTAGCCTGCCAGCAGGATAACTTAAGTGTAATGACTGCAACAGTGAATACACTCATCTACATTTATGGTAGGTACACAACTGTACTTTGTGTACACTTACCATAAATGTAGATGTTCGAGTGTATTCACTGTTGCTGTCCTGGTTTCCCTCCCTCCGTCCCCCTGTATTCTCTTTCTACTTTTATTACCATTCTTCCTTGTTGTTCTCCTTTCCTTACAAGGGACATATTGGTATTTATTTTCCACTGGTGGGGTTCTTCCACCAGAACCTGGCGTCCTACTATGGGGGCTCCTGACAGGTTAGGGCAATAAAAACTTAATGTAATGGCATCGGCTGCCTTACATTATACTACTGACGACCAGACATCAGTCTTCAAGCGACAGCAACTGATGCAGAAATACAAAGTCTCTGGTATTCGGGCTGGCTAAGGGCTACCCTGGCAGGGATAACCCAAATGTGATGACTGCAACAGTAAATACACTCGAACATCTACATTTATGGTAAGTGTACACAACTGTACTTTGCTGGTTGCGACACAATAATGACAGAAGGACTGTATACTGAAAGGCATAATAATGTGGCGGGTCTGTTGTACTGGGGATTGTGAAAACATTATGGTATCGAAATGGCTGAAAAACACTGGAAACATGAGCCCCAAAACATCATAGAAATTGATGAAGTTTATATCACATGGGATCACCCATTACCAACAGTTCAAAGGATAGAGGCTAGAAAACCAGATATAGTGGTCCAAGAAAAGAAGACAAAAGTAGCACTGATCATTGAAATCGCCACACCCAGTGACTATAGTGTCTTGTGTACAGAGAGACACAAAGTCATAAAATGCCAGGATCTGCAGGCAGAAACAAGAGCAATGTGAAAGAAAGAGTTCCAGTAGTAGTAGAAGCAATGGGTCTTATAAAAAATAATTTATAATCATATTTAGATATGTTACCAATCCATGTAACTCCATAAGAATTGCAGGAGGAGTCATTACTGGGCACATTGCGGGTACTGTGAAGAGCACTACTGGCTGACATCAAAGATTGAAACAATACTAATTTCATGAACTTTAATCATAATTTGACTTAGGAATGGGGTCCATTCCCATCATGGTATTAGAAACCCAAAAGACTTGGAGAAATTAAATAGACAAATAGTGTCTGAGGGACTCAAACCCTGGACTAGAGGAAATAAATCATTAACAAATAATGGGTTTAAAGATTTACTCTGCCTGACTTAAAAAGTTAGCACAAGAGAATGCTGACCTAGTAAGTCAAGAGTCCAAACTGTAAGCTCTTATGATGTCTGTCTAGTAACTATGCTGATTGATGGTGGTGTTTACTCGTTTAAAAAAAAAAGAAAAGAAAGACAGCAAACTTTTTGCTGAAATTCACAGATCAAGAGATGCCTAGCAGTTGTATGGAGGACGCCAGGATTCCTCTATGGGTACACATTTTCTAGCAGAGACAAAAGTATAGGGACTCCATTTTAAGACATAATGATACCCCTCTAATCAGGCTGAACAAGGAGAAGATAGTGGTTAGTTGCCAAATTATGCAGGTACTCAAGGTTATTATGTCTCAGGCTGGTATATGCCTAACATTGAGTAGCATATTGCCATCACCGAGAATGATACAATGTATCACTGAGGATGATGTCACAGTGCATTGAGCAGAATATTAACATCACCAAGGATGATGCCATAATATGAGCACAGGATGATTGATTTTAACAAGTTTCTGTCTTTCTGGAGTCATTTTAAGGGGATGTGGTTAATAGACCACGTTGCTTTGCCAAAGATGGTCTGCACCTGTTCCCTGTAGGCTTTTGAGTACTGTCTAAAACTTTATCCAACCCATAGCCCCATAGATGTTCTTCGTGTTTCACTGTTCCAGTCATTACATTTGGGTAATCTGCTAGCAGGTTGCCCTCAGTCGGCCTGAATTCCAGTCTTGGTCCTGCGTCGGTTGCTGTCTCCTCCTCCATGACATCAGGTCGTCAGGGGTATAAAACATGCAGCCGAAGTCATTTTCTTTAGTCTTTCTTGCCGCGTGCTGCCTGAAGCAGAAGCATTTCGCAACTACTGAAATATTCGAGTTTGAGTTTCAGAACCGAAGTCTTCACTAAAGTTAAATACCCCTTTGGGGGAACTTTTTTCTTGCTCCATGCAAATGTCAGAGAAAGTTAATAATTGTATTATTTGTGGGAAGCAGGTACCTCATAAGGATTTCCATTTATACTGTATTCCTTGCCTAGGCCCTGATCACAACATGCCTGGCTGTCGGTTTTGTGCTAGATTTAACCAACGCACTATTAAGCGTCTGTATATTTTTGCCTCAAAGTATTTTGGAAAAAGATTTAATTACCCAGAAATGTCGTTGGAAGCAATCCGACTACTGGAGTACACAAGAAACGCAAAGAAAAGGACAGAGAAAGGCAGTCGAGATCCAAAACCGATGACGAAATTTCTAAACAAGTCGCCAGTTCACCGGTACTCGGTGAGGTGCTTTCGCAGTCCCTGATACCCGCTACCTTAGAGTCGCAGGCCTCTACCGACACCCATGTGGAGTCTGGCATGCTGCAAGATACTCAAAGTATTGGACCGACAGATGTATCTCCCTTGGATGGGTCTGGAGCCACTGAGCAGGCACCGGCTTCTGAGGATGTTTTCAGACCTCAACATTTGTATATCAAACCGATGACAGCTGCAAAACCAAAGACAAAAACAACTTCTAAAACTAAAAAACTGACTCATGAGCCACGTGCACAGGCCTCTATGCCTAAAAAAAAGATGATCAAAATGGCTGAAGACCTTATTACCTTGATCAGGGGTACCCATCCCCCTCCAGATAAGAGACCTAGGCAAGACACTGATTATGAATCTTCAGATCAGGTTTCTATTTCTTCTGATTCCTCTTCTGATCAGGAATTATCTATACCTCCCTATGGGGATTCTGATGCAGAGGAGTCTATACCATCTGCATCTCCTCCTGAGGATTATTCATTTGGAGAAACCTTGCATACTTTGAGGGAGCATTTTCACTGGGAGAGTCAAGATTTCTCAGAATCAAAAAAGAGGCTCAGGGATTTCCTCCTTCTGCCTCAGCACAGGCCTTTAGCCGTTCCCCCTCTTTTAGACATTGTGGATGATGTGTTTTTGGAGTCAAGCTTGACCCCTGACTCCTTACCTCTGGCTCCCAATAAACCTGACAGATATTACAGGGTCCCTGACTCACATCAATTTTTATTTAGAAACCCTGCTGCTGATCCTGAAACTATTTCACAGGGTCCAAAGGGAGTTAAGGCCTCAACAGCAAAAAATCCTACCCCCTCTGACAGAGATTCAAGGGCACTGGACAGATGGGGGGGGAAGGTTTATACATCTGCAGCCTTGGCAATCAGGGCCTTCAACTGTCAATTTAATGGCATTGCTGAAACAGAAAAAGATGTTGATTTGTGAATGTGCAGAAATAAAGAATTGCAGGAATTATTGCATGCAGCTGAAGAGGTTGGAAAGCATACTTTGCAATGTGGTTTTGATTCCTTAGAGGCCTCCTGCAGGGCCACAGTTACTGGATCTGTGATTAGGAGGCATGCCTGGCTAAAAGAACAAAATTTGCCTGATCATGTTAAGGCTAAATTGCTTGATGCTCCTTTACAGCATGATGCTCTGTTTGGTATTAAGGCAGAAGAGGTGTTAAAGAAAATGGAAGACAAAGCTAAGTCTATGCAAACTGTTAAAGACTTCTTACAAGTGCAGCCACCAAGATTCAGTAGACACTGGCCTACAAAAAAATTGGTCCTTTCCTTTGTCAGACAGAGCTCAAAGAGGCAAATCCAGACGCTCTAAGGGTTCCAGATACCAGGCGCAAGATTCATACAAGTCAAAGCAATGGGGCGCTTCTACCTCCAAATCTGGAGGAGATAAAGCGCAAACCTACAGAAAACAGTCCCAATGACTTTTCTCTGCCTACACCAAGCACTTATCTTTTGGAAGCACCCTTAGGTGGAATATTAGCACTTTTTGCTCCAAATTGGCAGTTAATAACCCAGGACAAGTGGGTATTAAACATAGTATCACAGGGATACAGATTCCATTTCCACACACTGCCAATGGCAAATGGTTGGCCAGATCTGCCAAAAAATCAATGGGCAGAGGCACAGAAACAGGTTACATACCTCATGGAGATGGGGGCCATTCAGCCAGTACCAGAACAGGAAAAAGGACAAGGTTTTTACTCAAGACTGTTCTTGTTACCCAGAAAGGACAAGGCCTGGTGGCCAATACTGGATTTATCGTTTTTGAACACATACCTGGACATTCCAAAATTCAGAATGCTGACTTTGCAGCAGCTTCTGCCAATGCTCCGCAAGAATGCCTGGCTGGTGACATTAGATCGAAAAAAGGCATACCTGCATGTCCCAATAAGACAGTCGTGCAGAAGATACCTCAGATTCAAGGCTGGCTTTATGCATTACCAATTCTCTGCACTGCCCTTTGGCTTATCTACTGCGCCCAGGGTCTTTACAAAGTGCCTGGCACCATTAATTGCATTTTGCAGACAAAGAAGTATACAAATATACTCTTACTAGGACGACTGTCTCATTCAAGCAGAGAGCAAGGACATTCTTCTTCGATACCTGGCGTTTGTGAAAAGGCTTCTAACATGCCAAGGGTACACAATAAACGAAAAGAAATCACAACTGGTACCCTCTCAAAAGATAATATTCCTGGGTGCAAGCTTGAATGCAACTGCCCAGATTTCTTACCTCACGCCAGACTAGCAAAGGCAACTGACTACGTACTTCAAACTGATGGCAACAAAAACCCAGTTATCTGCAAGACAAATTCTGCAGGCTTTGAGCTTCATGGCATCCTGCATTCTACTGATTCCATATGCAAGACTGCATACGAGGAAACTTCAATGGTACCTACAAAGTTTATGGAGTCAACATTCTCACAGTGTGGAAACAATGATTCCTCTCATTCCCTGCCTACAAAAGGAATTTCTGTGGTGGGCAAAGGCATGTCACCAAAACATGGGACGGGCCTTCAGTCTAGCCCCTGGCAGCCAATCCTTAACAACAGAACAACTACTGATAAATACGGACAACACCACGGTCATGTGGTATATAAACAAGCAAGGGGGTACACATTCTTCCCCCCTTTGCAGATTAGCCATGGCACTGTGGGACACAGCTTTGACCTACCAAATGCATCTTCAAGCTCAATTCCTGCCAAGAAAGCAAAATACTCTGGCAGACGATTTAAGCAGAAACCTTATGGATCCTCACGAGTAGAAACTAAATCCAGAAGTCTTCAGCATGATAACAGAGAAATGGGGGAGCCCAGACATTAATCTATTTGCTCTCCTCAAAATTATCAATTGAAAAGATTCTGCACAAGGACTTATCACAGACAAGCATGGAAAGTGGACGTCCTATCCTACCGGTAATATAAAGTTCTTATCATGGAAAACAGTTCTGCTACTTGCAGTTACTTCAGTAAGAAGAGTTTCAGAGCTACAGGCCCTCATAGCTGTAGAGCCGTTTATCATATTTTACCCAGACAGGGTGTCTCTGAGGACAAATCCTACATTTATGCCTAAGGTGGTTTTCAGTGTGGCTCTTAACCAAACAATTCATCTGCCAACCTTTTATCCAAATCCGCAGAACAAGGGGGAGAGAATTCTGCGTTCCTTGGACATACACAGCTAAGATTCTACTTGAGCAGGACTAAAACTCTAAGAAAAACTGAGCAATTACTAGTGACATATGCTGCATGATCAGAAGGAAAGGCTATTTCAAAGCAGACAATTTCAAAGTGGATAAGCCACTGCATCCGTTTCTGCTACTTACACCATGGTAAACCTGTGCCCAAGGGCATTAGGTCTCATTCCACCAGAGCTGCAGCTACTTCAGCAGCCTTTCTCAGAGGAGTACCAACTAAAGACATTCTAGAGGCTGCTACTTGGAGTTCTGTTTACACCTTTACAAAGCATTACCATTTGCCTCTGTAAGTCCAGGGCAGGCTTTGCCACTGTAGTTCTGCGGGGCCTTATAGCCGCACCTAATGCTGTTTAGCGCCAGCCTCCCAATTTGGGATTCTACCCAAATGTAATGACTGCAGCAGTGAAACATGAAGAACATAGTACAGTTGTGTACACTTACCATAAATGTAGATGTTCGAGTGTATTCACTGTTGCAATCCAGATTACCCACCCGCCATCCCCCTGTCATTCTGGCGTTTATCTTTCCTTCTCTATCTTCTATAACCTATGTGGTGTATTTGCTTGTAGATGAAGGTAAAGTTTATATTGATGCATATATATATATATATATATATATATATATATATATATACACATATATATATTTTTTGCTACCTTTTTTGGGGCACCTGACATCTGGGGAAAGAAAAACTAAAGAAAATGGCGTCGGCTGCATGTTTTATACCCCTGACGACCTGACGTCATGGAAGAGGAGACAGCAACTGATGCAGGACCCAAGACTTTGGAATTCAGGCCAACTGAGGGCAACCTGCCAGCAGATTACCCAAATGTAATGACTGCAACAGTGAATACACTTGAACATCTACATTTATGGTAAGTGTACACAACTGTACTTTCCTTTTTAGGGCAGTGCCAAACTGGCAAACCTATCAAAATAGCAAAATCAACTCATCTGAACTTCAGGGTGTTAGTGCTCATTGCCAGAAGCCTAAATAAAAACTACACTCCCTCCAAGCTCTTTTCACACGCGAGAGTATAGACATCCGTGCAGTTATCGAGACATGGTTAAAAGTGGCAGAGAAAACCCTAGTAGTGCAAGGTTTCTGTGACTTTCACCCTTAGACCAGTAGCTGCACAGACAAGGGCCGGAAGTGGAGATGTATCGATATACATAATTGACAAGCATACCTCTAGGGTGGTCAAACAGGATGATGCACTGGAGATCCTCCATGTGCAGCTCACCATAGACAAAATCCCACACCATATCCTATCCAAGTATAAGCCACCCTCCATATGTCAAGAAGTTCTCAATGTATATGTGGAATTACTGGAGGCAGTTACCATCCAACCTAACACCTTACTCATGGAGACCTTAATTACCCCTCTGTAGACTGTGAAACCTGCACAGTCCCAAAAATCTGCAGATACAGAGATTCCTGGACTTCGTAAAAGGAAACACCCTTGACTAAATAGTAAATATGCCCGCTAGAGGCTCCAACATACTGAGCCTCATACTCATAAATATGGGAAAACACTGCATCACCCCCCGATGTCTCGTCCTATCTGATAAGGTCCAACCATAAATGAAACACTGATAACTGGTTCAGGCAAATAAAATGGTAGACTCCAGATGAAATAAGTGTATTTAATGGATAAAATAAAGTGCTTTTCGTCCAGTATATTAACTTGAACTTCTTCAGATAAAAAACAAGTACAAATTGCAGTTTTAAAAGCACCCTTCCCAGTTCCCCCATGATTGTTCAGTACTAATCTCCTAAAGGAACATCACTACAATACCATCCAAGGTCATTCTTCACTATTACATAGGTATAAACACATTGTAAAAAGTCTCAATTATTTAACCTGTGTAGAATATTATTTAGAAAAACATTTTATAAAACCTATATTAAAACATGTTTTTGAGCATATTTTAGAAAGTTTATCTCCTCAAGGTCCAACCATAAAGCTGTCTACTTCGAAATCAAAATCAGGTCTGTAACAGTAGTAAAATCAGTAACAGGAACTGTTCCCAGACAACCTACCTTTTAAGTGATAGTTTGTCAAAATTCAGTGCCCCTCCAAACCCAAAAACACAGCAGCTTGTACTACAGTGCTGTCAGAAGCTCAGTACAGCTATATCAGTGGCTGCTCACTGGCTGCATTACCTTCCAGAATTCAGCCCAGAACTAGCCCCAGATATAAACCACCCTGGTGGCACCCCAAATAACACAGGATATACAACAAAATTTAAAAAAAGTTATGATAAAAGTCAGGAAAGGTAAATCCCATCAAGATAAAAACTCTGGCATCAAAATAAATATGCAAACAAGAGGGCGACTAAGTCAAGCAGAGCCAACATTGAGGATAAGGTAGCCTCCAGTGTGAAATATAACCCTAAGGTGGTCTTCGTCATCTTTCAAGACTTTACCCTTAGCAAAATATGTAGATATGAAGCTTAAGCTGTGACGAAAAAGGAAAATAATTCTGAAAGATTCTTGTGATTTCTTAAGGGAGATGAAAAATGAGCTCTACAATGAAGATTTTTTTTACAGTAGATGTAGTCAACCTATTCTCCAGTATTCCACATACTGAAGGTTTACAAATGTTGGAAGAAGTTATATTTGAGGATGGTGAGCTTACACTGAATGAACAGTTGGTCTGCTTAAGCCTCATGGACCTGATTCTAAAATATAACTTTATATCCTTCAAGGGAGAATTTTATCAGCAAATACAGGTAGTGGCAGTGAGTGCGGCATGTGCCCCGACTTATGCCAATCTTATTCTGGCAAAATGGAAAGAAAAATACATATTGAGGTCCATTTATTCAAGTTGCTGGACACTCTACAGAAGGTTTTTGGATGTTTTATGTATTTTATGGATGGCTTCCCTTGAGAAATTACAAGAATTTATAACCTTTTTGAACAATACTACTACATTTTTAGGTTTTACTCACAATTTTCCCATGAAAGACTGCACTATCTGGATGCAGAAATTTATAAAAAGAATAATACATTTAATTCTAAGGTTTTTAGAATGTCCACATTTCCCATTTCCTACTTACATTATGACAGCGTGCACCTCTTTCATTATAAAAGGAACATAGTTAAGGGACAATATGTGTGTGGAAGCAGAATGACTTTTGGAGATGACTTTGTCGAAGAGAGTGAATTATTGGAGAAATTATTTAAGGAAGGGGGTTATCTGACAGAGATGATCCAAGAAGTTAGGAATGAAGTCAATGCAAGTAGGAAAGAAAAATTCAAACCTATTTTGGACGAGTTATTAATGAATCAAACAGGACTGAGTGCAGGAACCGAAGATGATTTTGGGAATGCTGTAGTAGTAGAATTTAATGCTGGCGCTGGTTTGGTTAAGAAAATTATGAAAACGGACTGGGAAAGATTTGTGGGGTTCACTGATCTAGGGGATATTCCCAAGGAGACATTAAAAGTGGTTTATAAAATCTCCCGAAATTTGAAATGTTGATAGAAGGTGACCACAAAGATAGTAAGGTGGTTAGAAGGAAGAAAGGGGCTTATAAGTGTGGGCGGTGCTCACAATGTAGTTGCATCATGAATAAAGAAAAAATATTCCTAGCGAGTAGTAAAAAGTTAATAATAATTGGCAATGAATTTTCAAATTGTAATTCTTCTGGGTTCATTTACCTCGCAAGCTGTGAAGAATGCGAATCTTTTCATATAGGGAAAACAGAAATAAGTTGAGGAGAAAGATTTACGAACACTAGTATGACATACAAACCAAGAAAGAGACAGATGCTTTATATAAATACTTGAGGGAATGTAAAAAGGCACGCTACTCATTTTTTTGTTTTGGAAGAAGTAAAGAAGGAAATAAGAGGGGGAGCTCTGGGAGGAAAAATCGAATACAGGGAGTTATGGTAGCAAATAACATTGCAGGCCACTGCTCCACCTGGTTTGAATGAGAATACTTCCATTGCCCCATTGTTAAATGAGAGCTGCCAAATTGTGATATAGAGAAGAACAAAAAAAATTTAACTGGCAACTTCCTCTCTTCGGAAATAACAGTATTATGAGGCATTTGGATAAGTGAGAATTCTTTTATTGGGTAAGCATTAAAGTGTTCTGAAAATTTCATTGCTAAGGCTAGGAAATGGATATTATGGCATGTTAAGGTCACAAGAGGGTGCTCTTTGCTAGCATTTCACCAACTTGTAAAATATATGTACATTAAAATATTTTTTATATGCATTTTAAGTTTCATGCAAAAACATTTTATAACTATTTAAATATTGTTTTAACTAGAGAAATGTATGGTTTTCTGTAGTCCTATCTCACCTTCATTCTTACATATGGGTTCGGAGCCGATCCTCGACTCCGACTCTGACGATTACAATGCTCAAAGTCTCTTTAGTTGGCTCGTGGCAAGGTAGGTATCCCATAGTGCACTAGTAAGAATCCCCAGATCTCGTTTGCCGTGCCTACGAGTTCAGAAGTGCTTCTTGCTTGGCCGTGGCTAAGTTGCATATTTTTCTTCATTATTGCAGTTTTATTGATATTTCTTCACATAAGATAGCTTAGGTTACTTAGTTTTATTAATAGTTTTTTCATAGATAGTAAATAGTAGTGTGTTTTGCTAAATTTATGTAGTTATTGTTGAGAACTTGTTGGCCGTTCTAGGCCCATTTTTTGTTCTCTGAGTGGTATCCTTGTGTGTGCTATTTTCTTGACATAGTTCCTATTAGTGAGACCAGCTATGTTATATTGGTTGGAGACAGTGGCATTGACAAAAAGGCAGGAGTCAGAGCTGGAAGTGGCAGAGTTAAAGATGTTAAGATTTGCACTGGGTGTGACGAGGGTGGACAGGATTAGGAATAAGTATATTAGAGGGTCAGTTCAGGTTGGAAGGTTTGGAGACAAAGCCAGAGATGCAAGATTACATTGGTTTGGAGATGTGCTGAGGAGGGAGGCAGAGTATATTGGGAAAAAGATGCTAAGGGTGAAGCTGCCAGGTAACAGGAAAAGAGGAAGGCCTAAGATAAGGTTCATGGATGTGGTGAGAGGTGACATGCAGGTGGTTGGTCTGACAGAGCAAGATGCAGAGGACAGGAAGAAATGGAAAGAGATGATCCGCTGTGGTGACCCCTAACGGGAGCAGCTGAAAGAAGAAGTAGTGTAGGTCCGCAAATGGGTTAGGACCTTGTATTTTCCTAGTTTTCAATAGTATAGTATATTGTGTGCAGTGTCGTTTCCTATTATTGACTAGTTTTTGCCTGTTGTTTAAAAATTTACTATTTGGTGTATTTTCTGACAGCTTCTCTCCTGTTTCCGCAGCTAGGTCCGTTTAAGTTAGAGAACCTAGTCCTCTGTTGTTTACTCCTCTGCGTGTGAGTTAGTTTAGCGGGGCTAGGCCCATTTAAGTTAGAAGACCTAGTCCTCGGTTGTATTTTTGTGTGTAGATTTTCTTAAAGGGCGAGGCCCATTTAAGTTAGAGGACATTGTCTTCTCTCTTCTGTCTTAAAGAACTTCCATTGTACTAAGACATGTAGAAAGAATCCAAAGATCATAAACCTTCGGGTTTTAAAAAGTGGCTTAAGTGCTCCCAAAAAATGTCAATTACTGATGGGTATAGTAATTGCTTTTACTGCCTCAGAGCCATTCACCTACAGGAAATTTGTTCTTTCTGTCACTCCTTCAGCTCTAGAGTTCTCCGAGAAAGGAAGAAGAAATTATTACCTAAAGGTCTCCTTAAGACTTTCTTCGCGGAGGATTTAGCCAGCTCTTCTTCATCTTCCAAGTCTCACTCCTCAAAAAAAGAGAAGGTCAAGTCGGCCAAGAGACATTCTCCTGCACTGACTATTTTGTCTGAACCTCCAGAGAAAACTTTAAAATTGGATAAGCCTTCTACCTCTTCGGCTCCACTGTCCTCGGAGCCGGTCGAGGTTATCGATGTTGACACTGCAGTGTCGGCCCCAAGTCTTTCGGAGCCGACAACCGAGAAATTGCATCAGAGCTATTGCCGGTCTCCCCAAATTTTCAATCTCCCATTTTACAGAGATCTAGGTCACCTACCCTGTCATCCAGATCCTCCAAGAGCCTTTCAGAAGAGGATGTAGAGAGTGTAGTGCTTAGACTTCCAGTTGGCCCCGACAGGGACGCTTGAACTCAAACCTCTTTGGTGCCAAGCCTA
This sequence comes from Protopterus annectens, assembly GCF_019279795.1. Classification (NCBI taxonomy): domain Eukaryota; kingdom Metazoa; phylum Chordata; order Ceratodontiformes; family Protopteridae; genus Protopterus; species Protopterus annectens. The sequence goes on from NC_056744.1 coordinate 393,043,362, forward strand.
CCTCTCGGTGGGTCTGCTTGGTTGAGCTTGGACCCTACATCCATCTCGGAGCTTTGAAGCCGAGGGCTACCTCCATTTCCTCGGAACCCAGGCTGTCATCGGACCTCTGTCTCAGCATCCTATATCTCTCTCAGAAGGGTCCTCTAGGTCATACTTTGATGATATCTCCTTTGTAGATATCTTAGAGATCCTGAAGCAGAGAGGCGGCTCGCCCACTGTCACCCCTTCTGATGAGGAGTCAGTGTATCTGAAGGCTTTTGGGTCTCAACCTTCAGCCTCATGGGTGTCTCCACCTTTTGATGAACTCTTGGACCTAGTTAGTCGAAAGGTGTGGGAAACTCCTGATGCCGTGGAACCAGTTCCCAGAAGACCCAGCAAATTTCTCTCAGCCCCCAAAGAGAAAGAGTTCTTGACCAAAGGTGTGCCTGTAGATGCCATGTTGGTGGCGGCAGCCACAAAGAAGGAACTAGCAGAGACTTCTACATCTGTCCATCCACCGGAGTCTCGAACGATGGATAGATATGGAAAGCGTATCTTCTCTTCAGCGGCTTTTACACTCAGATCACTGAATTACCTTGCACATTTTACTAGGCTTCAAAGAGATCACCTAAAGGAGCTAGGAGATACTTTCCAAGGTACATCAACTGAAGGAGTCGCTGAGAACGCTACTGCTCAGTTGTCCACTTTAAACTCCATTGATAATTCCTCCATGAGGCTGATCTCCTATGCAGCAGATGGAGCGAGTAGGGCAGCGGATTCAGGGCTTATCCTTAGGAGACACTCCTGGATGTGCTTATGCAATTTTGCGGAGCCCTTCCAATCTACCTTTACCAACGTTCCCTTCGACAGTTCCTCTTTGTTTGGACCAAAGGTAAAAGATACACTCACCAGGTGCGAACAGGAAGGGAAAACTCTCTATGCCGTGGGTGTAAATTTTACCGTCCCTTCTAGACCATATCCCAAGGGTCACAGAGGCAGGAAAATGTGGTTCAAGAAATCCCAGAGATTTTTCCCGGACGCACAGGGTGATTCCTCCTTTAGAGGCAGGGGAGGAGGAGATAATGGTAGACGTCGCCCTAGAGGCGGGGGGGTCCACAAAACCAGGGTGGCTGCGATTCCTTTCGTGGCCGTCCCTATCAGCAATCCTGATGCGGGGCCTGGCGGTGCTTCTCTGGAGCAAGTCGGGGGGTCGCTTATCTTTGTATCCAGAAGCCTGGCTCAACATCACCCAAGGCAAGTGGATACAAAGAGTAATCATCAGAGAATACTCCATACCCTTCTTTCTTCCACCCCACACCCTCAAGAAGATCCCAGATGTTTCACCCAATCACAGGGATCAAGCAACTATAGAAGTTCAAAAGTTTCTTTCAGACAGAGTCATCCAGACCGTCCCTGCAGACCAGATAGGATTTGAAACTTACTCCAGATTCGTTTTAGTGCCAAAACGAACAGGGGACTGAAGGCCCATTTTGGACCTCAGCAAACTAAACGAATCAGTAAAGAAGTCCAATTTCTGAATGGTAACCCTGCAGTCAGTATTTCCCCTATTAGGGAAAGACAGTTGGATGTGCTCCATAGACCTTCAAGATGCGTACTACCACATCAAAATGGACAGAGCATTGAGGAGTCACCTATGCTTCCGGCTGGGAGCCAGTCATTACCAATTTCGTGCTCTGCCCTTTGGTCTCACCACAGTCCTCAGGATTTTCACCAAATGCATGGCGGTAGTGACAACTCACTTAAGATGTCGTGGATTCAAAGTGTTTCCATACCTGGACGACTGGCTCCTGACCACCACCACCAGGCACCTACTCCTGCAAGCCAGGGATTCAACCATCCAGCTCTGTACCCAGCTAGGAATTACGATAAATTGGGAAAAGTCTGCATTGTCGCCCTCTCAATTTGTGATTTTTGTAGGCGCAGAAATAAGACGCAGATGGCTCGTCTTTCTGCAGACAGAATTCAAAATCTCAGACAGCAGATAAACAGTTTACTTCCTCACAAAAAGGCCAACACAGTGCTGAAACTCTTGGGGACCATGGCCTCTACCATAAGTCTAGTTCCACTAGCCAGATTACATATGCGAACTCTTCAATGACTACTTTTTTTCCCAGTGGTCTCTTCAACAACTGCCTTTGTCTCATCATATTCACATAACGGAATCTTGCAAAAAGGACCTTCATTGGTGGATTCAGCGCGATCAGCTGACGACAGGAACACCCTTCCTTCCTCGCCAACCCGTTGCTACTGTGACCATGGATGTCTCCCAGATTGGGGGGGGGGGGCATGGGGCATTATCTAGGCAGGACTGTCCAAGGCACATGGCAAGATCACGAGGCCCAATTGTATGTCAGTGTCCTAGAGATGAGAGCAGTGCTTCTAGCGTTGTAAGCACTTCACGACTTTCTTTCCTCTAGGGACTGTAGCAATCCACTTGGACAATATGTCAGTGGTATGGTAACTAAACAAACAAGGTCAGTGGTATGGTATCTAAACAAACAAGGAGATCTTACCCCCTTTGTCGAGAGGCTCTTCATGTTTGGCAGTGGGCGATATCTTCCCAGCGCATTCTAGTAGCAACGCATATCCCAGGGACAACCAGTGTGATAGCCAAGAAGCTCAGCAGGGCAATCTTGATGCCTCACAAGTGGTCTCTGAATCAGAAAGTAGTGAAACAGATTTTCCACAATTGGGGACAGCCTTGCTGCGATCTTTTTCTCAGCCCGATAAATGCCAAATGCAGCAGCTACTTCTCCCTTATCCCTCCACCGGGGGAAGTCAGCAAGAGACGCACTTGTTCACAATTGGCCTCTGAGACTTCTTTATGCATTTCCCCCATTTCTGCTCATAGCGAAAGTCATCCAGAAAGCAAAGTTCTTGGGAAGCAAAATGATTCTGATCACACCTTATTGGCCCCGTCAGATTTGGTTCCCCTTTCTTGGGCCTCATCTCCTAGACGATCCATGGACTCTGGACCCAGTTCCAGACCTCTTGAAACGCATGACAGGCTCCCTTCACCCCTGTCTCCACACCCTCAACTTGACAGCATGGCTGCTCCACTTCCATCCCTAGTCAGGCTTCCTGAATTTTCACCTGCAGTGACCCATATCCTTACATCTTCCCACAAACCTTCCACAAGGAAGTTATACACTAGCAAATGGAGAAGATTTTCTATCTTGGCAAAAGAGAAAAATGTAGATCCTTACACAGCATCCATCCCCTTGGTGTTAGAACTGAAGTTTTCCATCAAGGATCAGCTGCTGATACAATTAGAGTTCAACTGGCAGCGATATCAAATTTTCATTTGGGGCAACATGAGCCTAATCTGATTGCTCACAGATTATGTAAAACCTTCCTTAAAGACACCACCTTGCTGAGACTCAATTTAGGTACCTGTATCTCCTTAGGATCTAAATTTGTTCTGTTCAAACTTACTTCCCCACCTTTTGAACCCGCACATTCGTGTGAATTGAAGATCTGAAGTTGTTAATCTTCTTCCATTCCTCACTGATGGGTACGGTTCCGAACCCTTGGAACCGAGTCGGCCAAATGCCAAGCTAGAGTACACCAAACTCTCGAGCCACGCTACTACCCACAATGCCCTTCATCCCATACCCCAGATCTCGTTTGCCGCACAGCCATTTAGCAGCGTTTTCACCGAGCTCTCCAGCTAAGTAGTTTTGAATTATTCTAACTTGTATTTCTTCCAAAAATTTTCTTATAGTGTCTTCTTATAGTCTAGCTCTACCCACAGATATTCCTCTCCTTACCATTGTTGGTATTTTCTTGCCTTTTCTTTACTTTTACCACCCTCATGGTAACTCTTCATACCATTGCTAGTAGTCTGGCTCTTTTTCTCCTTCCTTTTTCCGTTTGAGTGAGCGTTAGTATGTCTGAGAAAAAGGGTACTTCAGGTTTTAAACATTGCACGTCGTGCAGTGGTAAATTACCTAACAGTGACTTGCATTTTAAATGCATTTGTTGTTTGGGCGTCTCGCATCTTTCTGCGACTCCTCCATGTGATATTTGTGCGACTTTTAGTCAACGGACGTTGAATGAACGGCGCAACAAGTTGATTTTGAAAGGATTGCTTTCCTCTCCTTTTTCTGAGGCTATTTCTGTGGAGGTTTCAACCCCTCCAGGCAAGGATAAGAAGCACCCTCGCTCAGACCCTTCTTTACCGGCTGGTGATAGGGGCAAAAATCATCGATCTAAGACTGGTAGATCTTTCTCCGAGCATCGACTCGCTGTCTCGGTGCCACCGATTTCGGTACCTAGCACAGTTTCTGGGAAGTCTGAATTGTCGGTGCCAGGCTGGGCACCGGCAACTACTGAACCATTGGTTTCTTCGGTTCCGCCCAGTCTGGTTCAGGACACTTCAGCACCGACCTCACCTTTACAGGCTCCAACTCTGATCCGATTTTGACTATTACCCCAATTGTGAGTTCGGCTCTGAGTTCCCTCTCTGTGCCAACTTTACCGTTTACACAATTCAAATCAGAAGCTTCAGCTCCATTGAGTTCATTATAACGGACCAGATATTCTTCTTCTGTGGACCCGTTTGCCGGACAGCCCTACAGTACTTTTCTGGACCGGCCTGAATCCCCTTCCGGGATATTGATTAGGTCTGCCAGGATCATGTCCGAAATAGACATTGTTCGTCTCGTGGATCAGGCATCGACTGCAAGAGGAATCTCCAGACCCTGTTCCGCTCTGGGTGTTGGGATTTTTCCTCCTTCGACTCCTTCGTATTCTCCTGATGGAGATCTTTTGGTCCCAAGGCCCCCCTTGTCCATTGCTTTCAACAGGACCTGCACCGACTGCTTTGATGCCTGAAACATCTAAGTCCTGGTGGGCTTCAGTTCTGACTACAGCTCATCTTACTCAACCCCTTGCTTCGGGGCTGGAATATTCGGTTCGGGCCCCTGCACCGACAGCCTTCTCGGTTCCTGTCTCAGATCCGAGAGTTATTTTCACACTGAACCCTTCTCAAACGTCAGTCTTGGAGGTGGGCCATTTGGAGCAGGGTGTGACCTCAGTTACGATTCAGTTCTCTTCCATTCCGGGCTCCCATCCCTCTTCGGGTGGGCCCACCTTCCGGATAATGGAGAGGGCACTGACGGCTAACAATCCCCCTCCTTCATCTTTTCCTTTGGTTCCCCCTCTTACTCAGCCATCACCAGCCCTTTGCTGGGGACCACTGATCCAAAGCACCCCCCTTTCCGAGGCTTCTTCGGACATTCCCACCGAAGAGCCCCCTCAGAAGGGGGTGTGCAAAAGAAAACACATGGACTCACCTGAAGAGTCCCTTACTGAGGATACGGATTACAATGATGGGGAAGGTTCCCCTAGATCACCCCCTTACGATGTTTCCTTTGGGGACATCTTGGAGATTTTGAGTCAGCGGGGTGACTGGAAATCTTCCACCCCTTCTCTGGAGGAATCCGTATTCTTACAAGCTTTCCATTCCTGGCCCACTACGTCCTGGGTGTCCCCTCCTGCAGATGAGTTGGTCAAATTCATCATGCAGTGAGCGTGGAAGAGTCCGGATTCAGTAGAAGCTATCCCCAGGAGATTAGACAACGTACTTTCTCCTCCAGAAGATCAACCCCATTAGTCGAAAGGCTTGCCAGTAGACCCTGTGGTGGTGGCACCGGCCACAAAGAAGGACTTAGCAGAAGAGAGTCCGGCTGTTCATCCGCCCAACAAGGAGTCCCGGGCGGTGGACAGGCTAGGGAAGAGAGTCTTTGCTGCAGCAACCTTTGCCGTGCGTTCGCTGAATTTCTTGGCACACTTTACAAGTCTCCAGAGAGACCTTATTTCCGAATTCTCTGGTAGCCTCGCGGGTCAAGTGTCGGATAGAGCATGTGACAAAGTGGCCTCCCAACTTGCCACCCTTGAAGCGATTTCGGATTCTTCCATGAGATTGCTCCCCACGCAACCGAAGGAGCAGCTAGAGCAGCAGGTGCTGTCATGGTTGTCCAACGTCATGCCTGGATGCACATTTCTCACCTACCGGATTCCTTCCAAGTCTTCCTTTTTGAATGCCCCGATTAAGCCCTCTGCTGTCTTTGGTTCTAAGGTCAAGGATAGTTTGGCCAGGTGCGAGCAGGACAGAAAGACCTGGTCTGCCGTGGGCCTGCGCTTCTCCAAACCTCAGCATTCCTTCTCCATTAGTCAGAGAAGTGGAAATTTGTGGCACAAGAAGTTGCAAGGCTTCTTTCATGACGCAAGTGGTGAGTACTCCTCCAGAGGCAGAGGAGGGTCCGACGGTGGAAGACGTCCCTTTAGGGGGGGCAGAGGGGGTTACCGGAATCAGGGCTCCAGAGATTCTTTCTCCGGTAGCCCCTATCAGCTCTCCTGAAGCGTTGCCCGATTGCTTCCCTCTAGAAGCAGTCGGGGTGTGTTTCTCTCTGCACCAAGCAGCCTGGTCCTCCATTACCGATGATCTATGGGTGCAGAGAATTACCACCAGAAGCTATCACATTCCCCTCAAATCTTTCCAAGACCTCAATTCTCCCTTCCCGATGTTCCACCCAGTTAAAGGGGGGAGGCAGCTTCAGAAATCAAGAAGCTTCTTCTAAAGCGAGTCATCCAAATGGTCCCCCCCATACCAATGCGAATTAGGATTCTACTCCAGACTCTTTTTGGTGCCAAAAAAGACGAGGGACTGGAGGCCCATTCTGGATCTCAGTCATTTGAACGAGTCAGTTATACAGACCAAGTGCCACATGGTCACTATTCAATCCATCCTTCCATGCCTTTGGGAGGGTGTGTGGATATGCTCTCTATATCACCTGGATACGTATTACCACATGAAAATGGACAAATGCTCCAGAAGGCTTTTGCGCTTCCGGCTGGGAGCCAATCATTTTCAATTCAGAGCCCTGCCTTTCAGTCTCTCGACGGCCCCCAGAGTGTTCACAAAATGTCTAGCTCACTTGACACTGCACACTGCTGTGACAGCTCACTTGAGACTGCACGGATTCCAGGTGTTTCCTTATCTGGACGATTGGCTCCTCTCTGCCCCCACCGAGCTTCTACTGACCAGGGCACTGCGCCACACTCTGTCTCTGGCGGAGTCTCTGGGTGTTACTATCAATTGGGAAAAATCAAACCTTCAGCCCTCACAACAGTTGGAATTCATATGGGCTATGTTCAACACTCAGCTTGGTCTAATATCTCTTCCTCACCACAGGCTCTTAAGACTGATAACACAAGTACAAATGAGACTCGACCGCAGGAAAGTGTCTGCAAGGGAAGTTTTGCAGACTCTGAGTTCCATGGCAGCAGCCATTCCCATTGTTCCGTTGGCCAGGCTTTTTATGTGCCTGTTACAGTGGCTTCTTCAAACTCAATGGATACACAATCGTCATCCCTTGAATGCACTAATCCTCATCACCAATCTTTGCAAGCAGGATCTCCTCTGGTGGATGAGAATGGATGAAAGTCTTTGGTGTCGCCCCTTTCATCCTCTTCAGCCCAGCGCCACGGTGACTACGGACGCTTCCCTGATAGGGTGGGGGGGCTCATTTTCAGGGAAGATCTGTTCAAATACAAAAAATAAAGCCAGCACCTCGAATGGTTCCAATGAATAAGGTTTATTGCACCAAAACTAGACCGGTTTCAGCTGTTAAGCTTTCATCAGTAGTTACAATCACAAAATGAGAACTGCTCCTTATATACCCTTCAAGGAAGCAATGACATCACTTCCTGTCAAAAAAGAAAAACCATTAATAGAATTAAAAATAAATGGTTATAAAGCATACAAAGAAAGTGTTGTCCACCTTAAACTGTACCAAACTTTCATAATACCAGTTGGCTAGAAAATGAAATGTTACCTTGCTGTAGTGAAGAAGATATGTGCTGTATAAAATAAAAATATGGTTAGCACAATTGGACATAATATCATGAAATTCACTAGAACATTATAATAATATCAATAAATCATATTGGGGTGACAGTGTGAAAAGACATCAATACGAAGTGAAAATGGTTGAGAAAAACAAATGTTATAAAGATACATTTTAGGTAAGTCACATTTTATCATTGAGCCCTGGTGAGAAAAGCCCACCAAGTTTGACTATCCATCTTTTTTCCTTTTTGTTTAGAATGTTATGCCATCCTGTTTTAAATGCCCGATTTCCAATGATATTGTCAATAATACAAAATGAAAATTTGGCGGTGGGATGCTTAATGGTGTGTCTATATAGTGCGTTTGTTAGCCTGCAATTTCTAATATCACCCAAATGTTCTGATATCCTGATGCGAAATTGTCTAGATGTTTGACCAACATAAAAGGCCTGGCACGTACAGGTAGCTAGATAAACAATCCAGTCTGAACTGCAATTTCCAAAAAAATTTATATCATGTAACTGACCAGTATTTTTGCTTGTGAAACTTTTAGTTTTGAATATATAACCACAAAAACTGCAATGGCCACAGGGATATGTACCAACTAGTTTGTCCCCTGTTAATGTTCTCTGCATGCAAGAGTTGTCCTCCATGACACTCCTTTTGTAATAGGAAAAATGGGAACCTAGTGTTTTACCCTTCCTATATGAAAAATAGCATCGTTCTCCTAAATATCCCTCCAAAAGAGGGTGAGATTTGAGTATGCTCCAATGTGTATTGATAATATTGATGAGATTGTGACTGTTTCTTCCATATGTGGTAACAAATCTACATGTATCTGGATTGTTGGATCTGGCTTTTTTCTTGTAAACTAGCAATTAATCCTTAAACCGGTCTAGTTTTGGTGCAATAAACCTTATTCATTGGAACCATTCGAGGTGCTGGCTTTATTTTTTGTATTTGTCACATAAGCTTGGTTGCCGGGCACCAGCCGTTCCTGCTAGCTTGTTCTCAAACTGAAGATCTGTTCAAGGCCTCTAGAAGTCGACTTACACATCAACGATGTTCATCGTGCATACAGCTGCAGTAATCACATATGGGTTCTCTGCCGTCAGGCGGTCCCTCGGTCGGCCGAATTCCAAAGTCTAGGTCCAGCGTCGGTTGTCGCTTTCTTTCCTGATGTCAGTGCGACAGGGGTATGTAAGACACAGCCGACGCCATATTCTTCAGTCTTTTTTGCCGCGCGGTGCCCGAAGCAGAAGCAGTTCGCACGTGCCGGTCGGCCAGCTCCTGAATTTACGAAAAATTGGAAACCGAAGTCTTCTTTAAAGCTAAGTACCCCGTTGGGGAAACTTTTCTTGCCTCAGACCGATGTCAGACAAAGTTAACAATTGTATTTCTTGTGGGAAGCAAATACCGCATAAGGATTTCCATTCCCTCTGCATACCTTGTTTAGCCCCAGACCACGACGTCTCGGGCTGTCGCTTTTGCGCGACTTTCAATAAATGCACTATTAAGCGTCGGGCGGAGTTCGCCCAACATTATTTTGGTAAAGCCTTTGATTATAAAATGTCGTCGGAGACTCCGGCTACCGTTTTGTCCAAAAAACGCAAGGACAAGGACCGACACGCGAGGCCCGCAGTCTCCACCGACACCATGCCAAAACCGGCTGCACGTGGTCCGGTTCTCAGTGAGACGCCTATGCAGTCCCTGACTACCGACGACACTTCCTTGGCGGTGTCTTCTGTACCCGAGACCGCAGGTACCTCGGCCCTTTCTCAGACTACAAACACCGAAGCCACTGTGAGTGTTGAGCCTCCTAATGTGGACAGGTCCACTTCCACCCAGGGTGTCTTTAGGCCCTCATCTTCCTTTTCCATTAAGGCCTTTACTAAGTCCAAATCAGCCTTGCATCCCAAGAGGCCTGTTGCTCAGGGCCCATCCCCAGGTCCCATGCCTAAAAAAAAAAGCAGATGCTTAAAATGGCTGAGGATTTAATTACTCTTATCAGGGGTTCCCAACCCCCTCCAGACAAAAGACCCAGAGTGGAGGAAGATCCTCCCTCTTCTGAACAGGGCTCCATTTTCTCAGAACATTCTGATGTAGAGGAACACTCGTACTCTCCTTATGAAGATTCCGATGCAGAACAGTCCATTCCTTCTGTATCTCCCCCAGAGGATTTTTCTTTTGGGGAAACCTTGCACACCTTGAGGGAACACTTCCATTGGGAAGGCCAAGACTTTTCTGATTCCAAGAAAAGGCTTAGGGAATTTCTTTTGTTACCTCAACACAGACCTCTGGCTATACCTCCTGTCTTGGACATACTTGATGATGTTTACTCGGAGGCTTGTCTTAAACCGGATTCCCTGCCTCCTGCCCCAGTCAAACCTGATAGGTACTACAGAGTTCCCAACTCTCACCAATTTCTTTTCAAAACTCATAATGCTGACCCTGAAACCATTTCTCAAGGCCCCAAGGGAATGAAGGCCTCTACAGCCAAGAATCCACTACCTTCCGAAAGTGAATCTAGATCCTTAGAAAGGTGGGGAAAAAAGGTATACACCTCGGCCACCCTAGCCATGAGGGCCTTAAATTGTCAGTTCCATATGCTTAAATATCAGCAGTTTCTGTTATCACAATTAAGAAATAAAATGTCTCAACCTGAACAACCAGATTTGAAGGAATTGCAGGATATGATGCATAGTGCAGAACAAGTGGGTAAACACACCTTACAATGTGGCTATGATGCCTTAGAGGCCTCAAGTAGAGCTGCTGTTACAGGATCAGTCATTCGTAGACATGCCTGGCTTAGGGAACAAAGCTTGCCTGATCATGTTAAAGCTAAACTACTAGATGCTCCTTTACAAAAAGATGTACTATTTGGTACTAATGCTGAGGAGATACTACGGAAAATGGAAGAAAAAGCTAAATCTCTGCAAACTGTCAAGGCTTTTCTACAGGTACAACCACCTCGTTTTAGCAGAAATTGGCCTTCTAAAAACTGGTCCTTTCCAGCCACGGACAAGCCCCAAAGAGGTAGATACAGGCACTCAAGGGGCAGAGGACAATCTCAAGGATCATATAGAGGCAGACAATGGCAGACTCCAGCACCAAGAGGTGGCGAAGACAGTGCACAACAATGCAGAAAACAAACCCAATGACTTCCTCCTTTTCATGCCAAGCAAGTCTCAGCTGGCAGCTCCCTTGGGAGGAAAGCTGGCATTATTTACAAGAAATTGGCATATTATCACAACAGACAAATGGATCCTGGACATTATAAACAGAGGCTACAGATTCCATTTTCACACTCTTCCAAAAATGAGAGGCATGCCAAACCTGCCACACAATCAAAGGGCAGAGGCACAAATACAAATTTCAAAACTCATGGACATGAAAGATATTCAAGAGGTACCTACTCACGAACAAGGTCAAGGTTTTTATTCCAGACTATTTCTGGTACCAAGGAAAGGAACCGACTGGAGACCCATTTTGGACTTATCCATCCTAAATACATTTCTACTCGTACCAAAATTCAAGATGCTCACATTACAGCAGCTTCTTCCCATGCTGGGCAAGGGGTTTTGGCTGGTAACATTGGACCTCAAAGAGGCATACCTGCATGTCCCAATCAGACAAAGCTGCAGAAGATACCTCAGATTTCTTGCAGGTTCAATCCACTATCAATTCTCTGCATTGCCCTTTGGCTTATCTACTGCGCCCAGAGTATTCACAAAATGCCTGGCATCAGTAATTGCCTACTGCAGACTTCAAGGGATACAAATTTACCCTTATTTGGACGACTGCCTGATCCAAGCAGACAGCAAGCACATACTTCTGGAACATCTGGCTTATGCAACACGGTTGCTGAATTCTCTGGGATACACAATCAACGAAGAGAAATCCAGGCTAACACCATCTCAGAAAATAACTTTCCTGGGTGCCAACTTGGACACAAACACCCAGATGGCCTACCTTATGCCAGAAAAACAAGGGCAACTAACTCAGTACTTCAAAATACTAACAAATTGTACCAGGCTTACTGCAAGGAAAATCCTGCAGGCTCTGGGCTTCATGGCATCTTGCATTCTTTTAATCCCATGTGTAAAGTTGCATATGAGAAAACTTCAATGGTACCTAAAAAACCTATGGTCTCAACACAGCCACAATTTGGAAACAATAATACCAATAATTCCATGTTTGCAAAAGGAATTTCTATGGTGGGCCCAAGCATGTCAAGCAAACACAGGTCTCCCATTCTGCAAGCCTCAAGCAAATCAAATCATCACAACAGACGCCTCAGATTATGCCTGGGGGCGCACATGACTGGCAAGTGCATTCAGGGCAAATGGTCCCAAAAGGAAAAGCACCTTCATATCAATCAAAAAGAAATGCTAGCAGTGATAAATGCAATTACAGCTTTCAAGGACCTCCTGCATCCAGGGCAATTATTGATAAGAACAGACAATACCACAGTAATGTGGTACATAAACAAACAAGGAGGAACACATTCATACCCCCTGTGCAGACTAGCCATGACACTTTGGAACTTGGCTCTGGAAGGGCAAATCGAACTTCAAGCACAGTACTTGCCAGGTTTGGAAAACACACTGGCAGACAATCTAAGCAGAAATATGACAGATCTGCACGAATGGAAGTTGCATCCTCAGGTGTTTACAAAGATAATCCAAGCGTGGGGGAGGCCAGACATAGATCTCTTCGCCTCCCACAGGAATCACCAATTGGAAAAGTTTTGTTCAAGGACCTTTCATCCAAAGGCCTGGAGAGTGGACGCCCTTTCATTCAGTTGGACAGCATGGACAGTGTACGCTTTCCCACCTCTGCCTCTTCTGCCCAAGGTGCTCTTGAAAGCAAGAGCAGACAGACCGAAGATGATACTGATTGCTCCAGACTGGCCAAGACAGCACTGGTACCCACTCCTGAGGAGCCTAACACATACTCCTCCCTGGCCTCTACCTCTAATGCCTCTTCTGCTGGCTCAGCACAGCTACAAAACTCTTCACAGTCAGCTGAAAACACTCAATCTCGCTGCATGGAAAATTCCTTAACACCACAACAGACCCTACTCCCCAAAGAGGTGCAGGACGTCATTCTGGAGGCCAGAAGGCCATCTACTAGAAAGGCTTACTCCACAAAATGGAAACGGTTTTGCTCTTGGAATGAGAAAAAAGGCCAGGACCCTAGAAAACTGAATTTGCCTCGGGTATTACAGTATCTAGCTGAGCTGCTGAACAGTGGACTTTCCTTTTCCTCCATAAAAATCCATGCCTCAGCCATTTCTGCAGAATTCAACACGGATCCACCGTTATTCTCTCACCCACTTGTAAGACAGTTCCTCAGAGGGGCTAAGAATATAAGACCACCAAGGAAACAACCAGTGCCAGCCTGGGATCTTAATTACATTCTGGAAAAATTAACATTGCCTCCCTTTGAACTAGCTGCCTCAACAGATTTGCAATATTTGTCCTGGAAAACAGCTTTCCTTCTGGCCATTACCTCAGCTCGTAGGGTTTGAACTACAAGCCCTCATGGCTGTGCAGCCCTTTCTCATCTTCCATCAGGACAGGGTTTCCTTGAACCAACCCGTCATTTATGCCTAAAGTGGTATCCAGGGTAGCTTTAAATCAAGCCATTCACTTACCTACCTTTTACCCCAATCCTCAAAACAAAGGGGAAAGGCTGCTACATTCCTTAGACATCCATAGACAGCTACGTTACTATTTGGACAGAACAAAGCCTTTCAGGAAATCAGAACAACTTTTTGTGTCCTATGCTATAGGAGCTCAAGGGAAGCCTGTTACCAAACAGACAATTTCAAAATGGATAGGCCACTGCATACGATTTTGTTACTCCTATCATGGGAAATCTGTCCCTACAGGCATCAGATCCCACTCCACCAGGGCCACAGCTACCTGTACAGCCTTCCTCAGAGGAGTTCCTACCAAAGATATTTTGGAGGCAGCCACTTGGAGTTCTGTGCATACCTTCACAAAACACTACCACCTGTCTTTGTATTCCAAAACTAGAGCAGGCTTTGCCACTGCTGTGTTGCAGGGCATTCTGGCTCATCTCAGTTCCACTTAGTGCCTACCACCCTGTGCGTAGCTTTGGGATTCTACCCATATGTGATTACTGCAGCTGTATGCACGATGAACATAGTACAGTTTTGTACCTACCATAAATGTAGATGTTCGAGTGCTAATACAGCTGCAGTACAGGTTTCCCTCCCTCCTTCCCCTCTTGGTAAAGGACTAGGGGCTAACACCTCCTCATACAACCTAATTTGGGTTATCCTCCTATGGTGTATTTGCTTGCAACTACTGTTTTTTGATTACATTGCATTGCTTGAATATATTTATATATATATATATATATATATAATTTATGTATTGCCTTCCTTCTGGGGGCACCTGACATCTGGGGCAAGAAAGACTGAAGAATATGGTGTCGGCTGTGTCTTATATACCCCTGTCGCACTGACGTCAGGAAAGAAAGCGACGACAACCGATGCCGGACCTAGACTTTGGAATTTGGCCGACCGAGGGACCGCCTGACGGCAGAGAACCCATATGTGATTACTGCAGCTGTATTAGCACTCGAACATCTACATTTATGGTAGGTACAAAACTGTACTTTCTAGAGCTCAGAGTGGTGTTACTGGTGTTACAAGCTCTCCACCCTCTTCTTCCTCTCGGACCGATTGCTATCCAGTCCGACAACATGTCTGTGGTCCAGTACATCAGCAAGCAGGGAGGGACCAGATCTTACCCCCTTTGCCGCGAAGCCATGAGAATTTGGCAGTAGGGATAGCTACCAACCGTTTCCTGATTGCTACACACATCCCGGGGAGTTCCAATGTGATTGTGGGACAGGCTGAGCAGATGCTTCCTCACGAATGGTCTCTCAATCCGGAAGTGGCGGAGGAAATTTTCAGCTGCCGGGGCCGGCCTTGCTGTGATCTGTTTGCCTCCCCCTCCAATGCGAAGTGCAGCAGATACTTTGCCCTCTTTCCTCTGCAGGGGGAGTCCCCGAGAGATGCTCTGACTCTTGATTGGCCCACGAGTTTCCTGTACGTTTATCCTCCCATCCCTTTGATACCCTTGGTCTTAAGGAAAGCTACTCGGTTGAGAAGCAGAATGATTCTCATTGCCCCATTCTGGCCTTGTCAGGTTTGGTTCCCCATCCTTCAGTCACACCTGCTCCGACCCCCTTGGATTCTAGACTTCCGTCAGGATCTCATCTCTCACCTCCAAGGGTTGTAGTCTCCAAACCTGGCCACTCTCAAACTGACAGCTTGGTTGCTCCACTTCCGTTAGTAGCTAGGCTTGAGTCACTTTCTTCTCCAGTATGAAATATTATTTTGGCCTCCCACAAACCTCCTACAAGAAAACTTTATAAAGACAAGTGGAAACGTTTTTCCTTGTGGGCACAAGAACTGTTTCTGGATCCTGTTTCTGTTCCGGTAGCTACGGTTCTTCAAGACCTGACCAAGCTTTTCCTTAACGGGGCTTCTGCATCCACGATTCAGGTGCATTTATTTATTTATTTATTTATTTTATTTATTGCAGTCGGTTTACCAGGATAGTTCATTGGGCCAAAATTAACCCGTTTTCAATGGATTCCTGGGGAGAAAACTCCAAACAATTAAGGTTACAGTAGGTTATGAATGATAATTATACAAATGTAAAAAATATGAATGATAATTATACAATTTTAAAAAAACAATTCAAGCAAACAATAACAAATAATACACAAATGTTACAACTAATAAAAAGTAGTGATTGAAATTAACAGATGATACAAACTAAAAAAGGAATAGTGCAAAGTAAATATTTAGAAGTCATTTTGTCCTAGGATTGAAACACTTAAATGAGCAGCGTCATATATTCATGCAAATATCATAATAATATTCATGCAGATATCATAATAATAAGAATGTATGAGTTAGGAGTAATGAAACAGAAAATTGCTGGTGTAATCAGGAGAAGTAAGGGAGATGTGAAATGCCAGTGCTAGTTATGTGGGATGGGAGCAAGAGCATTCCCAGAGGGATACTAGATGAGAAAGAAGATATTTTTTAAAAATAAAATGGTTAGAACTGATACAAATGGATGGTGGCAGGTAGTTCCAGAGGCGAGCCAGACCATAGGATAGAAGATTTTTGCCTGGGGGACGAGTTGGTTTGTACACTTATAATAGATTTTGGTTATTAGACCTTAATACTCTATCAGGTAGGTGCATTTTAAAGGCAGTAGAAAGGGAGGGACAGAGAGAGGGGTTGAAAATCAGCTTGTGTGCAAGAGTTAGTTGAGTATAGGTGAGAAGATTGGGTAGTTCTAGCCATTTTAGTTTTTGGAGAGAGGAGCAATGGTGGGTAGAGGACTTATGGCTGGTGGCGAACTTGGCAATTTTGTTGTAGCAAGAGGAAAGTTGTGTTTTCAGAGAGGACTGTAGATTAGTTAGAAGTGGAGCTCATTAGAGAAGGGAGGGGATAAGAAAGGAAGTAGAGTAATTTTGGTGGCAGGAGTAAGGTAATGATTTTGTCGATAGAGCATACCTAGTTTTTGATGTGTTTTTTTGATATTTAGTTGTAAATGGGAGTTGAATTTGAGCTGGTTGTCAATTTGGACCCCGAGTAATTTGGTCTCTGAGACCAGTTCCAGAGGTGTGTTATTTTGACTAGTAATAGAGAAAGTGTTTATATCGAGGGAGGTGACTTTAGAGGGTGTAAAAACCATTAGTTTGGTTTTAGAGGCATTGAGTGCTAGGTGATTTCTTTTCATCCATTGCTCAGTGGTTGAAAAAGCATCTTGAGTATTCTTTAGTAGTGTAGGGATAGATGTGGCAGAGTGATAATAGTTGAATCATCTGCATATTGGATGATGTTTGAGAAAGGGATAGAGTTGCGGAAGTCATTTATAAATATATTAAAGAAGAGGGGACCCAATATGGAACCTTGGGGAACTCCGGTTGGGGTATTAAGAAATGAGGAAGTGGCCTTTTCCATTTTACTGCTTGAAATCTATGGGATATGTAGCTGGAGAACCATTTCAAAGATGAAGGAGATAGGTTAAGTTTTGAGAGTTTAGTTAAAAGCAGGCTGTGTGAGATAGTGTTGAAGGCCTTAGAGAGGTCTTGTAATAGGGTAGAGACAAATAGACCAGAGTCCCGGGCTTTGTTAATAGTTTCAAGGAAGGAGAGGAGGGCTGTCATAGTGCTGTGATTTGGTCTGAATCCATGTTGTGTGGGAGTTAGTAGGTGATTATCTAAGAGATGTGGTAGGAGTTGAAGTTAGATACACTTTTCAAGGAGTTTAGAGATGGGAGGCAGGATAGCAATGGGGCGGAAATTTGTAACATTGTTATTGTTGCCCCCTTTATGTAATGGTATGATAAAGGCCTTTTTCCAGATTTGGGGTACTGTACTTTCTTGGATAGAGCGGTTGATTAGAATGCTAATGGGGTAGGCAATTACTTCAGCAGCTGTGCTAAGAAAGAAAGAGGGGATATTATCAGGAGCATTAGTGCATGGCTTCAGTTTTAGAAGGAGTTTTTTGATAGTAGAAGTGGGTATAGGCTTTAGTGAGAATAGTGGGGAGTGGGAAGAGGGGGTATTAGGGGGTGAAGAAGGTGAGGAAGTGAGAGTAGGAGAAGAGGTAGAGAGTTAGTGGATGAGAATGAGGGAGTGGTAGCAGAGCAGGGTAGAGTATTGGTAGGGGGGGTTGGGGGTGAGTTGGAGAATGTGATACAGTTAGGGAAAGAAGAGGTTAATTTAGAGATGGATTCAATGAAAAAAGAGTTAAATTGTGTGGCTAGGTCAGTATCAGGAACATTAGGGTCTGGGGTGGAGGTGTCTGATTTGCTGGGGTTGAGGAGGTTAGAGATACCTTTCCAGAATTTCTGAGGATTTGTTTTGTTACTGTTTTGGAGTATGGAGAAGTAATTTTGTCGATCAGAGATGATGAGTTTTTTTACTTTATTTCGAAGAGTTTTGTATTTATTATGGTTGAGGGTGGTCCTATTTTTCTGGAAGTGTGCCCAGGCTTTATCTCTATGCCGCATTGTTGCTAGTGTGTTTTTGGTAAGCCGTGGGGCAGTTTTAATTTTTATTCTCTTTGTCCTTAAGGGAGCATGGAAGTCTAGAACTTTTAAGAATGTTGAGTTGAAGTGGGCAACTGCATTATCTAGAGACAATGTTTTTAAACAGTCCCAGTTTATTGCTTTTAGGGAATTAGAAAAGGTTGATGGATTAAAGTTTTTTTGATTCCGGATAGTAATAAAATTATGGGTGCGATGTAGGAGCAAGGGGAGACTATGAGTGAAAGTGGGTAAGTGGTCACTAAGAGGATCTGGAAGAGTACCACTGTCGGAGAAATAGTGGGGATGAGAGACTAAAATCCAGTCTAGAATACTGCTACTAGACAGGTTTTTTGAGGGGCGTGTTATAGAGTTGATTAGCTGTGAAAAATTGTAGATGTTGATGTTAAGTGGGTTTGTAGGAGACTGAATGGAGGCCAAATTAATATTCATGTCTCCTAAGATTATTGTTTCATTGCTAATGTTGCTGTAGAGCCAGGAGAGGATGTCTTCGAGTGTAGAAATGTTATCCCCTGGGGGGATGTAGAGGGAAGCTATACATATGTGGTTGCGTTTGTTGACTTGAAGTAGTGTTAGGAGTAGTTCAGCATTGTTAAATTGAGAAGTAGGTTTGTTATAAGGAGTAACAGACAAGGAGGATGAGTATAGGAGAGCTACTCTATCCCCTTTTTTGTGGAACCTGTCTTTTCTAATGATAGATTAGTTTGGAGGAATTATTTCAGAATCTTTTATATGGGATTTTAACCATGTTTCTGAGATGGATAGGATGTCAGGTTTATTATGTATGAGCCAGGCGTGGAGGTTTGGGATTTTAACTATACTTTGGGAGTTTAAGGAAGTAAGAAGTATGGACTTGTCTGTATTAGTTGAGATGGGGGGGGTCTGGGTTAGGATGGATATCACCTGATAATAGACAGGTAACCAGATATAGGATTGGGTTAGAGAGGTAATTGGACAGTTTAGTGAATAGATTAGGTTCTATTATGATTATGGAACATTTACTAGTTACTATGGGGGTAGAATGTTTGTGAAAGGTGATCAGTTTATATGGGAAAAATAGAAGGTTTTTTATGGGAAATAGAGGAGGAGAAATTGGGATGTGTGAGTTTGAGGGAGAAGAGGTAAGGTGGTTAGTTACATGGAAGGGTTGTGAGTGGTAGGACTTAATGGGCTGGGTGAGGTAGTAAAGATAGGATAAATTAAGAAGAAGAGGTAGTAAAAGGGAGATGATTGAGGGTTTAGGTAGCATGTTGAAATGGGGCTACTTACAAGAGAGATTTATGTGTAGAGGAGCTGGTAAGTTCTTAAATAGTGGAGAAAGAGTGGAGAGTTGTGTAAGGATGGGTATTGAAGTAATAATGGAAGATAATTGTCTAGGTGGGATAGTCTAGGAGAGGTGAGTGAGGGTAAATGTGGGCGGGAAATGGGTGTTCCCAGGTAACAGGAGACTAATTGGTGTGGAATGGTAGTGGGTGTGGTTATGGGGTAATAAAGGTAGAGGTGCTGGGGGCGGGTGGAATTTGGGGGCAGGGTAGGGGAGCGGATTGAGCCCGCAGGGCGAACGAAGCGGGAAGAACCAAGGAGGGCAGGAGAGGATCGAGAACCTATCAGTGGAGTGTTGATTGCTTAAGGGTAAGTAGAGGGAACCTGGAATTAGTAGGTTAGAGTGGACTATAATGTTTGAGGAGAGAGAGAGATGACTATAATGTTTGAGGAGAGAGAGAGAGAAAAAGAAAAGTTGAAAGCTTAAAGATAGTATAAGAAGTAAGTGAATTGAAGTCAAAGGTAGTGGGGAGAGGATGCCACCTAGTGGACAAATGCTGAAGTGCATCTAGGCCACCAGGGCAGTCCCTGGACTAGATTGGACTGAAGAGAGAAAGGAGCAAGAGTGGAACAGGGAATTAGATGAGGGGGAAGAAGAGAGATGCAAAAATAAGAAAGGTTTAGGCTGCTGGCTTTCCTGGCAGGGAGCGTACTTAAACACCTAGCAGGGCATAAAACTATAGTAGTTCAAGGCTTAGCAGCAAATTCACATACTTCCTTGGAGTCTTCTGTGAGAAGCTTGGTTCAATTTCCAAGAGGGGATGAGGCAGCAGAGTTTGTTATAGTTGGCTGGGCAATTGGCTGAGCTTGTAGTAAATTTGGGTTAGGTCTAGGCATCCACCCGGGTGTAGTCACAGGGGATAATTCAGGGCAAAAAGTTCCTTGGAGTCTTCTGTGAGAAGTTTGGTTCAATTTCCAAGAGGGGATGAGGCAGCAGAGTTTGTTATAGTTGGCTGGGCAATTGGCTGAGCTTGTAGTAAATTTGGGTTAGGTCTAGGTATCCACCCGGGCGTAATCACAGGAGATAATTCAGGGCAAAAAGTTCCTTGGAGTCTTCTTTGAGAAGCTTGATTCAATTTCCAAGAGGGGATGATGCAGCAGAGTTTGTTATAGTTGGCTGGGCAATTGGCTGAGCTTGTAGTAAATTTGGGTTAGGTCTAGGTATCCACCCGGGCGTAGTCACGGGATACTTCAGGGTGCATCTAGCTGCCATCTCCAATTTCCATGATGGTTTAGACAGAATTCCTATTATTTCTTCTCGTCCGTGTAAGACTTCTCTGAAGGGGATTTTTCATTATAGACCTCCCATTAGGCAACCTGTGGAATCATGGAATCTGTCTAGGGTACTTTAAACTTTGACTCTACCTCTCTTCGAGCTGTCTGCAGCCTGTGATGTGAAGATGTTCATCGTGTTACACTGCTGCAGTCATTACACTTGGGTTATCCTGCTGTCAGGCAGTCCCGCAGTCGGCCCGAGTTCCAAAGTCTTGGTCCGGCATCGGTTGCTGTCGCTTCTTCCCTGACGTCAGTGCGCCAGGGGTATATAAGATGCATCCAACGCCATTTTCTTCAGTCTTTCTTGCCATGCGGTGCCCGAAGCAGAAGCAGTTCGCAAGTGCCGGTCGGCCGACTCCTGAGTTTTTCGAAGTCGAATTTCAGATCCGAAGTCTTCAATAAAGCTAAGTACCCCGTTGGGGAAACTTTTTTCTTGCCTCAGACTGATGTCGGAAAAAGTTAATAATTGTATTTCTTGTGGGAAGCAAATACCTCATAAGGACTTCCACTCTTACTGTATTCCATGCCTAGGCCCTGATCACGACGTCACTAGTTGTCGGTTTTGTGCTAGATTTAACAAACGCACTATAAAAAGACGTTTTGATTTTGCTTTGCACTACTTTGGCCGAAGGTTCAATTATACGATGCCGTCGGATCAGTCGACGACCTCAATACCGAAAAAACGCAAAGACAAGGATAAAGACAGGCATCTACGGTCCAAAACCGACGACGAAACCTCTTCTAGGCCAGTCGCCGGTTCGCTGATTCTCAGTGTGGCGCTTTCGCAGCCCCTGACACCCGCTACCTCAGAACCACAGGCCGCTGCCGACTCCCGCGTGGAGACATCTAGGCCTCTGGAAACATAAGGTACTGGGCCTACGGAAACTAATCCGTCAGATGGGTCCAGAGCCGCTGAGCAGGCATCGTCTTCTGAGGGTGTTTTCAGACCTTCACAACTTACCATTAAAACAACAGCCAAGACAAAGGTACCATTAAAGACAAAGAAACAAGTACAGCATTCTCCTGGACAGTCCTCCATGCCTAAGAAACAGATGCTTGAAATGGCCGAAGACCTCATTACTCTAATCAGGGGTTCCCATCCCCCTCCTGAGAAAAGGCCTAGGCAGGATACAGACTATGACTCCTCTGATCAGGTTTCCATTTCCCCTGATTCCTCTTCAGACCAGGGATACTCTCTACCCTCCTATGAGGATTCTGATGCTGAAAAATCCATTCCTTCAGCCTCTCCTCCTGAGGATTACTCTTTTGGGGAAACTTTACATACCATGAGGGAGCATTTCCATTGGGAAAGCCAGGATTACTCAGAATCCAAGAAAAGGCTCAGGGACTTCCTCTTATTGACTCAACACAGGCCCCTGGCTGTTCTGCCTGTGCTAGATATTGTGGATGATGTGTTCTCTGAATCCAGTTTATCTCCTGACTCTTTGCCCCCTGCTCCAGCCAAGCCAGATAGGTATTATAGAGTCCCTGACTCGCACAAGTTTTTTTTACAAAAACCCTTTTGCTGATCCAGAAACTATTTCCCAGGGTCCAAAAGGGGTTAAGGCTTCCATTGCAAAAAATCCAGTACCCTCTGACAGAGATTCCAGAGCTTTGGATAGATGGGGGAAGAAAGTATACACTTCTGCAACTTTAGCAGTAAGAGCTTTAAATTGACAGTTTCACATGCTTAAGTACCAACAATATTTAATGGTTCAGTTAAAACAGAAAATGCTTGCAAGCCCAGAAGCTCCTGATTGTAAAGAAATGCAGGATTTATTGCATGCAGTTGAACAGGTGGGAAAACATACTCTTCAATGTGGTTTTGATTCTTTAGATTCTATAGAGCCGCAGTTACAGGTTCTGTGATTCAAAGACATGCTTGGTTAAAAGAACAAAGTTTACCTGATCATGTTAAGGCAAAATTATTGGATGCTCCTTTACAGCATGATACCTTGTTTGGTGTTAAGGCAGAAGAGGTGTTAAAGAAAATGGAGGATGAAGCTAAATCTATGCAAACAGTCAAAGATTTCTTACAGGTACAGCCACCTCGGTTTAGCAGAAATTGGCCAACAAAAAATTGGTCCTTTCCAGTGTCAGACAGGCCACAGAGAGGCAGATACAGACGTCCAAGAGGCAGATCTCAACCCCAAGGCTCAAACAGACGACAGTGGGACACCTCAACCCAAAAAGGTGGTGAGGACAAGTCTCAACCTTACAGGAAACAGTCACAATGACTTTCCCCTTCTTACGCCAAGCACGTCCCTTTTGGAAGCCCCCTTAGGGGGAAAATTAGCACTTTTTTCTCAAAACTGGCAAACAATCACCCAAGACAAATGGGTCCTGAATATTGTGTCTCAAGGTTACAGATTCCACTTTCATACTTTACCAAGGCTAAAAGGAATGCCAGACCTGCCACAAAATCAATGGGCAGAGGCACAAAAACAAATTTCAGCCCTCATGGACATGAGAGCTATTCAAAAAGTACCACAACAGGAACAAGGACAAGGACTTTACTCAAGACTCTTCCTGGTCCCCAGAAAGGACAAGACGTGGATATTCCGAAATTCAAAATGTTGACATTACAGCAGCTTCTACCCATGCTGGGCAAGAAGGCTTGGCTTGTTACACTGGACCTCAAAGAGGCACACCTGCATGTCCCTATCAGACAAAATTGCAGAAGATACCTCAGATTCAAAGCTGGGACAATGCACTACCAATTCTCTGCACTGCCCTTTGGCTTATCTACTGCGCCCAGGGTCTTCACAAAGTGCCTGGCATCAGTAATTGCATTTTGCAGACAAAAAGGAATTCAAATATATCCATACCCGGATGACTGCCTCATTCAAGCAGAGACAAAGGACATTCTTCTACAGCATATGGCATTTGTAAAAAGGTTTCTAATTTCTCTAGGGTACACAGAAAACGAAAATAAGTCAAAACTAGTGCTCTCACAACAGATGATATTCCTGGGTGCCAACTTAAATACAACAGCCCAGATGGCTTACCTCACGCCAGACAAACAAGTTCAACTGACTCAATATTTTCAATTGCTGGCAAGAAAGTCCCATCTCCCTGCAAGAAAAATTCTGCAGGCCCTGGGATTCATGGCATCCTGCATACTACTAATACCATATGCCAGACTGCATATGAGAAAATTACAGTGGTACCTGAAAAGTGTTTGGACTCAACACTCTCACAGTTTAGAAGCAGTAATACCAATGATTCCCTGCCTACAACAGGAGTTTCGATGGTGGGCACAGGCATGTTACCTAAACAAGGGTCAGCCTTTTACCCAACCCACAGCCAGGCAAACTCTAACAACAGATGCTTTGGATTACGCCTGGGGAGCACACGTGGCAGGAAAATGCATTCAGGGCAGGTGGACCACAGACCAGCTGCATCTTCACACCAATCAAAAAGAGATGTTGGCTGTTCAAAATGCCCTAACAGCTTTCAAGGACCTTCTACATCCAGGACAATTACTACTAAAGACAGACAGCACCACAGTAATGTGGTACATAAACAAGCAAGGGGGCACTCATTCTTATCCCTTATGCAGGCAAGCCATGACCTTGTGGAACACAGCTCTAACGTATCAAGTTCAACTGCAAGCACAATTCCTGCCAGGAAAGAAAAATACTCTGGCAGACGATCTAAGCAGAAATATCATGGACCCTCACGAATGGAAATTGAGTCCACAAATCTTCAGCATGGTAACGCAAAAGTGGGGATGCCCAGACATAGATCTTTGTGCCTCCCCACTGAATTGCCAACTACAAAAATTCTGCACAAGGACTTATCACAAACAAACGTGGAAAGTGGATGCTCTTCTGTTCAGCTGGAAAAACCTAAAAGTTTATGCCTTCCCGCCACTGCCTCTCCTTTCAAAGGTACTCCTAAAAGCCAGACAAAAAAAAACCCACAGATGATCCTGATTGCTCCAGACTGGCCACGCCAGCACTGGAACCCTATCTTAAGGAACTTGGCTCAAGGCCCACCATGGATTTTGCCTCAAATTCCACACCTTCTGACTCAACAAAACAATCAGATCCTGCACGGTCAACTCAAAACCCTAAACCTGGCTGCATGGCAGATACATTAGTCAAACTGACAACACCTCTCTTTAAA
The DNA here is from genome assembly GCF_019279795.1 of Protopterus annectens. Lineage (NCBI taxonomy): Eukaryota > Metazoa > Chordata > Ceratodontiformes > Protopteridae > Protopterus > Protopterus annectens. The sequence goes on from NC_056744.1 coordinate 393,068,060, forward strand.
GCTGTTATGGATGTCATTTTGGAGGCCAGGAGGCCTAGCACCAGGAAAGCTTACTCAGACAAATGGAAGAGATTCTGCGCCTGGAACCAGGCTCAAAGACTTGACCCTCTTGTTCCAAACATTCCTCAGATTTTACAATACTTAACTGAGATGCTGAACAGAGGCCTATCCTTCCCATCAATTAAGATCCACGCCTCTGCCATTTCAGCACATTACAACACGGATCCTCCTTTATTCTCACATCCCTTGCTAAAGCAGTACCTCAGAGGGGCTAAAAACATAAGACTGCCCCGGAGAGCACCAACACCAACTTGGGACCTCAATTTCGTTTTGGAAAAACTGACCCTACCACCTTTTGAGCCAGCCAATACAGCCGATCTAAAATTTTTATCATGGAAAACAGCTCTGCTCCTGGCAGTAACTTCAGCATGAAGAGTCTCAGAGATACAGGCATTAATGGCAGTGGAACCTTTTATACTTTTTCATCAGGACAGGGTATCTTTAAGGACAAACCCTACCTTTATGCCAAAGGTGGTATCTAGTGTGGCTCTTAACCAAACCATCCATTTGCCAACTTTTTATCCAAACCCCCAGAATAAAGGGGAGAAACTTCTGCATTCTTTGGACATACACAGGCAGCTACGCTTCTACTTGGACAAAACAAAGGCTTTCAGGAAAACTGAGCAACTGTTTGTAGCATATGCTGCAGGATCACAGGGCAAGGCTATCTCAAAGCAGACTATATCCAAATGGATAGGACACTGTATTCGGTACTGCTACACACAGCATGGAAAATCAGTCCGAAATAACATTAGGCCACATTCCACCAGGGCAACAGCCACTTCAACAGCCTTTCTCAGAGGAGTACCTACCAAGGAAATTTTGGAGGCTGCAACTTAGAGTTCAGTGCACACCTTTACCAAGCATTACCACCTGCCTCTTTACTCTAAATCCAGAGCAGGATTTGCCACTGCAGTTCTGCAGGGCCTCATAGCCAATCCTAACTCTTTATAGACCAGCCACCCAACCTCAGCTTTGGGATTCTACCCAAGTGTAATGACTGCAGCAGTGTAACACGATGAACATAGTACAGTTTTGTACCTACCATAAATGTAGATGTTCGAGTGTTCACACTGCTGCAGTCCAGGTTACCCTCCCACCATCCCCTCTGAACTAGCTGGACCTATCTATACCTTTCTATCCTATACAACCTTTGGGGTGTATTTGCTGGTAACTGAAGGTATTGTTTTTATTGTATATTTTTGATTAGCAATATGTATTGCCTACCTACTTGGGGGCACCTGACATCTGGGACAAGAAAAACTGAAGAAAATGGCGTTGGATGCATCTTATATACCCCTGGTGCACTGACGTCAGGGAAGAAGCGACAGCAACCGACGCCGGACCAAGACTTTGGAACTCAGGCGGAATGCGGGACCGCCTGACGGCAGCATAACCCAAGTGTAATGACTGCAGTAGTGTGAACACTCGAACATCTACATTTATGGTAGGTACAAAACTGTACTTTTCTGTCTTGGAAGACCTTGTTTATGCTGGTGGTTACTTCAGCCAGATGTGTATCAGAGCCGCAAGCATTATGCATTAAAAGTCCTTATTGATTTTCCATAAGGACAGAGTATCACTTTGCACCAATCTCACTTTCTTACCCAAGGTGGTTTTGGAATTCTCTATTACTCAGTCTATTGAGTTGCCCGTGTTTTTCCTTAATTATACCAACAAAGGGGAATACTGTCTTCATTCCTTGGATGTCCACAGACAATTGCAGTTTTATTTGGACAGGACAAAGTCTTTTCGAAAGTCAGATCAGCTTTTTGTTGCCTTTGCGGGGCCTAGAAAGGGATCGGCAGTGTCTAAGGTTACTTTGTCTAAATGGCTTAGGGATTGCATCTCCTTTCTTTATTCTCTGGAGGAGGAATCGGCTCCTGGCTGCATTAAAACTCATTCCACTAGAGCTGTGGCCGCTTCTGTCATCTTTCATGCCTTTGGCTCTATGGTTCTCCGGAATGTTCTTCCATGAGGGCCACCCAGATTCTGTAGTAGCTAGGGACTCGGTCCCATCAGTGAGGAATGGAAGATTATTAACTTCAGATAAAGAAGTTATGTCTTACCATAACATTCCATCTGAGTCGTTGATCTTCTTCCATTCATCACACCCTCTCACCTTCCCCCGCCAAGGCTCCTGGCGGATCTTTGGGTTGCTTTGGTGTGTTAGGGTGTTTGCACAGAGATGGCCTCTGCCTCTTTTTTCTTATATATATGTGGCTACTATGGTTCTGCAAACTCGATCTGAGATATTGGATGAAGGGCATTGTGGGTAGTAGCGTGGCTTGAGAGTTTGGTGTACGCTAGCTTAGCATTTGGCCAACTCTGTTCCGAGGGTTCGGAACTGTACCCATCAGTGATTAATGGAAGAAGATCAACAACTCAGATGGAACGTTATGGTAAGACATAACTTCTTTTTTCTGTCTTGGAGGACCATTTTTCTAGTAGCTATAACATCTGCTAGATGGGTATCAGAGTTGCAAGCACTGTCAGTCAATCCTCCTTATTTGATTTTTCATAAACACAGAGATGTCCTTCATGGATGCATCTGCAGTCATAACAGCTGGGTTGTCCTGTCGTCAGGCAGCCCGTCAGTCGGCCGGATTCCAAAGTCCGGGTCCGGCTTCGGCTGATGTCGCTCTTCATCCGACGTCATCTCTGTTGGACTCCGGGTATAAAGGCATCAGCCGACGCCATTTTCCTCAGTCTTTCTTGCGTGGCTCAAGCAGAAGCTGTTCGCAAGTGCCGGTCGGTCGGATCCAGAGATTTTCTCTACCGAATACTACTTCGAAGACTTCTAAAGCTAAGTACCCCGTTGGGGACTCTTTCTTGCCTCAGCCGATGTCAGAAAAAGTTAATAATTGTTTAACCTGTGGGAAACAAATACCTCATAAAGATTTCCATTCTTACTGTCTGCCTTGTTTAGGCCCAGCCCACGACGTAGCAGCGTGTTCGGCCTGTGCTTCCTTCAACCGGCTTAACGCTTAGGCGCGGTCGGAGTTTGCAGAACAGTTTTTCGGTTCTGACTTTGCTTACATTATGTCGTCGGAACCTCCGACTACACTTTCTGCCAAAAAACGCAAAGAAAAAGACCGACACTCGCGGTCCGCGGTTTCGACTGAAACCACGCTTAAGCAAACCGCGAGTGTCTCGGTTTCGGCGAAACCGAAAACTGATCTAGGTACAGCCGAATCTATCTCTACACTTGAGGCCCCTGCTACAATTCTTGAATCGGCCTCTGAAACTTTACCCACTAACTTATCAGACACCATTCCCCTGGATGTCTCTACCCCAGCACGTGGTGCTGCTAGGCCTCCAGCAGCCATGTCCATTAAGGCCTTCGCCAGGGCTAAAGCAGCCAAGACTACCAAATCAGTGCCTGTTAAACCACCCTCAACCAGGCCCTCTTCTAGTTCCCAAATGCTCACCTTGGCAGAAGATTTGATTTCTTTAATTAGAGGATCTCAATCTCACCCAGACAGGGCCTCTCAGCCCCAGATAAGAGACCTAGGGCAGAGCCCTGAGCCAGTGTCCTCTGAGGATTCTGCAGATGAATCAGACATTACTGACCAACCAGAGGCCCCTTTCTCCAATTTTGAGGATTCTGATGCTGAAGAATCCATTCCAGCTGCTTCCTCCAGAAGAATTCTCCTTTGGGGAAACCTTGCATGCCATGCGAGAGCAGTTCCAATGGCAGCAACAAGAATTCTCAGATTCGAAAAGACTTAGAACCTTTCTACACCTTCCACAACACAGGCCCTTAGCTATACCTCCTGTTCTTTCTGTGGTAGATGACGCTTTTAATGATGTCTGCTCTGCTCCAGACTCATTACCCCAGCCCCTGCCAAACCAGACAGATTTTACAGGGTGCCTGACACTCATCACCACCTTTACAAGGCCCCTTGCAGACCCAGAAACTATATCCCAGGGTCCCAAGGCAGTTGCCGCAACCATAGCTAAAACCCTACTCCTTCTGAAAGGGAAGCAAGGGCATTAGACAGATGGGGTAAAAAGTATACACTTCAGCTACTCTCTCAGCTAGAGCTTTAAACTGCCAGTTTCACATGATACAATACCAAGAGTTTATGCTTGATCAGTTAACTAAAAATTAACCACTGATGAAGCTCTTGATAAGAAATGTGTATTAGAAATGGTAAATAATATACAACAGGTTAGTAACCATTCCTTAAAATGTGGCTATGATGCACTGGAGGCTTCATTTAGATCAGCCATGACTGGCACAGTGATAAGAAGGCATGCATGGCTAAAGGAGCAAGCTCTACCAGATCATGTTAAAGCTAAATTGTTAGATGCTCCTATGGATAAGACAAGTTTGTTTGGTGCACCTGCCCAGCAGGTTATGAAGAAAATGGAAGAAAAGGCAAAATCAGTTCAAACTGTTAAAGATTTCCTGCAGGTTCAACCCCCAAGGTTTAGCAGGAACTGGCCTGCCAAGAATTGGTCCTTTCCTGACTCCACAAGATTTCAAAGGGGCAGGAATAGACGTTCCAGAGGCAGAAACCAAACCAGAGGAAGTGCCTACAGAGGACGACAGTGGCAAGGTAACAACAGAGGCACAGACACAGCCACTGCCACTACTTCAACACAGCCACAGTGACTTACTCCTAAAACCGCCTACCAGGGAACAAATAGCAGCTCCACTAGGCGGAAGGTTAACTTTATTTGCAAAGAACTGGCACCATATAACAAAAGACAAGTGGATTCTGCAAATTATACATCAAGGCTACCGATTCCACTTCCACACTATACCAGTCAAAAGAGGAATGCCAAATCTACCTCCAAATCAAAAAACAGAAGCTTTACAACAGATAATGGAGTTAGCAAACATGAGAGCTGTGGAAAAAGTGCCTACAGCAGAGCAAGGAAAGGGTTCTACTCCAGACTGTTCCTAGTTCCAAGAAAGGAAAAAGTTGGAGACCAATTCTCGACCTGTCCACCTTGAATACATACATTATTGTCCCAAAATTCAAAATGCTGACCCTACAGCAACTTCTTCCCATGCTGGGCAAGGAGTGTTGGCTGGTAACTCTAGATCTCAAGGAGGCATACCTGCACGTCCCTATTCGACCAATCTGCAGAAGATACCTCAGATTTCTTGCAGGATCAGAGCACTATCAATTCTCAGCATTGCCTTTTGGCTTATCTACTGCCCAGAGTATTCACAAAATGCCTGGCATCAGTAATCGCATACTGCAGACTACAGGGAATTCATATTTACCCATACCTGGACGACTGCCTGCTACAAGGGACAACAAAAGCAAGTTGACAACAGATTTGCAAAGGGTCATTTACTTGCTACAAGCACTGGGATACACAGTCAATCTACAAAAGTCAAGGCTGATACCATCCCAAACAAGGACATTCTTGGGAGCGGAATTGGACACAGTGAGACAAATGGCATTCCTAACTACAGAAAAACAAAAGAACTCCCTCTTTATTTCTTGTCACTAACAAAGCTGAACAAATTAACAGCAAGAAAAGTTCTGCAGGCCTTGGGCTTCATGGCATCATGCATAATTTAGGTTCCATATGCCAGACTACATATGAGAAAACTACAGTGGTACCTACGGAATTTATGGTCCCAACACAGGCACAGCCTCGAAACAGAAATCCCACTAATTCCATGTTTAAAACAGGAGTTCCTATGGTGGGCCCAGGCATGCCGCTCAACCCAGGCCTTCCCTTTCACAGATGTCAAGCAAGCCAGAGCATTACAACAGATGCTTCAGACCTAGGATGGGGGGCCCACATGCTGGACAAATGCGTGCAAGGATTGTGGACTCAGGATCAACTTCACCTGCACATCAACCTAAAAGAAATGCTGGCTGTAAAACTGGCTATCCAAGAGTTCAGACCATTTCTCAAAGAGGGCCAGCTGTTGATAAGGACAGACAACACCACAGTCATGTGGTACATCAACAAACAGGGAGGCACTCATTCATACCCTCTATGCAGAATGACTTTGGAACTGTGGACCCTGGCACTCAGCTACAACATCCAGCTGCAGGCAAGATTTGTACCAGGAAAAGAAAATACTCTAGCGGACATTTTAAGCAGGACCACATCAGATGCTCACGAATGGCACCTGCACCCGGACATTTTCAGGACCATTACAAAGAAGTGGGGAATGCCTCAGATAGATCTATTTGCATCTCCTCACAATCACCAACTCAAATAATTCTGCACAAGGACATTTCACCCACTAGCATGGAAAGTGGATTCGCTCTCCTTCAGCTGGAAAGGCCTAACAGCTTATGCATTCCCACCTCTCCCCTTGATACACAAAGTACTTCTAAAAATCAAGGAAGAACATCCAAGGATAATCCTGATAGCTCCAAACTGGCCAAGACAACACTGGTACCCACTACTAAGGAGCTTGTCTCGGAACAATATGTGGCCAATACCCTGATGCCTTTGATGCTAACTCAGAACAACTACAGCACCATACATCCAAACCTGAAAACCTTACAACTGACTGCATGGAACATCACATAGCAGCAGCTAATCAAGAACTTTCCCAAAGAGTTAAAGACATTATTCTTGAAGCACGCAGACCTTCAACAAGAAGGAACTACGCTGGAAAATGGAAAAGGTTTGTCAGTTGGAGTTCTGAAAGAGGAAAAGATGTGTCACGCGTGGATATGCCTAACATCCTGGAGTATCTGGCGAACTTCTCCATTCAGGCCTGTCCTACTCCTCCATCAAGATACATGCATCAGCTATTTCAGCAGAATACAGCTTTGATCCTCCTGTTTTTCACACCCTCTGCTCAGACAATTTCTCAGAGGAATCAAGAATGTAAAACCTCCAAGGAAACCACCATTACCAGCTTGGGACTTAAACTTCGTACTAGAAAAGTTGACACTATCACCCTTTGAGCCAGCAGCAACAGCAGACTTACAACACCTGTCATGGAAAACTGCTTTCCTTCTGGCAATCACCTCAGCAAGGAGGGTTTCAGAACTACAGGCCTTAATGGCAGTGCAACCCTTCCTAATCTTCCACCAAGATAATCCACCTACCTACCTTCTTTCCCAACCCACAAAACAGAGGGGAAAGAATACTGCATACCTTGGATGTACATAGACAGCTACGCTACTACTTGGACAGAACCAAAAGCAGCAGAAAGACTGACCAACTTCTTGGTGGCCTACGCAACAGGAAGAGAGGGAAAAGCTATTTCCAAACAGACAATCTCCAAATGGATAGGAAATTGCATACGATTCTGTTACTCCTTCCATGGAAAACCAATTCCACAGAACATAAGACCTCATTCTACAAGGGCAACAGCCACTACCACAGCCTTCTTACGAGGAGTGGCTACCAAAGACATTATTGAGGCGGCTACTTGGACCTCCGTGCATACATTTGCCAAGCATTATAATTTGCCTCTATATTCCAGATCCCGAGCAGGGTTTGCCACTGCTGTACTGCAAGGGATCCTAAACTCACCATAATCTACCTTTATCCTCCTCCCCCTAGTTGGCTATGGTATTCTACCCAGCTGTTATGACTGCAGATGCATCCATGAAGGACATAGTACAGTTTTGTACCTACCATAAATGTAGATGTCCGAACTGGATAGCATCTGCAGTCAGGATTACCCTCCCTCCTTCCCCTCTGAGGTACTCCTAGGGTGTTTACCCTCCTAATAGCTAGCTGATGGGGGGGAGTCTCTTATGGTGTATTTGTTTGTATATATGTACATACATGCTTATTTTTGTGGTTACCTCTATCCTTTTTGGAAATATTGGCATCTATCCAAAATTTTTAGCCTTCAGGAGGGCTTCTGGCATCTGGGGCAAGAAACACTGAGGAAAATGGCGTCGGCTGATGCCTTTATACCCGGAGTCCAACAGAGATGACGTCGGATGAAGAGCGACATCAGCCGAAGCCGGACCCGGACTTTGGAATCCGGCCGACTGACGGGCTGCCTGACGACAGGACAACCCAGCTGTTATGACTGCAGATGCTATCCAGTTCGGACATCTACATTTATGGTAGGTACAAAACTGTACTTTTCCCTTCATACAACCCCTTCCTTCATCCCTAAAGTTTGCTCTCAGACTAATTTGAACCAAACTATAGAACTGCCTGTATTCTTTCCCAATCAAACAGTGCAGAATATAAATTTCATCAACTTGTTGTTCACAGACAGTTACGGTTCTACCTACATAGAAAATCAGACCAATTGTTCGTATCCTTTTCTGAAACAAGGATAGGTTTGCCAGTCTGTAAAGTAACTCTATCTAATTGGATTTTCAACTGTATCTTTTTTATCTACTCGTCCAGTGGAAAGAACCTTCTTTTTAAAATTAAGGCTCATTCCACAAGATCCCTATCCACATCTGCTGCTTTCCAAGCCAGAGTTCAAATTAACAGTATTTGTGCAGCAGCAACTTGGGCTACCCCACATACCTTTATTACTCATTACAAGTTGGATTTGACCTCCAAGTGTAGAGCTTCCTTTGGTTCCACGGTTGTTAGGAGTATATTCCCGTGAGCCATCCGAGAAAAAGGTACTAGGGACGCTGTCCCATATGTAAGAATGAAGGCGAGATAGGACTACAGAACATAAAGAAATTTTATACTCACCATAACGTTCCATGTTTGTAGTCCATTCCCACTTCATTCTTGCGAACCTGCCCACCTACCCCCATCCTTGGAGGATTTGGAGACAGGGATAGTATTGTCTTTGGTAGGGTGGAGACCTTTCTTTGCTGTTGTTCCTTCTGCATAACCCTTTCTATTACTCTTATAGTCAGCAGCAAACAAGATATGGGGATTCTTACTAGTGCACTATGGGATACCTACCTTGCCATGAGCCAGCTAAGAGACTTTGAGCTTTGTAATCATACGATTTGGAGCCGAGGATCGGCTCCAAACCCATATGTAAGAATGAAGGGCGAGATGGACTACAAACATGGAACGTTATGGTGAGTACATAACTTCTTTTTTTTGCAGATGCACATTTAGGATGTATTTTGTCAGTATGTTTTTTTATAAAAGTTTTTAAATGGCTTTTTAACAGCATTTTAACATGTTTTTTTATTTTAACTGATTATATTACTAATTGTACTGTTTTAATTGAATAATGAGAGGGGGTATAAAAGTTGGGTTAAATTTTTTGTACGCATCTAATGAAGTCTGTACACTAGGGACGAAAATGCATTGTCATGTGTGAGGCATTTATGTGTTGGTGTTTTTATTATTAAAATTTTGGCATCGAAGCTGTGGACTGCTGTGTTGCCATCTTTCCAGGGCACTTGTTTGGATTTTGTTACTGGTGACTTTTGGTGCCTTGTATTCCTTTTTTTTTTTGAAGTTTTTTTTTTTTTTTTTGAAGTTTTTTTTTGAAGTTTTTAAATAGATTTAAACACTCAACTGAGTAAATCTGAGTCAAGAGAACTTGAGAAGAAACCGTTTTTGAATATATTTATTGAATTATCACTTGTGAAATAGGCAAACGTGCAGTTATATAAAAGTAATTAAATCATATTAACAAGTTCACACTTATAAGCATTGTATGTCACATGTATTGTTCTGTACCTTGGAATCAAAGCAACATTATATAAATTGTTCAGTTCCTGCATTCTCTTAAATCTCATTTTTCCTCCAAAACATTTTTCTGCATGCATTGTTCCCACATTTTCCATTTTTTCTATGTAGTAGTAGTGCGATCTTGGAGTTGCTATATTAAAGTAAGGGGGTGTTGGGGTGCATGGGGACCTATCCCCCTGCTTAAACCCTTCAGTTTTTTTTTTTTTTAATTTTTGTAAAATTCCAGTCGCTTAACTGTTAGATTTCTAAAGGTCGACCTTTAGAGATTCCAACATTTAAGCAGTCGAGCATATAATACAGACCCTTCTTTTGTATGTGTTATAATATTCACTACTTCATGTATAGTTGGTTTACACTTTGAGTTCCATTTTCTAGCAATTGCTTTTTTGGCAGCCACCAGAATTAACTTAACAAGGCCTTACTATGTCTAGGCAATTCATATTCTGTGTCCAAGCTAAAAAAATCCCTTCCTTAGGTATACTTATTTGCTGACCCAGTATTCTTGACAGCGTACTGTAAAGGGAATTTTTAAAGTCTGCCAACCCATTACACTCCAAGAATGTATGCTGCCAGGTAACTGTTTCTTCCCCCTTACACCTCCAACATTTACCATCTACCTGAAGAAAAATTCTTTGAAATCTGCTTGGGATATAAAAATATCTATGTAAACACTTCCCGGCAAAAATCCAAAATCTTCTAGATTTTGTTGCGTATTTGGGAACTATGCATATGTCCTCCCATTGTTTTTTTTTATGAATTACTTCTCTAATCTCACTTCCCAATCTTTCCTGACCTCTTCTGATTGATTGCTATAGTTATGATGCAATATTTTATATGCTGCTACTGATGATCCCTTTTTTAACAGCAGCTTCTGTTCTAGAGTTAATTAAAAACTCAACCAGTGCAGGCCCTTCATTTAGGTTTCCTGTATCCCTTTCTTTTTGTCTGTACTCTTCATATCAGTCCCTGTTAGGGAAGGCAATCAGTAGCCTCCAATCCAAATGTCTTCTTAGCCTCTTCCCATTCTATTACCTTTCCTGTTTTTGTGTTCCCAGTACCTTGGTTCCTTTGCAAATTTCCTCCAGTAAATTTCTCCACTCTCTTGCCTGTTGTCTGTACCCCTAATTGTAGTCATCCCTATCAGCAGAATCTCCTTCCTCCATTCCTTTGTTGGCATAGTTGGTGCTTGCACAGGGTCTTACACTGACTAGTCCGCTTTGGCGTGTGAAGGATTTTTAACTGCCTCAATGTATAATTTAGTATGCGCATGTGTGGAGTTTCATGTAGTTGAGTGATACTATGAAGATGTGGTTGTTTGTGAAAGTATGGTCTTGAGTTGCATCTCTCATAAAAGAAGTGACAAGTTAAGTGAAAGATTATCTGTGAGAGCAGTATACTAAGTGATGTTCTTTGTGTTTCTCTGTTGCAGTCATTACATTAGGGTAATATACCGGCAGGTTGCCCTCCGTCAGCCTGAATTCCAAAGTCTTGGGTCCTGCATCAGTTGCTGTCTCCTCTTCCATGACGTCAGGTCGTCAGGGGTATAAAACATGCAGCAGATGCCATTTTCTTCAGTCTTTCTTGCCGCGTGGTGCCCGAAGCAGAAGCATTTCGCAAGTGCCAGTTGGCTGACTCCTGAAATATTCGAGTTTGAGTTTCAGAACCGAAGTCTTCACTAAAGCTAAGTACCCCATTGGGGAAACTTTTTCTTGCTCCTTACCGATGTCAGTAAAAGTTAACAATTGCATTACTTGTGGGAAGCAAATACCTCATAAGGATTTTCATTTGTACTGTATTCCTTGCCTAGGCCCAGATCATAACGTGCCTTGCTGTCGGTTTTGTACTAGATTTAACCAACGCACTATTAAACGTCGGTATATTTTTGCTTCTAAATATTTTGGATCCAGATTTAATTACCCTGAAATGTCATCGGTTAGCAGTCCGACTGCTGGAGTTCACAAAAAAACGCAAAGAAAAAGACAGAAACAGACCGTCAAGGTCCAAAACCGATGGCAAACTTCTACTAAGCCAGTCGCCGGTTCGCCAGTACTCAGTGAGGTGCTTTTGCAGCCCCTGATACCCGCTACTTTTGAGTCGCAGGCCTCTACCAAGACTCATGCGGAGTCCGGTACGTCGCAAGATTCTCAGAGTATTGAACCCGCGGATGTCTCTCCCTTGGATGGGTCTAGAGCTGCTGAGCAGGCACCGGCTTCTGAGGGTGTTTTCAGGCCTCATCATTTTTATATAAAACCGACGCCAGCCTCAAAAACAAGATCTAAGACGTCTTCTATGTCTAAAAAACGATGCATGAGCCACGTGCTCAGGCCCCTATGCCTAAAAAACAGATGATCAAAATGGCTGAGGACTTATTTACCTTGATCAGGGGTTCCCAACCCCCCGCTAAGAGACCTAGGCAAGACACTGATTATGATTCTTCAGATCAGGTTTCCATTTCTTTTGATTCCTCTTCTGATCAGGAATTTTCTATTCCACCCTATGAGGATTCTGATGCAGAATAATCCATTCCTTCTGCATCTCCTCCTGAGGATTATTCTTTTGGAGAAACCTTGCATACTTTAAGGGAACATTTCCATTGGGAAAGTCAGGATTTCTCTGAATCAAAAAAGAGGCTTTGGGATTTCCTTCTTCCTCAGCATAGGCCTTTGGCAATACCTCCTGTATTAGACATTGTTGATGATATGTTTTTGGAATCAAGCATGGCTCCTGATTCCCTACCTCCGGCTCTTAGTAAGCCAGACAGATATTACAGGGTTCCTGACTCCCACAAATTTTTATTCAAAACTCCTGCTACTGATCCTGAGACTATCTTACAGGGTCCCAAAGGTGTAAAGGCCTCTACAGCCAAATATCCTACCCCCTCGGACAGAGATTCCAGGGCGCTGGATAGATGGAGAAAGAAGGTTTATACGTCTGCAACCTTGGCAATCAGGGCCTTAAACTGCCAGTTTCATATGCTTAAATATCAACAGCATGTTATGGGCTTCTTGAAACAGAACATGATGTTGATTTCTAATTCTGTAGAAAATAAAGAATTACAGGAATTATTGCAATCAGCAGAACAGGTTGGAAAGCATACTTTGCAATGTGGTTTTGATTCCTTGGAGGCCTCTTGCAGGTCCGCAGTTACTGGATCTGTGATTAGAAAGCATGCCTGGCTCAAAGAGCAAAATCTGCCTGATCATGTTAAAGCTAAATTATTGGATGCCCCTTTGCAGCATGATACTCTGTTTGGTAATAAGGCAGAAGAGGTTTTAAAGAAAATGTAAGACCAAGCTAAATCTATGCAAACTGTAAAATATTTCTTACAAGTGCAGCCACTCAGGTTCAGTAGGCACTGGCCTACTAAAAATTGGTCCTTTCCTGTGTCCAATAGAGCCTCTCAAGGCAAATCCAGGCGCTCAAAAGGCTCTAGATACCAATCGCAGGATTTTTACATGTCAAAGCAATGGGGTGCCTCCACCTCCAAATCTGGAGGAAACAAAGCACAACCCTACAGTAAGCAGTCTCAGTGACTTCCCTCTACCTTCACCAAGCACTTTATTTTTTGGCAGCCCGCTTTGGAGGAACATTAGCACTTCATGCTCAAAATTGGCAGTTAATTACCCAGGAAAAGTGGGTATTAAACATAGTATCCCAGGGTACAGATTTCACATCCATACTTTGCCAATTCCAAACGGTTGGCCAGATCTGCCACAAAATCAATGGGCAGAGGCTCAGAATCAAGTTATGTCCCTCATGGATATGGAGGCTATTCAACCAGTACCAGAAAAGGAAAAAGGACAAGGCTTTTATTCAAGACTTTTCCTGGTGCCCAGAAAAGACAATGCCTGGCGTCCTATACTGGACTTGCCGATTTTTAACACATTCCTGGTCATTCCAAAATTCAAAATGCTAACTTTACAACAGCTATTGCCTATGCTGGGCAGGAACGCTTGGTTAGTGACTCTAGATTTAAAAGAGGCATACCTTCATATCCCAATAAGGGAATAGTGCAGAAGATACCTCTGCTTCAAGGCAGGTTTTTTGCATTACCAGTTCTCTGCACTGCCCTTTGGCTTATCTACTGCGCCCAGGGTCTTTACAAAGTGCCTGGCACCAGTAATTGCATTCTGCAGACAAAGAAGCATACAGATTTATCCTTATCTGGATGACTGTCTCATTCAAGCAGAGAACAAGGACACTCTTCTTCAACATCTGGCATTTGTAAAAAGGCTTCTAACATGCCTAAGGTATACAATAAACGAAAAGAAATCCCAGCTGGTACCGTCTCAAATAATTATATTCCTGGGTACAAGCTTGAGTACAACTGCCCAGATAGCTTATCTTACGCCAGAGCAAACAAAGGCAACTGACAACGTACTTCAAACAGATGGCAACAAAAACCCAGTTATCTACAAGACACATTTTGCAGGCTTTGGGGTTCATGGCATCCTGCATTCTACTAATTCCATATGCAAGACTGCATATGAGGAAACTTCAGTGGTACCTAAAAAGTTTATGGAGTCAACATTGTCACAGTCTGGAAACAATGATTCCGCTCATTCCCTGCCTACAACAGGAGTTTCTTTGGTGGGCAGAGACATGTCACCAAAACAAGGGACTGTCATTCACTCTACCCCTTGCCACCCAAACCCTAACTACAGACGCATCAGACTGTGCTTGGGGGGCCCACCTGGCGGGAGATGCATTCAGGGCAAATGGAGCCCAAAACAAATGCATCTGCATATCAACCAGAAAGAGATGCTAGCTGTTCAGAATGCTGTGACAGCCTTCAAGGACTTACTTCATCCAGGACAACTACTGATAAAGATGGACAACACCACTGTTATGTGGTACATAACAAAATCAGGGGGATACACATTCCTACCCCCTTTGCAGACTAGCCATGGCATTGTGGAACACAGCTTTGACTTACCAAATACATCTTCAAGCTCAATTCCTGCCAGGAAAATAAAATACTCTGGCAAACAACCTACGCAGAAGTCTTATGGACCCGCACGAGTGGAAACTGGATCCACAAATCTTCAGCATGGTAACGCAGAAGTGGGGGAGCCCAGACATAGATCTATTTGTCTATCCAAAAAATTATCAACTGGATAAATTCTGCACAAGGACTTATCTCAGACAAGCATGGAAAGTGGATGCCCTATCCTTCAGCTGGAAAAACCTATCAGTCTATGCCTTTCCCCCTCTGCCTCTTCTCTCCAAGGTCTTACTAAAGGTCAGACAGGAAAAACCCAAAATGATCCTAATTGCTCCGGACTGGCCATGGCAGCACTGGTACCCAATTCTAAGGAATATGTCTCAACTCCCTTCTTGGTACTTGCCTGAAATACCTCATCTACTGTCTCAGCCGAACAATCAAATTCTGCACACTCAGCTCCAAACTCTGAACTTTGCAGCATGGCTGATCATTTAGTTATTCAAACACCACCTCTCGGTAAATCTGTGATGGATGTCATTTTGGAAGCCAGACAGCCTACTACTAGAAAATCTTATGCTGATAAATGGAAGGAACGGGACACAGCAAAGCCAAATATCCCTCAGATTTTACAATATTTGACTGAGATGCTTGACAAGGGCCTATCTTTTTCTTCAGTAAAAATCCATGCCTCTGCCATCTCGGCCCATTACAACACGGAGCCCTCCCCTCTTTTCTCATCCTCTGCTTAAACAGTATCTTAGAGGGGTCAAAAATTTAAGGCCTCCCAGATCATCACCAACACCTGCATGGGACCTCAATTTTGTGCTTGAAAAACTCACCCTGCCTCCTTTTGAACCAGCAGCTACTGCAGATATAAAATTTTTATCTTGGAAAACAGCTTTCCTATGCGCAATCACTTCAGCAAGAAGGGTTTCAGAACTACTGGCTCTCATGGCTGGTGGAGCCTTTTATTACATTTTACCCGGACAGGGTGTCCCTCAGGACCAATCCTTCTTTTATGCCTAAGGTGGTATCCAGTGTGGCACTTAACCAAACAATTCACCTGCCAACTTTTTACCCAAACCCGCAGAACATGGGGGAGCGTATTCTGCATTCATTGGATGTACACAGACAACTAAGATTCTACTTAAACAGGACCAAATCTCTAAGAAAGTCTGAGCAACTACTGGTGGCATTTGCTGCAGGATCAGAGGGGAAGGCTATATCAAAGCAGACTATTTCTAAGTGGATAAGCCACTGCATTCGTTTCTGCTACTTGCACCATGGTAAACCGGTGCCCAAGGGGATCAGGTCACATTCCACCAGGGCTGCCTCTACCTCAGCAGCTTTTCTCAGAGGAGTTCTAACCAAAGACATTCTAGAAGCTGCTACTTGGAGTTCGGTTCATACCTTCATGAAGCATTATCATTTGCCTCTCTTCTCCAAATCCAGGACAGGCTTTGCCACTGCAGTTCTGCTGGGCCTGATGGACGCTCTTAATGCTATCTAGTTCCAGCCTCCCATCCATGGCTTTGGGATTCTACCCAAATGTAATGACTGCAACAGTGAAACGCGAAGAACATAGTACAGTTGTGTACACTTACCATAAATGTAGATGTTTGAGTGTATTCGCTGCTGCAGTCCAGGTTACCCACCCGCCATCCCCCTTTTCTATAACTTCTCTTTCCTTCACTATATTCTAAAACCTTTGGGGTGTATTTGCTTTTAGATGAAGGTAAAGTGTATGTTGCTAAAAGTGCATTTACATATATATTTCTGTTTTATATGTATGTATTTATATATATATATATATGTGTGTGTGTGTGTGTGTGTGTGTGTGTGTGTGTGTACGTATATATGTATGCATGTGTATGTACATATATATATATATATATATCTATATATATATCTGTATATCTATATATATATATATATATATATATATATATATATATATATATATACTCCCCATTTGTGGGGCACCTGACATCTGGGGCAAGAAAAACTGAATAAAATGGCGTTGGCTGCATGTTGTATACCCCTGATGACCTTACTTCATGGATGAGGAGACAGCAACCGATGCAGAACCCAAGACTTTGTTATTCAGGCTGACTGAGGGCAACCTGCCAGCAGATTACCCAAATGAAATGACTGCAACAGTGAATACACTCGAACATCTACATTTATGGTAAGTTTACACAACTGTACTTTGTCCACCTCCTTCTGCTTTGGTGGTTATTGGGTGGGATTTGGCATAGTTATAAGTTCCTTTAAGGAAGGTACTTGGTGTTAGATGCAGCAGTTACATTCTTTTTGTGCCATTTGATCTGAAAAAAATTCCTTTATGGTGGGATAACCTTCCACTGTCTGTGTGAGTGATCCTTCCATCTGGCCTTAGTTTTTGTAATTTCTTTTAAGTCTGGTGAGTAAATATGTTTATATTACTTCTTAACAGTAAATGTTGGTTATTTTTGCTTTGTCAGAAGGTACTTGCCAATTGCTGGGGATGAAGGGGGTGCGACTAGGAGGTGTGTGTGTTAGAACATGGCACTACCGAAATGCCCACATCTCTTTCCGAAAAAAAAAAATGGAAAGCATTGTTGGAAGGGAAAAACACAACTTTATAACTGGTCAAGTACATTCCTCTTTCAGATCAGCTGATATGATAAGAATGTATCTCTTCTTTCCAGTTTCCTTTATTGATGGGATGATTGGTAGCTGACTGGATAAATTGACTGACAGAAGAATAAAAATATACATTTTTTGATTGCTAACTTTCTGAACAATTTAATATATTTCTACTTAAAAAGCATAAATTAAAAACATGTGAATATAAATAAGGAAATTTTCTTAGATATATGTAGCAGTTTTTCCCCATAGGACAATAAAATTCTTATGAATGTTCTGTGCTGAGGTTTGTCAGTGACAACTTCATTGACCATTTAAATGATGGTATTGCATGTGTGCAGGTTGATGTGGGAAGCACTTGCTGACCTCACATTTAATTATTGTATGGTTTCTTATTTTAACTAAAGTTTTTTTTTATCTTCATATATTACACATTAATTAGCAGGTAATTGATGCATGCTGTACTGTGCATTGTTGGCTTTAACTGTGCACTGAACTGATCCTGGGACTCGAGAAATGCTGAATCCAAGGAATATGCAACATTTCACTGCTTGGGGAGTACCTTTTTACCTTAGCAGCCTCTAAATCATTCTTAACTAACACAAGTGCAAATCAGTACTTTCCTGCAGTAGTGGTGACCCATGCATTGTTTTAGCATAGGGCACTCCTATTTCATTCTCTCACACACATTCAAACACAGACTGACATACCTCTTACCTGTCCCACAGTTGACAGAACATCCCAATGTCTGTTCATATTTTTGTTCTGTCCCCTGTAAATCACAGATCCTTAAAGATCGTCAGTAATGAGAGGCATTAGAGTTTCTTACTTCTTATGCCGGTAAAGTGCACCATTGTGCTAGAACTATTGTTCTATCAACCTTTTTAAGTGAGCCCCAGTAGTATTTATCTCCCTGGTGTCATCTAGTCTTCTTCCCAGCTTTGTACCAAAGTCTGCCACCCCACAGACACACCCCATCCCTCTCATCTGTTCCTAATTTTACAGGACACTCCTACTGTTGCCTCTTATAGTACCCTGTCCCTCGTAAATCACAACTGTTGCAGTTATTGAGTAATGCCAGATTTTAGTCTCTTACTTATTATGCAACAGAAGAAGCTACACTGACAGATAAGTTAGCAGAGTGGGTTCATGCTTCCTTGTCAAGGTTGCAGGATTTGAGACCCCACCCACACACACTTTACGTTGCTTTTTTTTAAATATTGAGTGACTTTGGTAGTATTTTAAAGTATCATTGGTGTCTAGTGGTGGTGCAGAAGACTAATATGCTACGTGCTTGTTGAAGGAGTATGATACACAAAGTTTCCCTGGTGTCTAGTGTTTCCCCCCACTCCATGTTGTTAGCCAAACTTTGTTTTATAATTTTAAATACTTTTTAAAGCGCAATATGTAATTATCCCTGGTGTGTAGTGTTCCCCCCACTCCGTGTCTTTCTGCAAAACTTTGTTTTATAATTGTAAATGCTTCTTAAAGCGCAATATGCAGTTATCTCTGGTGTTTAGTGCCCCCCCCCCCAGTCTTTGTGCTGCAAAATTGTGATCACTGCTGCAGTAGCCTGAGGTACACATGCTATATCCTGCTTAGAATGTAAGCCCGCCAGCTTTCAAAGCTTCAGGGCACCTTTCAGTTACCCAAACCATTAGACATCTTGAGCTGAGATGACTAAAATGGTTCCTATCAGTATCTCGAACATTGACAATATTGAATGTGATACTGTCGACACGAAAATGCCGAAAGTGCAGAACATCAGACGGGTAAACGGAAATCTCCGTAAGGGGAGAGTCCCGTTTATTACAATGTAGTGTGGTCTCGGAGTTGGTATATTTAAGTAGCGGGGGGGGGTCGGGGTGCAGGGGGGCTTGCCCCTCCCCCACCTACACCCTTTAGGGGCTTTTTTTTGTTTGTTTTTTGTTTTTTTTATATCAGTATTTGAAAATTTAATAGTTCGATCATTTCAGTTTGATATTTTGTGATTCGAAATATTAAATTTTCGAAATGCTGATATAGAGCCAATTAAAAGATGGGTTTGGGTGCCAAGCCCTTCAGAGCTTTCATGCTGTCAAAGAGAGCACTTCTAGTTCCCTTTTAGGAAAAAAAACTCCCAAGTTATATATTTGTTTAAACTTGCTTTTTTGTTTAGAAAAGTATTTTAAAGCTAGGAATATGCGTTTTTTTTTTCTTCTTTTTTTTTCTTTTTTAATTTTCAAGTAACTTTACTGTACTTTTAAACGAGACCACACTTTTGTTTCTGTCAGTTTAAAAATTGTTAAAAAACACGCTAAAACTATTTTTTCTGTGCAGAAATTTGTTTAATTTACTTTGTGTCTGGCAAGGTATATTTAAGTGCTTTTTAGTGTATTTTGAGTGAGAAAAGGTTACTTTTCAGCACTTGTTTTTTGTACTGGCTTGCACTGCTCAACTTCCCTAGTATAGAATCACCATTTTCAACTTGACCATGGAACAAACTACTGGTCCCATGGTTGGTACTTCTTCCACAAGCTTAGAACAGATCTGTTGGTGCTCGGTAGTGGGAAAAATCTATTTCAATAAATATATTTTCTAAAAAATATCTTTAAATAATTTCCCTTAATTTTTTGCCTCTCCCCAAAGCTCTTTTCTTATTCTTCAGCTTAGGTATTGCACTTTTCTATTTTTTTTTCCATAATAAAAATAAATGAATAAATTAATATATACACATACTTGCATATATAAAATGTTATAGTTAGTTTTATTAGGTGTTACAGTATTTGGTTTGGTAGTTGACTGTTTTCCTCAGCCTGCTTTTCTTATGTCTTGTTTCCCTCCCCTCCAGGGTGTCAGAAAAACTGTCTGGTTTTAAAAAAAGTGTGTGGCCTGTGTCCACAAGTTACTCTGATGTACACAATAAGTATGTGTATTGTTTAGGCCCCTCACATTTGGACACCTCCTATTTCATTTGTGAAGCCTTCAGCCAATGGGCTGTTATTGAAAGATGAAACAAGTTTATCATGAAAGTGCTTCTCCCAGCTCCTGCAGGAGCGAGCTGTCCTTCAGTTTCTTCATAGCTTTGCAAAATCCAAAGGAGCTCACACAGTATAACAACCCCAGGAAAAGTAGTGCCAGTATTTAAAAAAAAAAAAAAAAATTGTTTTGTAAAAATTCACTAGAACCAGAGACAAATCCCAAGAAGAGAAATTTAATAAGCGACAACAATTAATACTATAAAAAAATAAATGCTGGGTTAAGCACTTTCGTCTTTTTGCACTGTAGGACTTCATCAGAACCCCAAATGAACATTTAATTAAATTTATATAGTTAATGAAATCATGTGATGTGAAGTTGTTAAATCGCGCCATTTATTCTCACTGATGGGTTTGAAGCCGATTCTTGGCTCCGACACAGCTGATAGCAAAGCTCAAAGTTTGTCAGTAGCTCGAGACCAAGCCCCTTATCCCACAATGCACTGCTGGAATTACCCAAGATCTAGTTTGCCACGGGAAGAGAGATCTCGGTGATCCAGCTAGCTCGGACCATTTGTGGGAAAAATAACAGCAAGTTTTATAAAAAAATCTTTCCTTTTTGTTTCTATTATAGTTGTGTGTTAGTATTAAATAATTACATAATATAATATAATCTATAATTTTAAATAGTTAGTGCCCTGTTGGCTTAGCTGTTTTTTGTGGGCCTTTAGCCCTATTTACTCTTATTAGTCCTTTCTAATAGTCAGGGTTTTTCTCTTTAGCCCCATGTTTGTAATCTATAATTATATTGTTATAGATAGTGCCTGGATTGGGCTTAGTTGTTTTGTGGGTCTTTACAAGTGAGTAAGGACTTTACTGTCTTACTTTTTGCAGTTTACTGTTTTGTTTTATTTAACTATGTCGGATGAAAAGGAGAAATCCCATCCTAAATCGGGATTAAAAAAATACCCAGATTGTGGGCAGAAAATGTCCATCACTGACGGACACATTCAATGTGTCTACTGTCTCAGGGCTAAACACCTCCAAGACACTTGCAGCATTTGCCATTCCTTTTCTTCAAGAGTCCTCTTGGAGAGAAGGAGGAAGCTAATAGACAGGGGATTGCTACAGCAATCCTTTTCTGAGGTGTTGAGTAGCCATGAGGGTACTAGCATGTCCTCCAAATCCTTAAAATCCATATCTTCAGACAAAGTGACAAAAAAGGCAAAAATTTCAGAAGAAGGGTCATTGGTTCCACAGACCTCGGAACCGAGTGTACCTTTGGTTCGGAGCCAGCTCTCAGTATTGGAGCTGGTCTCTGAATTTCCTTCTTCTCCTCTGCTCTAATCAGCACCTTCGGTGCATTCAGCTAAGTCCTCAGTCAGCCTTTCAGATTTGGACATGGATTGGCTAGTGCAGAAACTTTTACAGGCACCAGGACTTGCCAAATTGTTGTCGGCCCCGACCAGCTTGTTGGTGCCGAAGACCATGGAACCGGATTTGTCTACTCCTCCGAGCCGTACTGGACTCTGTGAGCTGAAGGAAACTGAACAGATGATTGCCAAACGCTTGGAGCCGATACCCGCACTGGTGTTATCGGCCCCATCTACTCGGATGTCCTCGGCGCCGACCGAGGACTCTAGGAGCCGACGCTCTCCCATCGGGTCCGGGGAGGATAGTCAGACCGATTTGTCGGTACCAACTCTTCCTCTCGGGGCTTCGGCTCGGATGAGCTCGGCTCCCGCCTCGGGCTTGGAGCCCAGGGTTTCGATGCCGGAGGATCAGACGATACTCTCGGGTCCGTCCACTCCTTCTCGTTGGAGCCATGGTGCCTTCGATGCTATGAGGAGAGTTTTGTCTCCAAAGACAACGTCAGCATCAGTTCAGCCTTCCTTCTCCCCTCAAGCTCCTGTATCTGCTTCTTCATGTACCAGTCCCTCTAAGCGTAGAGACCCCGAGCCTCAAGTACCCCCACAGGGCGTCCCCTGCTCTTCTGAGACCTCCCCAGATCCCCCCACTGAGGAGGTGCCCAGGAAGAGACTGTGAAAGAGGTGGCACTTAGACTCCCCACAGGAGTCTTTGACATCTGACACGGACTTAGATGAGTCAGAAGGGTCCCCTCGATCCCCTCTGTGGATATCTCCTTTGCAGAGATACTAAAGATCCTTAGTCAGAGGGGCGATTGGCAGTCCCAGACCCCTAATGAGGATGCGTCTGTGCTCTTGAAGGCTTTTGGGTCTCAACCTTGCACTTCTTGGGTGTCTCCGCCTTACGATGAGCTCATGGAACTGATTTCTCATAAGGCGTGGGAGTCACCAGAGGCCATGGAACCTGTTCCTTGTAAGCCCAATAAATTCATGTCTGCCCCAGTAGACAAGCCATTTTTGACAAAGGGAGTGCCTGTTGATGCCATGGTGGTAGCTGCAGCCACCAAAAAGGAAATGTCTGAGACATCCACATCTATCCATCCTTCTAACAGAGATTCTAGGGTCATGGATAGATATTGGAAACGCATGTTTAGTTCAGCGACTTTTTCTCTGCGATCACTGAACTACTTAACCCACTTTACGAGACTACAAAGAGATCTCCTGAAAGAGCTAGGAGATACTCTCCAGGGTACGGTAGCTGAAGGAGTGGCCAACAAAGTCAACGCCCAGCTCGCTACCCTAAACTCAGTGGTAAAACTCGTCCATGCATCTCATATCCTATGCAGCTGATGGTTCGAGTAGAGCAGCTAGTTCGGGCATTGCTCTTCAATGACAAGCCTGGGTGTGTCTCTGTTCTTTTGCGGAATCCTTTAAGTCTTCCTTTATTAATACCCCATTTGATGGCTCATCACTGTTTGGGCCCAAAGTAAAGGAAACTTTAACCAGGTATGAGCAGGAAGGCAAGACCTTATCTGCCGTTGGAGTCCGTTTTTCTACCCCTACTATGCCCTACCCCAAGGGCCCTAGGGGAGGGAAAATGTGGTTCCGAAAAGCACAGGGAGCCTTTCAGGACACACGTGGAGAAACCCCCTCTAGAGGCAGAGGAGGGGGTTATAACGGAAGACGCCGCCCCCGCGGCAGGGGGGGTCCGCTGCAACAGGGTGACAGGGGTCCGTTCACCGGTCAACCCTACCAGCGCCCCTGAAAGGGGGCCCGACTGTTCGGCTCTGGAGGCAGTCTGGGGTCACATGTATTTGTACCCAGAAGCCTGGCTAAACGTAACATCAGATAATGGGTACAAAGCATCATTTCCCGAGGATGTTTCATACTGTTCTCTTCCCCTCCCATTCCTGTAAACAGAATCCCAGATGTTCCACCCAGTCTCAGGGAACAAGCAATCGTAGAGGTCCACAGATTGCTAGAAAAAGAGTCATGCAACCAGTCCCAGCAGACCAAGTTGGAATCGGAACTTACTCAAGATTCTTTTTGGTACCAAAGAAAACAGGGGACTGGAGACCTATCTTGGACCTCAGCAGACTCGACCAGTTCATAAAGAAAGAGAAGTTCCGAATGGTCACGCTTCAGTCCATTCTTCCCTTCCTAGAGAAAGGCGATTGGATGTGCTCCATAGATCTCAAGGACGCGTACTATCATATAAAGATGAACAGACGCTCCAGAGATCATCTGCTTTTCCGGCTGGGAGCCAATCATTACCAGTTTCGAGCCCTGCCCTTTGGTCTCATTACAGCCCCCAGAGTATTCACCAGTTGCATGGCAGTGGTCATGGCTCACCTGAGACGTCTAGGATTCCAGGTGTTTACATACCTAGACGATTGGCTCCTCACCGCTACCACCATGCATCAATTGACTCAGGCAGCACAATGCACTCTGACATACTGCCATCAATTAGGCATTACAATCAACTTCGAAAAGTCTGCCGTATTGCCATCGCAGCCTACCGTTTTTATAGAAGCAGAGATCGATACCTCAACTACCACCCTATGTCTTCCTGTCGAAAGAGTCTCACTTCTCCGCCAACACGTCAGCTGACTGGTGTCAAAGAACAAAGCTACAGCAGCAGAGGTATTGAAGGTGCTAGGTTTGATGGCGGCAGCAGTCCTGGCTATACCACTCGCAAGGATGCATATGCGAATTCTTCAATGGCTCCTCTTTGCTCAGTGGTCGTACCAGAAACTACTGATGCACCACATGGTTCTCATCACGGATTCTTGCAAGAGAGACCTTTGGTGGTGGTTGACGTCTCTTCATGTCACAATCGGAAGACCCTTTGTCCCCCCCCCCCCAGTAGCCACTGTGGCCACGGACGCTTCTCTGATAGGGTGGGGGGGGGGCATTTTCAGGGAAAGACTGCCCAAGGCACATGGACAGATCCAGAATCACATCTGCGCATTAATGTTCTAGAGTTGAGAACGGTACTTCTGGCGTTGCAGTACTTTCAGGACTCTCTCCCTCTAGGAACTATTGCAATTCAGACGGACAACATGTCAGCAGTCTGGTACTTGAACAAGCAAGGTGGAACCAAGTCTTACCACCTTTGTCGAGAAGTCCTCAGGAACTGGCAATGGGCTGTGTTGTCCCAGCGTTTTCTGTTAGCAATGCACATCCCGGGGAAATCCAACGTGATAGTGGACAAGCTAAGCAGGGCAATATTGCTCCCTCACGAGTGGTCTCTCAAACAACAGGTTGCGAAGTTGATTTTCTGCAAATGGGGCCAGCCTTGCTGCAATCTGTTTGCCAACCACATCAATTCAAAATGCAGAAGCTACTTTGCCCTAATACCACCTCCCGGTCATCCCCTGAGAGATGCACTTTTACACGATTGGCTCCCGGGTCTCCTTTATGCATTTCCACCCTTCCCATTGATACCCAGATTTTTACAGAAAGCAAAATCGCTGGGAAGGACTGTTATTCTCATAGCCCCCTACTGGCCTCGACAGATTTGGTTTCCGTTTCTCCACCATCATCTGTTGGAAGATCCATGGATCCTGGACCCAGTTCCGGACCTTCTGACCTACATCCTTCACTGCAGTCCCTGAAACTGATTGCTTGGATAATCCACTTCCCCTAATTGCCAGGCTTCATTCAATTTCAGAAAATACAAGACTAATTCTCTTGTCTTCTCACTAGCCATCTACCAGGAAATTATATGGCAGTAAATGGAAAAGGTTTTCAATTTGGGCCAACACGCAGAACATTGACCCTTTCCGAGCTCCGCTATCATCTATTTTAGAATTCTTGACAAAATTTTTTAAGGAAGGGGCAACAGCTGCTACAGTTCGAGTCCAGTTAGCTGCCATCTCAAATTTTCACCTTGGGTTTGGTGGCTCAAATGTTTTGGGCCATAAATTATCTAAGACTTTTCTTAAAGGCATTCTTTATATGAGAACTCCTATCAAAATTCCCTATTCTCCCTGGAATTTAAACTTTATGCTGTCTCAAATTATTCTTCCCCCTTTTGAACCAGCATCTTCTTGTGATCTCAAATATTTATCCTGGCAAACTATTTTTCTTGTGGCCATTACTTCTGCCCGCAGAGTGTCAGAACTTCAAGCATTATCTATCAGACCACCTTACATGATTTTCCATGCTGATAGAGTATCTCTCAGAACAAACCCCTCATTTTTACCTAAAGTCTTTTCTAAGTCAAATATCAATCAAGTCATTGAGCTGCCAGACTTTTTTCCCCAACCACACTAGCAAATTGGAATACATGCTGCACAAACTTGATGTACACAGACAGCTCAGATTTTATCCTGACAGAACTAAGGATATTAGAAAATCAGATCAACTTTTTGTATCCTTCTCAGAAGCCAGAAAAGGCAATCCATTGGCTAAAACAACCTTATATAAATGGTTATCCGATTGTATATCCTTTGGATGTTCTTCATCTCACATTGCTGCAGTCCTTACACTTGGGTAGTCCGCTGTCCTCGGTCGGCCCGAATATCAAAGTATAAGGCTGACGTCGGTCAAGGCGCATTTGACTGACATCAGAACGTCAGGGTACAAATGCACATGACCGACGTCATATCCTCAGTCTTTTTTGCCGCATGGTCCGATGCAGAAGCAGCGTTGCAAGTGCCGTTCGGCGTTCTGACATTTTTCGAATTCGGAGTTTCAGACCGAGTCAAAGTTGGCTAAGTACCCCGTTGGGGAATATTTTAGTTTTTTCTTGCCTCAGTGGTTTACCGGATGTCAGAAAAAGTGAATAACTGTATTTCTTGTGGGAAACAGATACCGCATAGAGATTATCATACTTTGTGTATTCTTTGTTTAGGGCCTGAGCACGACGTTGTTGGGTGTCGCTCTTGTGCTAGATTCAATAAGCGCACTATAAAGAGAAGGTTAGATTGTGCCAGGTTAGTCTTCGGGAAGCGGTGCAATTATAAAATGCCATCGGATGCTCCGACGCCCGCTTCTGCGAAGAAGCGCAAGGACAAAGCAGCTAAGCCTAGGCTAGAAGAACCGCCTCCGCACTGGCGCCGGTTCTTTAGAGGTGTCGGTGGAGCCGGTGGTTCCGCCGGAGGTTTCTTTGGAGTCCCAGGGAGAGACTTTGTTATTGCAGGATGTGGCCTCTCAGGAGGCAGGTCAGGCTGAAGGGGCTTCTCAGGTTACTGTACTCCCCTCCCTTCCTAGGGTGGTTAGGCCCTCTCCTTCTGTTTCCAAGGCTTCTCCCAGAGGCAGGCCAGGTTTATCTTCAGTTGGTGTCACCCCTAGTTCTTCAGGAACTGTGCCCAAGAAGCATATGCTTAAAATGGCAGAAGATTTGATTACTTTGTTTAGAGGTTCTTTGCCCCCTCCTGATAAGAGACCTAGGGTGGAACCTGAGCTAGGGAGTTTTGAGCAGGCTTCGGATGTTTCAGAGTCTTCGGCTGAAGACTTGCAGGAGTA
The DNA here is from genome assembly GCF_019279795.1 of Protopterus annectens. Taxonomy (NCBI): domain Eukaryota; kingdom Metazoa; phylum Chordata; order Ceratodontiformes; family Protopteridae; genus Protopterus; species Protopterus annectens. The sequence goes on from NC_056744.1 coordinate 393,095,074, forward strand.
TTCTCCTTATTCTGATTCTGATGTGGATGATTCTACTCCTTCTGCTTCTCCTCCTGAGGATTTTTCCTTTTCAGAGACTCTTCATTCCATGAGGGAGCATTTTAAGTGGGAAGGTCAGGACTTCTCTGATTCCAGGAAAAGGCTTAGGGAATTTTTGTTTTTACCCTAGCATAGGCCTTTGGCTATACCTCCTGTTCTGGATGTGGTGGAAGATGTTTTTGCAGAGGCTTCTCTTAATCCTGATTCTTTGCCTCCTGCTCTTGTTAAACCGGATAGGTATTACAGGGTGCCTGAAGCTCATAAGTATCTTTTTAAGAGTCCTAGGGCAGACCCAGAAACTGTTAGTCAGGGGCCTAAGGGTGTTAAGGCTTCTGTTGTTAAAAATCCGGTTCCTCCAGATAAAGAGGCCAGGGCTTTGGATAGATGGGGAAAGAAAGTTTATACTTCTTCCGCCCTAGCTATGAGGGCTTTGAATTGCCAGTTTCACATGTTGAAATACCAAAACTATCTCCTTTCACAATTGAAGTCTAAGGTAGATGCTCTGGCGGAAGGTATTGAGTGTAAAGAGTTACAAGATTTAGTACATGTTTCTGAACAGGTGGGTAAGCATTCTTTGCAATGTGGTTTTGATGCTGTACAGGCCTCGTCTAGGGTGGCTGCCACTGGGTCAGTTCTTCGCAGGCACGCCTGGCTGAGGGATCAGAATTTATCTGACCATGTTAAGACAAGGATTTTAGATGCTCCTTTACAATCTGATGTGTTGTTTGGTTCTCCTGTTGAGGCAGTCTTAAAGAAAATGGAAGACAAGGCTAAGTCTATGCAGACTGTTAAAGATTTTTTGCAGGTTCAGCCTCCGAAGTTTAGTAGAAATTGGCCTACCAAGGGGTGGACGTATCTTTCTTATGATTCCCAGTCTAGGGGTAGGTCTAGACGTGGTAGGGGCAGAGCTCAGGGCTCTTTCAGGCCTAGAACAGGGAGTTCACCTGCACAGTCTTGGGGTGAGGGCAGGGGTCAGTCCTTTCGTAAACAGACCCAATGACCTACCTTTTCAGCTGCCAGAGCCTTCTCGTCTGGCAGCACCTTTGGGAGGAAGGTTGGCACTTTTCAAGGAAAATTGGAGTTTAATTACCCAAGACAGATGGGTACTGGATATCATACACCACAGTTACAGGTTTTATTTCCATACCTTGCCTCCTTTCAAAGGCATGCCAGACGTTCCTCCTCAGCAAAGAATAGAGGCTCACAAACAAATTTCTCTGTTACTTCAAATAGGGGCCATACAGCCGGTCCCTATGCCAGAAGTGGGCCTAGGATTTTATTCTCGCCTGTTCCTAGTACCAAAGAAAGGGAACACGTGGAGACCAATTTTGGATTTATCTATCCTCAACACTTATCTGGACATTCCCAAGTTCAAAATGTTGACGTTACAACAGCTTTTACCTCTGCTGGGCAAAGATCATTGGATGGTAACTTTGGATCTCAAGGAGGCTTACCTTCATGTTCCTATCAGACTGAGTTGCAGGAAGTATCTGCGTTGGCTGGGACTTCTCATTATCAGTTCTCTGCATTGCCCTTTGGCTTATCTACTGCCCAGAGTGTTCACGAAAGTTCTGGCTCCAGTGATAGCTTTCCTCAGGCTAAAAGGAATACAGATCTATCCTTATTTGGACGATTGCCTGATTCTGGCTCAAGGAAGGGATGAGCTTCTTCATCATTTGGAATATGTGATAGCAGTGCTAAGATGCCTGGGGTATTCTGTGAGCGAAATAAAGTCCAGTCTAGTACCCTCTCAAGACATGTGCTTTCTGGGTGTAAGACTGAATACAGCATCCCAGATGGCCTTTTGACCCCGGACAAACAAAAGAATCTTTCCCTTTACTTTCATCAATTGTCTCATCAGTCCAGGCTGACTGCAAGGACAGTCCTTCAAGCCTTGGGGTTCATGGCATCTTGTATTCTGGTGCTTCCCAATGCCAAACTGCATATGAGGAAGCTGCAATGGTATCTCAAAAATGTATGGACACAGCACTGCCAAGATCTGGACACTGTCATTCAAATAATACCTTGCATTCAAAAGGAATTGTTGTGGTGGGCTCAGGAATGTCACCTAAACAAGGGACTCTCTGTGACCCGCCAGAGGCGAGTCAGATTCTAACGACAGATGCCTCAGACAAAGCTTGGGGAGCTCATCTGAATGGAAAGTGGATACAAGACAAGTGGCCTGCCAGACTACAACATCTACATATCAACTTGAAGGAGATGTTAGCAGTCCAGTTTGCATTAATAGCTTTCAAGGATTTACTTCTTCCAGGGCAGGTGTTGATTCTAACAGACAACACAACTGTCATGTGGTACATCAACAAGCAAGGGGAACACATTCTTATCCTCTATGCAGGCAAGCAATGATTTTGTGGGAGACTGCTCTCAGTTTACAGCTAAATCTTCAGGCAAGGTTTCTGCCGGAGCACAGAACTCCTTAGCAGATGTGTTGAGCAGACAATTATGGATCCCCACAGTGGAAATTGGATCCTCATGTATTTCAGAAATTGACAGTGTCATGGGGAACTCCAGACATAGATCTGTTCGCTTCTCCACTAAACCACCAGCTGCCAAAGTTTTGCACGAAAAGGTTTCATCCCACAGCTTGGAAAGTGGATGCTCTTTCTTTCAATTGGAGCAATCTTCATGTGTATGCCTTTCCGCCTCTGCCTCTCCTCCCAAAGGTACTACTAAAGGCCAGACAGGACAAGCCAAGGATGATTTTGATAGCTCCAGATTGGCCTCGACAGCATTGGTACCCATTACTGAGAAGTCTGGTATGGGAGCCTCCATGGCCTTTGACTTCGATTCCACACCTGTTGTCTCAGGAGGACAGTCATTTGCTCAATGTCAAGCTTCACTCTCTTCACCTAACAGCCTGGCATATTCTGTTTTGAACCATAGTGGGTCTCAACTTCCACAGCAAGTTTTGAATGTTATTTTGGAAGCTAGAAGGCCTAGTACAAGGAAAGTGTACGCAGATAAATGGAAGAGATTTTTATTTTGGAGTGCAGCAAAGGATTTTGATGTTTCTGAGCCTAATTTAAGTGTCGCTCTTCAATATCTTACTGAGTTACTGGACAAAGGTTTGTCCTTCTCTTCTATTAAGGTTCATGCTGCAGCAATTTCGGCTCACTATGATTGTAACCCACCATTGTTTTCTCATCCTTTGTTCAAGCAATTTCTTAGAGGGGCAAAGAATATAAGACCCCCACATAGAGCTCCTACTCCTGCTTGGGATCTCAATTTTGTGTTGGAGAAACTCACTCTAACCTTTTGAGCCTGCAGCTACTACTGAGTTGAAATATTTATCATGGAAGACTGCTTTTTTGTTAGCCATTACCTCTGCAAGAAGGGTTTCTGAATTGCAGGCCCTTATGGCGGTTGAGCCTTTCTTAATTTTCCATAAGGATATAGGGTATCTTTACGTACTAATCCTTCCTTTATGCCTAAAGTGGTTTCTAGTGTGGCTTTAAACCAAACTATTCATTTGCCTACTTTTTATGCAGATCCCCAAAATAAAGGGGAAAAGATTTTGCACACTTTAGATGTACACAGGCAGTTGCGATATTATTTGGACAGAACTAAAGGGTTCAGGCAGTCTCAGCAGTTATTTGTTTCTTTTGCTTTGAGTTCTCAGGGCAAGCCTGTGTCAAAACAAACTATTTCTAAGTGGATTGGGTTTTGCATTGCTTTCTGTTATTCCCATCATGGCAAGGAGATTCCAGCTGGGATTAGGCCTCATTCCACTAGGGCTACTGCCACTTCGACAGCTTTTTAAGGGGTGGCAACTAAGGATATTTTGGAGGCAGCTACTTGGAGTTCAGTGCATACCTTCTCTAGGCATTATCACCTTCCACTTTACTCTAAATCTAGGGCTGGTTTTGCCACTGCTATTTGCAGGGCATTTTGGCAGCTCCTGCTTCTTTATAGTTTTGCCATCCTCCCTTACCTCTGCTTTGGGATTCTACCCAAGTGTAAGGACTGCAGCAATGTGAGATGAAGAACATAGTACAGTTTTGTACCTACCATAAATGTAGATGTTCGAAGATCCACATTGCTGCAGTCCAATTTACCCTCCCTCCTTCCCCTCTGTGGTTAGAGGCGGTTGTGTGGGTTGGGTTGTCAATATGGTGTATATTGTATATATTGTACATATTATTACTGCAAGGGTGGTTGGTTGGTTGTTTGCTGTCTTTTGGTTTTGACCTTTCTTTTTAGGGTCTTCTGACATCTGGGGCAAGAAAAGACTGAGGATATGACGTCGGTCATGCGCATTTGTACCCTGACGTTCTGATGTCAGTCAAATGCGCCTTGACCGACGTCAGCCTTATACTTTGATATTCGGGCCGACCGAGGACAGCGGACTACCCAAGTGTAAGGACTGCAGCAATGTGGATCTTCGAACATCTACATTTATGGTAGGTACAAAACTGTACTTTATGAAAATGCGAGCATGCCATTAACACACAATCCTAAGGCTCATTCTACCATAGCCGTCTCTACGTCTTCTGCTTTTCAAGCTAAATTGCCCCTTGACCATATTTGCGCTGCAGCCACTTGGTCTAAGCCTCATACCTTTATCACGCATTACAAAGTAGATAAGGCTTCAAGGGACAGGTCTTCCTTTGGTTCCACGGTACTGAAGAACATACTTCCATGAGCCACCCAGGATTGAGGGTGCTAGGGATGCTACCCATCAGTGAGAATAAACGGCGAGATTTAACAACTTCACATAAAGAAGTTATGTACTTACCATAATGTTCCATGTGAGTAGTTTATCTCGCCTTTATTCTCGCGTCCCTCCCTCCTTCCCCCTCCTGGCTGACTGTTGACTTAGAGGCTAGTGCCATCCTGCTTATTCAGTATTTCTTTTTCCCCTTCGGGAAGTGTCCTTGGTAGAAATAAATAAAAGGGTGTGTGTGTGTGTGTGTGTGTGTGTGTGTGTGTGTGTGTGTGTGTGTGTATATGTATATATATATATATATATATATATATATATATATATATATATATATATATATATATATATATATATATATATATATATATATATATATATATATACTGTTACTCGTAGCAAACAAGATTTGAGGTAATTCCAGCAGTGCATTGTGGGATAAGGGACTTGGTCTCGAGCTACTGGCAAACCTTGAGCTTTGCTATCGGCCGTGTCGGAGCCGATCAGTGAGAATAAAGGTGAGATAAACAACTCACATGGAACATTATGATACGTGCATAACTTCTTTTTCTTTGGTATCCAGTCACAAACTAACCAATTCAAGAAATTAGTTGTCCTAAAAGTGCAACCAACATAAAAACAGTTTAAAAAATAATTGTACACAAATATAAAATCATATACAAATTCAAAATCCATTATAGTGATTTGAAAAAAAAAAAAAAAAAACTTGTGTTATTCCTATTTATAGTTAGTTGATCATTGTAATTGTTGTGTAACCTCAGACTTCTTCCTCTTGGCTGAAATGTATAACAAACTGTAATGTTGTCACTCTATACCTGTTCTGTAAGTCCAAGGGGGTTTGAAGCATTCAGCTTCAGTTGCATTACTAATTCTCTTTACTCAAGAAAAATTTCTCATTGGTCACCCCATTGGTTATGTGGTACCATTTCTAAACTACCAAATCTGAACTTTTTTAAATTTGTTCAACTTGATTTGTGTTTAAAGAGAGAACTGCTTTTATTCTTTCTTAGAATATCATAATTACGTTCATAAATTCATTTATGAAAATGTCTCTCAGTTTTACCTGTGTAAAAGCATGTATAGCTGGAGCACAGTTACCCTTAGCTAGTAAGTCTTTGTGGTAAGAATTTTCCAAACCGATCCACTCATTTTTTAAAATGGATGAGCATTTGTTCTGCACAGCTTCATGTACCTAGTGCTAACATCTTCATGTGAGAACGATCCTCTTTTTCAACCAACACTTTGAAGATGTCCTTCAGGGATGCATCTGCAGTCCTTACATATGGGTTGTCCTGCCTCAGGCAGCCCTTCGGTCGGCCGGATTCCAAAGTCTGGGTCCAGCGTCGGCTGATGTCGCCCTTTTCCCCGACGTCAGAGCGCCTGGGGTATAAAAGCGTCAGCCGACGCCATCTTCCTCAGTCTTTCTTGCCGCGCGGTGCCCGAAGCAGAAGCAGTTCGCAAGTGCCGGTTGGCCAACTCCTGTGATTTCAGCTACCGAAGTCTTCAAAAAAGCTAAGTACCCCGTTGGGGACTCTTTCTTGCCTCAGCCGATGTCAGATCAAATGGTTAAAGTTAATAATTGTTTATCTTGTGGGAAACAAATACCTCATAAGGATTACCACTCTTACTGCTTACCCTGCCTAGGCCCAGACTACGACGTCTCAGCCTGTTCAGCCTGTGCTTCCTTCAATAAACGCACTCTTAGGCGTTGGGCAGAGTTTGCAGAGGAATTTTTTGGAGAAAATTTCTGTTATATCATGCCGTCGGAGCTTCCGACAGCTCATTTACCCAAAAAACGAAAGGATAAGGACCGACACACACGGTCCACAGTTTCAGCCGACTCTACGCCTAGGCCTACCGCAAGTGTCTCGGTCTCTACTGAAGCCGAATCTCTACCGCTTCCGACTGACGACACCGCACAGCCGATAACTTCGGTACCGGAGGCCATCATTGGGTCAGTCATAGAATTTCTGTCTGAAACCGGTGCTCAGGAAATATCCAACACCATTTTGTTGATAAAACTACTTTAGCACGTGGGGCAGCCAGGCCTCCTGTATCCATGTCCATTAAGGCCTTTACACGGGCTAAAGCTGCTAAACAGCCAAAATCTCTCCCTCCCAAGGCTATTCCTCAGGGATCCACTACCGGTTCACAAATTTTAAGTTTGGCTGAAGATCTTATCTCCTTAATCAGAGGCTCAGCCACATCCAGACAGGGGCTCTCAACCACCTCCTGGCAAAAGGCCCAGGGTTGAGCAGACAGATCCCCAGTCTTCTGATGAGGCCTCAGATGACTCTGCCCTTTCAGACTACCAGGAGGAGGCCCTTCCGGCCTACTAGGATTCTGATGCAGAGGAATCTATTCCCTCGGCCTCCCCCCCTTAAGAGTTTTCCTTTGGGGAGACCCTTCACTCCATGAGAGAGCATTTCAAATGGCAAGGCCAGGAATTCTCTGATTCCAGGAAGAAGTTAAGGACTTTTTTACATTTACCTCAGCATAGACCTTTGGCTATTCCTCCTGTTTTAAATGTTATAGAAGATGTGTACTCTGAGTCTAGTATTTCCCCTGACTCCCTTCCTCCGGCTCCTGTCAAACCCGACAGGTACTACAGGGTCCCGGACTCACATCTATACCTTTACAAGGGCCACTCTGCTGACCCAGAAACTATTTCCCAGGGCCCTAAAGGGGTTACTACCACCACTGCCAATAATCCACTTCCTTCTGAAAGGGAATCCAGGGCTTTAGAGAGATGGGGTAAAAAAGTGTATACTTCTTCCACACTTTCTATGAGAGCATTAAATTGTCAATTCCATATGATACAGTAGCAAGAGCATCTGTTAGATGAATTGCATAAAAAACTAACCTCGCCTGAACCCCTAGACCGCAAGGCGCTTCAGGATCTGGTGCATAACTCTCAACAGGTTAGCATCCATTTCTTACAGTGTGGCTATGATGCATTGGAAGCTTCATGTAGGTCAGCAATGACAGGTGCAGTCATACGTAGACATGCTTGGCTGAAGGAACAATCATTGCCAGATTATGTTAAAGCAAAGCTTCTGGATGCACCACTGGAAAAACAAAAGTTATTTGGTTCCACGGCTCAAGAGGTCTTAAAGAAATTTGAGGAAAAGGCTAAATCAGTACAAACAGTCAAAGATTTTCTCCAGGTCCAACCACCAAGATTCAGCAGAAATTGGCCTTCTAAGAATTGGTCCTTTCCAGACACAGACAGATTTCAAAGAGACAAAAACAGGCGTGCCAGAGGTAGAGGGCAAGCTCGAGGCTCCTACAGAGGACGTCAATGGCAGCCTCCTAACCAGAGAGGTAGTGCAGGACCTACAACTACTACGCAAGGACAAACTCAATGACTTGACTTTGACTCCGCCAACCAGGGCTCAATTGGAAGCACCTTTGGGCGGAAAGCTATCTTTATTCTCAGAAAATTGGCACAGTATTACAAAGGATAAATGGATACTGCAAATAATAAAGGATACAGATTCCATTTTCATACATTACCAAAAAGACAAGGCATGCCAAACCTGCCACCAAATCAAAGGGCAGAGGCTTTCAAGCAAATTTCCAAACTACTACAAATGAAGGCAATAGAAAAGGTTCCTTACACAGAACAAGGCCAAGGATTTTATTCCAGACTATTCCTTGTTCTAAGAAAAGAAAAGCAATGGAGGCCTATTCTGGACTTGTCCGCACTGAATACTTATCTCATCGTGCCAAAATTCAAAATGCTGACCTTACAGCAACTTCTTCCCATGCTGGGCAAGGGGTCCTGGCTGGTAACTCTAGACCTCAAGGAGCCATACCTGAATATCCCTATCAGACAAAGTTGCAGAAGACACCTCAGATTTCTTGCAGGTTCAGAGCATTATCAATTCTCAGCATTGCCCTTTGGCTTATCTACTGCGCCCAGAGTATTCACGAAATGCCTGGCATCAGTAATTGCACATTGCAGACTTCAGGGGATTCAAATATACCCATACCTGGACGACTGCCTTATACAAGCGGACAGCCAAGAAACATTGGTAAAACACTTGAACTATGCCATCCGCCTACTACAGGCCTTGGGATACACAGTTAACATTCAGAAATCAAGACTTGTTCCATCCCAACAAATAATTTTTCTGGGTGCAAAGCTGGATACAAACACCCAAATGGCTTTTCTCACAGAAGAAAAACAAAAACAATTACCAGATTATTTCAGAAATCTGACAACACAAACCCAGCTGACTGCAAGGAAAATCCTACAGGCCTTGGGTTTCATGGCATCTTGCATTCCACAAGCAAGGCTGCATATGAGGAAACTACAATGGTACCTAAGGAGTCTATGGTCTCAACACAGTCACAGCCTAGAAGCTTTGATCCCCCTCATTCCATGCCTTCAAAAGGAATTTCTGTGGTGGGCACAAGCAAGCCAGTCAAACATGGGTCTGCCTTTCAGCAAGCCACATATCAGCCAAACCATTACAACGGACGCCTCAGACCATGGATGGGGAGCGCACATGAAGGGCAGATGTATTCAAGGACAATGGGCACAAAAGGAATTGCGCCTGCACATCAACCAAAAGGAAATGCTGGCAGTGATACATTCAATCGAGGCCTTCGAACATTTCCTGCATCAGGGTCACCTGCTAATAAAGGCAGACAATACCACAGTTATGTGTTACATAAACAAGCAAGGAGGTACCCATTCCTACCCTCTTTGCAGGCTGGCAATGAATCTTTGGGAACTTTCCCTAAAACTCAATATACAGCTGCATTCCCAGTTCGTACCAGGAAAGGACAATGTACTGGCGGACAGCCTAAGCAGAAACACCATGGATCCACACGAATGGATGTTGCATCCAGACATTTTTCTTCAGATAGCACAATCATGGGGAAGGCCGGACATGGATCTTTTTGCCTCCCCCCACAACCATCAACTGAAGAAATTCTGCACAAGGACATGCCATCCTCAAGCATGGAAAGTGGACGCCCTCTCCTTCAGCTGGAATGCTCTTAACAGTATATGCATTCCCACCTCTTCCGTTAATGACCAAGGTCTTACTGAAGATCAGGACAGAGCAACCAAAAGTGATTCTGATAGCTCCGGACTGGCCGAGACAACACTGGTACCCACTGTTAAAGAGCATGTCACGCACGAAACCGTGGCCTGTACCACAATGGCCACTTCTTCTGACACAGCACAATTACAAAACTCTGCACTCCAGCCTAAAAACCTTGCAGCTGACAGCCTGGAAAATACCTTGACTCCTCGCCAGGATAAACTATCCAAGAGGGTAAAGGATATCATCATGGAAGCTCGGCGGCCTTCCACAAGAAAGGCATATTCAGCAAAATGGAAAAGATTTCGTACCTGGAGCACCGCAAAGGATCAGGATCCGACAGTGATCAGCATTCCACACATCCTTGAATACTTGGCTGAAATGCTCCATAATGGCCTTTCTTATTCATCCATAAAAATTCATGCTTCAGCTATTTCAGCAGAGTACAACACTGATCCACCTGTATTTTCTCATCCTCTGCTAAGGCAGTTTCTAAGAGGGATAAAAAACATCAACCCTCCAAGGAAACCACCAGTGCCTACATGGGACTTTAACTTCATATTGGAAAAATTAACTCTACCTCCCTTTGAACCAGCAGCATCTTCAGAACTACAATTCCTGTCTTGGAAGACTGCCTTCCTTCTGGCCATAACCTCAGCAAGAAGAGTATCTGAGTTGCAGGCCCTCATGGCAGTACAACCATTTCTCATTTTCCATCAGGACAGTGTCTCTTTGAGAACCAATCCTTCATTCATGCCAAAGGTGGTATCTAGGGTCTCACTGAACCAAGCTATCCACCTGCCTACTTTCTTTCCAAATCCACAAAATAAAGGAGAGAAGCTTCTGCATACCCTGGACATTCACAGACAGTTGCGCTACTACTTGGACAGAACTAAGACTTACAGCAAAACTGACCAACTGTTTGTAGCATATGCTGCTGTTGTACAAGGAAAAGCAATTTCCAAACAAACAATTTCAAAATGGATAGGAAATTGCATTCGATTATGTTACTCTTTTCATGGAAAAGCTATGCCAGATAACATCAGACCTCATTCCACCAGAGCAACAGCCACCTCCACAGCCTTCTTAAGAGGGGTGGCTACAAAGGACATTTTAGAAGCTGCTACATGGAGCTCTGTGCATACATTTTCCAAGCATTATAACCTGCCTTTATATTCCAGATCCAGAGCAGGCTTTGCTACTGCAGTCCTGCAGGGCATGTTAGCTACACCATCCTTTTCTTAGGTCCTACCTCCCCCAGCTTGGCTATGGTACTCTACCCATATGTAAGGACTGCAGATGCATCCTTGAAGGACATAGTACAGTTTTGTACCTACCATAAATGTAGATGTCCGATAGGTATGCATCTGCAGTCAGGCTTTCCCTCCCTCCTACCCCTCTGTGGTATTCTTTGGGTACCTATCCCTCATTTTAGCTAGCTGGGGTTATCTTTTATGGTGTATTTGTTTTTTATTGCTGTGCATGTTTGGAATTTATTCATTTCTCCAAAATTTAGCCTTCTTTAGAGGGCACCTGGCATCTGGGGCAAGAAAAACTGAGGAAGATGGCGTCGGCTGACGCTTTTATACCCCAGGCGCTCTGACGTCTGGGAAAAGGGCGACATCAGCCGACGCCGACCCAGACTTTGGAATCCGGCCGACCGAAGGGCTGCCTGAGGCAGGACAACCCATATGTAAGGACTGCAGATGCATACCTATCGGACATCTACATTTATGGTAGATACAAAACTGTACTTTTTTCCACTCTTGAAAGTAAATTGTGGCTACTTACCCATTAGTCTAAACAAGTGTAAGTCTTATTTTCAAAATATTCCAATTATTCTTCACTATGTCCTTAATCTGCTTAGGGCCGTGGTGGTGCAGCTGTTAGCATTGTCGCCTCACAGCAAGAGGTTCTCCCGTTCGATTCTTGGCTGGAGCGCCTTTTGTGTGGAGTCTGCATGTCCTCCCCACGATCATATGACATTTAAAGACATGCAGGTAGATGCGTGCGTGAATGGTTGTGGCTTCTTTGAAGGCTGGGCATTGGGCTGGCAACTCGGCACTGTAAAATCCGCTAACAATCATTAGCGGACCGGAGTTCCGCTGTGGTGACCCCTAACCGGGAAAAGTCGAAAGACTTTTATGTCCCGAGTCTTTTTAATGTTACTGTTAAATTTAATAACTATAGAGTTATTAAATTGACCATCCCATTATTTTCATTTTTTTACCAACATCATGTTTTCTGTTCCACACACTGATCCTAGTAGGAGCTGATATTTTGTACCCTATCCTCTAACTACCTCATCTCCTACCCTTTGAAGCAAGTTGTAGGGGGGAATCTCTAAAATCATCAACATCAATTTTTCTAATTCAGTTCTGAATAGTTCAAAATTAGAGCACATTCTAGCTGCTCTCACTAATTGTCCTTTGAATATGTTCCTTTTTCAATGATAGAGGAGGCATCTTTTAAAGTGCAAATAGGTGTTGGAGAAAGTTGGTTTTCTGTAAATAGTCGATTCAAAGCATTTTAAATTTCTGTTCTTAGAGATCATTACATCGAAGTATTTAACATTATTGTCATTGTACTGGTAAATAAACTTCAAAAAGACATCTGTTGCACTATTAATATAGTTTACAAATTCAGTAATTTGTGCCTCAGAAGTAATCCAAAAAATAAAGATATTACCCAGGTATCTTAAATAAGTTCTTCAGCAGTCTGTGTATATCTAGTTTAAAATAAACTTCTTTTCCTAACTGTACATAACCAAGTTTGCATAAAAAGAGGTGCATACTGTTTGTACTTCTAGGACAACTAATTTGTTGAATTAGTTGGTTTGTGATTGGATACCAAAGAGCACATGATTTGATTAATTAATTATATAAACTTAATTAAACATTTACTTGAAGTTCTGATGAATTCCTAAAGTGTAAAAGGATGAAAGTGCTTAACCCAATGTTTATTTTATTTCTTTTTTTGTTATAGTACTTATTGTTGCTTATTAAATTTCATTTCTTGAGATTTATCTTCGGTTCTTATGAATTTTTACAAAAGGAATGAATATTTTTATGCTGGTACTACTTTTCCTGGGGCTGTTACACACTGCTTGAGCCTCTTTTGATTTTACAGGGAGAAAGCCAAGAAAAAAGACAGGGCTAAAACTTCTAAGAAAAGTATTGGACCGTTCATTTTCCTCAGATCTAGCTTCTAAAATCTCTAAACCTTAGGAGCCAACGTGTTTCTTGGATCTGATACACATTGGATCCAGGACTCCTCCAATGTTCTCACAGTAGCCTGTTTTTGCTATACACCATTCGCCAGTCTTACAAGAAAAGTGGTACCATCATTCCAGACCCACCTCTGCTGCTTTACCCTTCTGGTCAGCCTAATCTTCCATGAGCCTTACCAAAGCAGATGTAGACGAGAGGATGAGGAAATTTTTTTGGTACAAGATCCAGTTAGGGGTCCTCCTAGATTTGGCTGGGGCTAAGAGAATTGATGTTCTTCGTGTTTCACTGTTGCAGTCATTACATTTGGGTAATCTGCTGGCAGGTTGCCCTCAGTCGGCCTCAATAACAAAGTCTTGGGTCCTGCATCGGT